>NW_028318003.1:646666-970000 GCF_062004578.1 Staurois parvus
AATATTTTACTAATACACAGTATATATTTTTTTAAAATAAGTATTTCATACATGACAAAGATCAACTGTAGGTATAGGATTCTGTATATGCAGGTTTTCTAAGACCCCATTCACACCTTGGGGTTCTGGGAATGCACACAGTAACATGCATTTCTGGAAATGCAAGAAAAACATGTCAAAATGTGCATCACACTTGCAGTGCCATTAATTCTTATTAATTCTTAAAGTTTTACTAAACCCACAACAGTAAAACCAGTCTGTATACAGTATGCAGTAAAGTATGCTTGTTATACTCACTATGGAACCTAAGGGGTAATCTTTTGCATTGTGTAAAAATGCTGTTTGATCCTGTCTTCTCTGATCCTCCCCTTCTTCTACTGTTCTCAATCCGTCTGTTGATAGTACAGAACTTTAGGAGTCACTGTGCACATGCTCAGTTTTGTATGTATTGCTAGAGAGTTTTTTTCCTTTGAGAAAGTGCATGTGATCAGCACAGGAACAGACAGAGGGAGAGGGATTATGCAGCCTCATAGGACAGTCAGAGGAGAATGAAAACTCCTTCTACAAGCTTTAACTAGTGCTCTACTGAACACTGACAGAAGTCACAAGATTGCTCTAACTGTTAATGAGAAAATGTATTTAGCAGTTTATATAAAATAATTGCATTTCCATGTTCTGTGTACTGTGAGAGACCAAATGAAATGAATGAAGGATCATGGGTTTAGTAACACTTTAATGGCACCCTAACACAGGTAGCAGTAATGGGTTTTGTCACATTGTTGTTGCGCAACAAAGTGCGTGAAAAACTGCCCAAAACATATCATGCAAAAACTCATGAGACTCACTGCCAATAAAAGGTACATGTGCTATTTTGGCACATTTATCACTCGCAGTTGCAGCTATTCAAGTGAATAGACTACCCTATGCTGTTGCGTGACAAATGCACAAAAAAGAAATGACGTGTCACACAAGTGTGAATTTATTATTTATTCTACTTTTTTTTTTTCAGTAAAAAATATTCTTCCCAAATATATTGACATATATTTGAAATACTACAATTCTGGATGTACTCAATATATATATATATATATATATATATATATTGCATGTTGAAATTTCTGTAAAATATATTCTACCGATTTTCTTTAACATATAAAAAAGTCATCTTAACATATATCTAACATATATCTACATTTAATCTACAAAAATGTAGATTAAATGTATCTTTAAAGACATACAGTATATTTAAAAATGTATTTTTAAAAATATTTTTCAGATATTTTGTAATAAAAATGCTTTTCAACATACAGTGTATATATATATATATATATATATATATATATATATATATATATTGAAATATATTGAATATGGCCAAAATTGTAGTATTTAAAATATGTCAATATGTGTGGGAAGAATATTCTAAAATATATTTAAAATATATTTTTCTTCCATCTGGGATATAAAGAATTTACAGAGCACAATTGGCTAGTACATCAAACACAGCTTCCTCTCAGATACAGCTGCCTCTCATTGGAGAGTCATTGCAATGAGTGAATGCACTTATGCTGTGTATGAGGAAATTTCACTTTGGGCAACTGATCTTAGTAAAAAGCAGGCATTTCCCTACAGGCAGTAAAGAGGCATGTAAAAAGTAGCACTTGCTGCACTTGCTGGCTGGATAATAAGTTATATAATATGAATCATGCCATTTGTTCTTTAATCCCAAGAACAGCATTGTTCCAAATCTCCACTCCACTTCCACAGTCCCGGGGTGCTGGGTACCGGCCTAGGGAGCCCGTCTCCGCACCGTGCATTGTCACTGAGTAAAAAGAACAGGCTGCACTCTGATGAAGATGTTCAGCCTGAAAAACTTTATTCAGCCCAGACAGACATTCTGAAAGTCCATGCATGAAAAGTCTCTTCCTAGAGAGAGGAGAGGTTTTCAGACAGGGACATTCATCATGTCTTATACTCTACTAAGACAGCACTAAATTCCCCATTCAGAAAGTAATAGGCTGAATATGTATTATAAACATATCAGTAAACAAATACATGGGAAATAGTGAAATACCACACTTAAAATAAAGTGCATGTGTCTCCACTTTTGGGATGTGGATCACAGACATCGCTGAGCAGTGAGATTTTTTGGCTTGCCTCCTTCAAACCTGCATGACTCCTGGTTTCTCCTTGAAGGTTGATGCTGGTCACATCCATGGCTTTGTCTGACTGCCAGCATGAACCAAAAGACAGCCCAGCTCTAGAAAGTACCAGGTTCACGATGCTCATACTCTGTGCAGGGATCACGAAAAGTAGTTATAATAACCAACATTGATTTTTTTCTTCAACCAATTTCCACTAGCCTGTCTGCCCATATCAACATGGGTAATATACTTAGAATTCTAAAAGGTTACACAAGGTATACCGATTACATTTACTGTATATGAAAATACTGTGGGAGCAGAGGACAGGCCAAAGAACAGTGCAACAAACTGGAAATGACTGTCTCCCACTGGAAAGCACACAGAGCACTGATGAAGTGGAGAAATAGGATTATGCAGATAGACTTCTTGGATGTCTAAGGATGCCAGATATTTCCTCTATATCAGGGAGGCAATTACCAACTTTACAGATTTTATGTGACATTTTGGAATTTGAAGGTATTTGTTGAGGAAATTTAAGTCCAGAATAGAACAGTACCCCCATTGGTTTTTGGTATCATGAACAGATTTCAGGAGAAGCCTTTGAACCTGCCTTGAGGGGGTACTGGTGCTACTGCTCTTTAGGACAAGAGATGGTTCAGGTCATTCTGTAAGTCCGACTGTCCTTGAGCAGTTCTTGGTTGATTAGAGAGGAGTTTTGAACTCTATTTGTACCCCTTTGAAACAACCAATTAAACTCAAAGTTCTGAGACATCTGTGACCCAGAGAGAGGCAAGCTGTAACAGACAGCCACCCACTCTTAGGAATGAGGATGACCCTTCATTGGGAAATGGGCTATGAAGGATAAGTCTTGCACTGACATGAAGAGCGAAACTTGGGGGATACTTGGCACCATTCTATAAATTTGTTTCATGACATATTCTAGGGCATCTACACAAAAAAGTCAAGCAATGTAATTGTTGTAACTGCTCTATTAAAACACAGTTCTTGAATACAATATCCTCTTGCTTCTTTATTGATCTAGTCCACTTAACTGCAGTTTGACATACTGAAATTGCAGCAAAAGCTGGTTTCAGGGCTGGGCTTAGCAGAGTAAAAACAGCTTTTTGAATGGGGAATGTTTCAATGGTCTTTGCAGGTCACTTTGTGCCCAAATGGCATTGTGAGACAGAGGAGAACCAAAAATTAAAATGCAAATACTTTTGTGAATGGCATCAGTGAGCTTATCCACGTTAGCAAGCCTGTTTCATGCAGCTGCCGATTCAGGTGTAAAAAAGTGTAGGAGAGAAAAATGTTCTGCATCCTCCCCTAGCACTGTTTCTATATTCTCTTCATTTACTTCTGTGCCTGCCCTGTCTAGGTATCTGCAGATAGGGATCTGACTCAGGTAGAGGCAGAGGAGATGAAGAAGGGCCATGGTGCTTTGTAGCCTTGGACAAAGATGGCACTAATAAGGCCTGTGGCTGAGGATTTGTGAGATAGATGCAGAGAACTTTGCTTTTGTCAAGTAGCCTACATGTTTCATGCCTGAGATACCGCTACGGGTAAGTGTGTCCAGAAGGAGAACGTTCCTGTGATGAAACCTTATGATGAAAGGGTTAGAGGAAGCCCCTGCATACCTTATAAAGGCTCTAGGTGAAGGAGGCTCTAAAATGAACGAACTGTGTTGTCAAGTCACACCTGGTAATCTACATGAAACCATAGCCGGATCTAGGGGAGTGCTGCGGTTGGCTATGCCTCACCAGATATCAGTTGTGCCCACCCAGGCAACCTTTGGACAATGTCCATCAGATGAAGCTGTGTGCAGTGGCTGGCTGGATTTATGAAGTTTACTGTCTATGACAGAGCCCAGCCAGCACACTTTCCCTCCCCTTCCCTGCACGGACAGGAGAGGAGAGATCGATGTGCACCTCCTCCTCCTCCCGCCCCTCTCCTCATGTCTGCCCCGCCTACGCTGCAGTTCCCGCCAAGGGCTGTACTTGAGAATATGTGTGGGTGGGAAACTTGAAGCACTGCAGCTGGCAACTACACGGTGGCTGCAAGATTGAAGCCTCTGCTTGAGCCAACAGACTAGTGTGAGGTGAGTGAGCTGAGCTCTACCCAGGGGTAGACTGACCATTTGGAAACTCGGGCACTGCCCAAGGGCCCGGGGTCAGTAAGGGGCCCATGAGATGCCCCTGGTACCTTTCATAGGCTTTTTTGTGTGTGGTTTGAGTGTGGGCGAGGACACAGGGGCCCTATGATCCCCTATTGCCCGGGGGCCCCATGATCCCCTATTGCCCGGGGGCCCCATGAGTTGTCAGTCCACCCCTGGCTCTACCCAATACTGAACTCTCCCCATCTTCTTCCCTTCTCAATCCTTCCCCCCCCCCTTCATGTCCAGATAGCTTCTGTTTTAACACCTTTCTGCCCATCCCCAGCATAGCTTTAGGGGCCTGTTTACATGAGTTTTGGTTTCTGAAGAGCGATCTGCATTTAGATCGCTCTTCAGAGAGCATTTGGCAGGCAGTGAGGTGTTGTTTCACCTCCTCACCACCTGCTTTAACCCCTGGAACCTCACACTAGTGCACTGGAACTACATACATTGCATGCAGTTGCGGGGTGCTTGCAGAGGTGCTCCATTCAAATGAATAGGTCATGTTCAGCAGGCACTGTGCCCACAAAATGCAACAGAGTATATAATTCCTGCCGCAGCCACAAAGCAAAACATCATAGTGGCAGCATTTGTACACCTCCAGCCCTGTGTTGTCAACCATCCATAAATTTATAGACAGTTTGTATAAAACAGGCACTTTTCTCTTGCCCATAAATGTTCACATAGAGAAGAAAAGTGCCCATAACAAACACCTTGCCATGGGCTCTGAACTGTGCATTCACAGTACCGCAGCCAGCCAATTAGAGAACTGGGTGTGGAACTGGAACTGGAAGAGATCGAGGAAAAGATATTCCTACGTCTCCTCTCACCTGCCATTTTTAACCCTCTGATGTGGCCCTTGGCTCCTGGTAAGAGCGGGAGAGCCCAGAAGGAGAATGAGGGGAATAGGAACTGCAACCTCCACACTGTAAGTAATAGATATACAGCCCCCAAATTACTTTCACTTTACAGCCGGCAGCCAGCAGCCGACTGGGCACAAGCTGCTGCCTGCTATTGCAGCAATCAGTTTGTGCTTAACCCTTCACACTTTGGATGTACTAGGTACATCCAAAGAGCTGATCTAGTTAAAACCCAGGCTTCACCTGTCATGGTGGGCTTACCCCTGAAATTGTCTTCAGAATCTGGGTTCCACAGAGATGGACCATGGCCCTGGACCTGTATAGCACCCTGCGGCTGACTACAAGGTGAATAACTTAGGTACAAAGGTGAGCACCTATAAAGGATCCAGTACCCAAAGCAGCATGGCTGTTCCTATGGGGTCAGGGTACACCGCCAAAGGTTTTACAGAAATCACTATGATCCCAATGCACTGCTTCTATCTGTGATGTTAGAAAGTAGTGAAGGAAATTACTGAAGAATTGAAGTGCTCACAAAGGGTAGAGTTTTAAGAGAGACGCCCAGGTTCACGTTCTTAAAAGCTTGCAGCGTCCAGTTGCCTGAATTTGAGAGCCTATAACTCAGGGTCTATGAATACTTTGCTTGTGTACATGATTTCTTGCGTTCTTGAGCAATGGATATTGAAATTTGATATTCAAGATTTCATATTGCACAGTCTTTCTTAAGTCCTGTGTTGTTATTTCTAATGTACGGGAAAAGTCTTATGTTTTTCACACATTGCTACCTTAATGGAAATCCATCTGATAATATCTGAATGCTGCGTGATGCATTATACTTATAGTGATGACCTAATCATGCCAAAGGTACACCTGCGGCTAACAAATTTTTTTATACTTATTTTTTGCATCTGATTAAGCATTGTATTTTTGTTTTCCTGCCAGTTACCAATCTTACATTATTTGTTAATTTACAACTATTAATGATTAATTGGTTATTTAATTATTATTATTATCTTATTTTATTATTCTTTATATGATGTTAAGTTGTATTGTAATATGTATTTATATACTATTATTACAGTTATTAATTAATAATTATGTGCAAAGAACAGCGTCATTTGGTGTGTCAGGCACAGTTGTATTTTCTATACCCAAACAAAGATAAAGTACATGTGTATATATAACACAGTCATAAAGTGACAATTGCACATACAAAAACAAAAATAAAGTGCATATATATATATATATATATATATATATATAACATGGTGACCTCCCCTTGAGGATGTTGAATGAGGAACTCTATGGAAGCTTCTTTCCTTCTTTCCTCCCTGCTAAATATGGTTGAATATGTGTTCTGATGATCTTGAAGTTTCTAAGAAAAAGAATCAGTGGTGTGATGCAGCAAGCTACAACTCCCTGAGGGGAACGCACTATGGGATGGTTTATACTTTTACCAGCAACATCCTCTGGTGAGTAAAATATAACACATTTGTTGGTGGATACACAGTATGGTGGTGATTTAAACTGCCTCAGATAAGATCTTGTCCCAGAGGAAGGAGGTTCACAATCTGGCATCATTAATTAATCTCTGTAGAATTTATCTAATATATATGTTGGTGGAATATTTAATAAAAGAAGATTTATAAGATTTGTGATTTTGCACATTTATTAAGTTGTCACAATTTGATGGTCATATATATTTAGCATATAAACAATGCACATACACTTGGCATTTTTGGTTATATAATTTTGCTTATTTATGCAGTTGTCACTTCATGATTGTGTTGTATATGCACAAGCCCTTTATTTTTGTTTTTGTATATGCAATTGTCATTTTAGATTGTGTTATATATGCACATGTGCTTTATCTTAGTTTTAGTATAGAAAATGCAAATGCACCTGACACTTTAGGATTTGTATAGAAAATTTTTTTCCCTGGCGCTGTTCTACACAGAACATTTTTTATATTAATTCATATTTCATTATTAGTTCATTAAAAAAAAAATAAAGAAAATTAACTATGATGTTATTCCCTGTGACAGAGTGAGGCCCTGTCACTGTGAAAATGGTTGTAAGAACACAGGGTTTCCACATATGCAGAGTTCAAAACTCAGGAGCAAAACTATTTTTACAACTTTCTGCAGGTTTTGGTATTCCTCAATTTATAGTTTGGAGATTTGGACTTGATTTGAGAGGGAAGAAATCTCCAACCCAGTGTTCCAGTCTTCCAGAAGACCAGCAGGGTGAGTGTCCAAGTGCACAGAGCCCTTACAATGATAGCCTTGGGCATAGCTCAGGGCTCAGGTTTGGTCTGTTGAGGTGATAGGTGCACTCCACCTGTCTCAGGCTAGGAGACAGCAGGGCTTCAGATGGGTGCCAGGAGATCCGCCACTGAGAAGCCAAGGTGTGGGCCCATGCAGCAGGGTGCTGCAACTAAAGGCTGAGAGACACGAAAACCCAGGGAGCCAGGAGAAATGGGTAAGATGGTCTGAGGGACCAATCAAAAGCCAAAGACTAATTTTGGGGCCTAAACAGCATTGCCAGATTGCTTGGTTACTATGCTTGGCTACTATATAGCAAGGGGGTTGTTTTGCTTTAAACACTGTTTGAAACTGACACCCCTGTGTGGGAAATCCTGATGTGAAGGACTTTAGTTTGATTTTGTTCAATAAACGTGGGCTGGGAAGCCCTAAAACAGACTTCCTTACTGGCCTGGTTTCACTGAAAACACTCAACACCATTGAGATAATAACTCTAATATCACATTTATTTATTGATTGATTGATTTCAGGTACACCAGTCCCTGTCCTCAACCTCACATTCATACATACGCATACTAAGGTCAATTTAGAGAGGAACTTACCAGCATATCTTTGGAGTGTGGAAGGAAACCAGAGTACCCAGAGGAAATGTACGCAGGCACAGGGAGAACATGCAAACTCCAGGCAGGTAGTGCTTTGGTTGGGATTTGACTCCTAAACTTATAAATGAAAAGCATTGAGATGTCCATTTTCTCATTATTAAGACCAGGTTCACATCTTTGCATGCTGGGAACCTGGGCAAAATTATGCCCTTTCTCTGTACACACAGAAATGCTCTACTATTTAGAAGATGCGATTAATTTTTAATAACACTCCCATGCATTTTTAAGGTCCAGCAAATGACAGCTGTTATAAACAAAGGGGTGGGGTCTCCTGAGTGACACCATTGACTCTGTCTGGATACGACTGACCATATATCCGACATTTTGTCTATTCATGTACAGAATGTTGACAGACCGTGTGGGGAGTATCCTTTCTTTGCTTAGATAAGATGGTATGTAATCTATGTCCTCTTGATGGTTACCTCTTGTATTTCAGTTTTGCAGCCGGTATTTTTTTCTCTTTAAGAATATCTTTTGACTGCACGTTTGTTTCTTTGTTTTTACTGTTTTACAGCTGAATGATCTTTGCTCACTCTACACCTCATTGCTTATGTTCACGAGGGGTTTTCTACTGATGGATCTGATCACATTTCTATATGTTTGGTGACTGGTTGGCTCCCTTATGGGAATTATCCCAATTGGTAAGTGCTTTGAGGCAGCTAATTCAGTGCATATCTATTTTTATATTGTTACATGCAGTATATTGGTTTTGGAAACCCAGGTTGTGTATGTGAACTTAATTTTCCATTTTTGTTAGATTTGTGGGCTCTATTCCCTAAAGAACATCTCATGATTATAACTGATAATTGAATCACGTGAAACATTTTGTCCAATTATTTCATGTGATGCTGAAAATGTCAATTCACTATCACTTTATGAGTTATTTATCTCCCAAACCAAAAATATGAGGTAAAACAGAGTTAACGTCAATTCACTAAAGGAAATAAATAAATAAATGCATGACTTAAAAAAGTAGTGGCCCAGACATGAGGTATTTAAAGAATATAAAAATAAAATAGCCAATTTGGAGCAGTCTCTACCTTTTTGGATCCTTTTCTCAACAATAATTCATAGAAAGCAAAATATGGAAAAACACAGAATCATTGGGGCTGATTTACGTAAAGTATATCTAACTTTTTTTCTGTTTTGGGTGGAGATGGATTAGGCCCCCTGTTAGGTTTTTATTGCTGTCTGTGTCCCTGTTAGGGAGATTCTCCCTCTCTATTTGTCCTGTTTACCATTATCATTGACAGTGAAAGTAAAAAAAATCCCAAATTTTAGGTTGTCTCCAGAAAAGTAACAGAGGGAAAATCTTCCCATAGGGACACTGGTTGTGGAAGTGAAGGGAAATGGTGATAACATGGTGATATGGTTCATACCTGGTGGTCTTGTCCATGTCTCAAGGGGTTTTGGTCCAGGGTATTTGGCCTTTTATACTCCATCTTTCATATTGCCATCCCAAAAGAAGCTAAATTGGCCCTATTGCACTGACTGATTATAGGTTTGTTTGCTCATTCACAAAATTTAGCCACCTACCTATTTATAGCCTCCAAGCGGGTCATGGCCAAGGTGTGGAAGAAACCTTTAGTCCCTTTCCCTGACTACCCTAATGCTGCATGAAAAGATGGCCAGCATTCTACATGACTCTCAGGATAAATTTTTGAAAGAATGGCTCCCTTGGTGGACTTATACCTTTCCTACCCTATCCCCATTGGGTTTGGGTACTCCTTGAGCCTTGATTTGAATCCAGGCCTGCAGGAGCCTTCACCTTCCTTTTCCCTTTACACTTTTTCCCCCTGTTCTCTCCCTTCTTCTACCTTCTCTTCTTCGGTTTCTTTTTATTCTGTTTTCACCTCATTTCAAAAGGAACGATTGGTTGATAATTCTAGTATTCACCATTTATCCTTTCAGGACTTGCTCCTGGGACATCAAAGCTGTAATGTGGCCTAGGTCACAGGACTGCATTGTGTATATCTATACAGTTTAAAAAAGTGATATAGCCACCGCCCGACCTGATGTATGTTAATCTGTTGGTCTGAAGCCCGTGCTCGGGCAAACAGTTGTATTATTATACATTTTAATAAAAATATTGATACAGAAAAAAGCTGTGAGTTACTTTGTCTCAGATTTTAAGAGTAAAATAACTCTTTGTGAATTGAACCCTGTGTCACTGTAGGACATCTAGGCACTGACCTATTCAATATCATTCTACTTCCTATGACATCTTTGGCGTTACTGTAAGGGCCTGTCTCTACTCCATGAATACCATTTGCTGGCTGGTTGCATACCTCTGTTACTTTTTATATCTTCTGATTTTGGGTAAGCATATATTTTTCATTTGGGGTAAGCATATTACGAGTGATTGCATTCCTCCAGTTTGTTGACTCTGGTTCTCCCTTTGGGGTCAATTCAGACTATTAAATTGGTCTGTGTTCCCCCCCCCTTTCTTTTCTCTTTAGTTCCCTTTTCCTTGGCAATCTCATGGTGACCTAGTATTTGTAAATCATAATATTTATGATATAGTTTATGTCTGTTGTCAATTGTATTTTGATTATGTATTAATTTATTGATTGTGTTGTTTATCAGCTACAATATTACAAAAAGAAAAAAGTGAAGTCGATCCTGAAGAAGCTCTTTTTGGGTGAAATGCATCGATCCATCTGTTCTTCTTTTTCAATTTGCAGTTTATGTATCTTTTGGGTGTATTGCAGCTGTTATTGAATGCTTTTCTATAGTGATATTAAAAATGCCTTTAATCTGTATAATAAAAATAAGGTTTTTAAATTGACACTTTTCTTTCAGCTATATATTGACTCTAAAATAGTGTTGATCGGTCTCCAATTCAGATCTTTTCAGCCATTCAGTCAAACTCAACTGATTAAAAAAAAAGTGGGAGAACAACCTTACACAATGTTCCCTTATTATGATGCAAATGTTGGAAATGTATTATGATGCTGAAGCATTGTCTTTGGATATGAAAATTTTAGAACTGGTTCAAAAATTTGCAGTCTTTCAAAAACATACCAATTTTTTGTGAAAAATATGGAAATTATGGCACCTTTGGAAAAACACAGCAGTGAAGTCATCAGAAAAAAAAACAGATTTGTCAGACCTAAACCTAGAAATCACACACATACTGAGGATGGTAATACATCAGATTCATCAGTTGCTTCTTATATTTCTTCTCTTAACACAGGTATATACTCTAAACAAATGCAATGGTCGAGTTCTGATTCACTTTCCACTAAATGTAACTAAAAGGAACAAGATATCACTTCTCCACATGATGGTGGAAATTTTGAACGACCAGCTAATACTAAGGCTTCTAAAATTGTCCGGGTCTCTCAAGTCACTGATATCTCCATTTCCCCTATTGGTGGTGGTAATGGAAGGATTCTCACTTCTAGCTCACAGGTAAGCACCACTTCTCGCTGTGGTACTTTTCTGAAGGGTTGTAATCCCATTTATTTTTTTTAGACAGGATGGTAGAAAATGCATGAAGAAACTAATTACAATAGACCAACATATGATCAAAATGACAAATGGGATCAAATTGACTTAAGTATTCAATTTATTTCGCCATGATTTAACTAGAGATGAGAGTAGAATCTTACAATATGGCCTCAATTTCTGTCCTACATGGGGTATGGACAAGTTTGAAATTATCAAAGACATCCATCTTTTTGCTCATAAACTTAATTTTAGGGCAGCTATTGCCGGCCCTAGAATTAGGAAAAAAAACTACACCCCTAGATGGCTTATTAACAGATTGGCAAGATTTCACTAAACAATGTTGAAAATATTAGCAGAACTTGACGCAGAGTCTGGGACTCCAATGAATCTGGAGGAGGAGGAGCTTCTACCTCCGCCTCAAACAAATACACAGATGGGTAACACAAATCATACATTTAAAAAAATAAGTCTATTAAGCTCCAGTATCAAACCAATCCTATTGTTGATCTCTTTGTAAAAATGATTACTAAAGATATCCAACATCTTACTTCTAATAATAGAATAGAAAATCTCTCCCCAACCGAGTATCAGGCCTTGTTAAATTTGAAGAAAAGGACTGATATAGTCATTAAACCCGCCGACAAGAGGGGCAATGTGGTTGTCAAGAATAATTAACAATATTTTGATATGTGTAAGAAAATCTTGCAGAACAAAACCTGGTATAACCAGGTTGATAGTTCTTGTTTGGAGAGGCTCAAGTTGGAATTTTTTCAACTAGCTGATGAATACTTTAGGATAGGCATCATTGCTAAAGATCTTAGAGATTTATTGAAGATTGAGAAACCCTTCACCCCCACCTTTTATGCACTACCTAAAGTGAACAAACGTGATTCACTAGGACGACCTATTGTCCTGGGTTAATTTCCTGACACAAAATGTCAGTTCTTTGATTGATGACTACCTGAGACCCCATGCGGAGTCTCTCCCTTCCTGTTTGAAAGATATGATGCACATGCTAGATACAGTACGTTAGATGGAATTTACATTTTTGCAAGATACTATAATAGCAGCCCTGTATGTTGAGTTTTTGTCATTTAATATCCCACAAACAGATGGCCTACAAATTGTAGAGAGTTTTTCAACGAGAGAGGGATTGAACAAAGTGGATACAATCAATTTATTCTGGATACTCTATGCTTTATTAGAACTCACAATGAGTTTGTTTTCGATGGCTCCCACTACCTCCAGGTGCAGGGGGTTGCAATGGGGGCTAAGTTTGCCCCATTGTATGCCAACCTGTACCTGGGGGGGGGGTAAGAATACTGTCTTTCTTCATCTGACGCCATGGTGTCTTACCTCCACCAAGTGTATAAGTGGCAGAGGTACATCGAAGACTTGTGGTCTGGCCCATGTGCACTTCTGAAGGAATTTATAGAGGTACTGAATGTGAATACATTCAATTTACAATTCACCTTTTCTTTTCATGTTCAGCAGATTTCCTTTTTTGATCTAACAATCTATAAAGGACCAGATAATTTGTGGACTACAACATTGTTTTGTAAACCTACAGCTTCTAATGCAATCTTACATCCACATAGCAGTCATCCACGACATGTTATCCAGGGAGTTTCCACGGGTCAATATAGTAGGATAATAGGATTCGTAGAAATTTTACAGAACTCAATGTTTTTGAACAAGAAGCAACAGACTTACAATCTGAACAAATATGGAAAGTGTTTAATAAACACTGGCATATCCTGTTGGATGATGAAATTCTAAAGGAATTTATTGACGCACATCCCAGCAAAACGTGTAAATGTAATCAATCTGTCAAAGATATGGTGACATCTAGTCACTATACACTCGGTGCTAAGAGGGACCCATGCATCAGATTTTCTTTGGGCACTTTTTCCATGCGTGGATTGTGCACATTGTAAATACATAATGGACAAATCCTCCCAGACTCAATGGAAGGAAATTACTTTCTTGTCATTTCGTATCCTGTCAAATAATGGGTATTGTTTATATCATGAAATGCTCATGCCAAGCCTTCCATATAGGCAAAATAAAACTTATGTTCTGGGAATACATAAGTGATCATGTAAGATACAGTAAAGGGGGGACTTGGAGTGTCCCGTACCCCATCACTTTGCTTAATGCCATGCTTATAAATTTGACGGACTAAACTTTTTTGCATTGGAAAGGATTCACCCGTATCCACAGCATGGACAAATTGACAAGTCAATCCTACAGTGGGAATGTAGGTGGATCTTTATCTAGATGCCTGTAAGACACCAGACTTAAATAAAAAACTCAGTTTTGCTCCGTTTTTAGATGACTAACTTATGGGCTCCATTGGTAATTGTGTTATTACATGTAATTTGTTTGATAAATATTTCACTGCCTGTCTTACCTCTGTGAAACCTGTCTGTGTTTTGGGTTTTGGTATTACTTATGATTTGTACTGCTTTTGATATTAGGATTCACCATGACATTTATATTGGAGGTTGAGTACCTGCACCAAAAGGTAGGGGTGTGTTATATAATGATACATGTAATTAGTATATACTGTATATATATTTATATATATATTTATTTTTATTATTTTTAATTGATTGATCCCTGACAGAGCTATTGCCTCCAGTCTTTCCCCCATAGCATGTGGGGGACAGACATATAACACCTCCTTACATGTGACAAGCCATGGAAGGTCTTATTAGAAAGTTTGTTGTTGTGCTTTTTTTTGGAGAATTTTTGGTGGCTTGCCTATCCCCTCTTTGTTTTGCCTGGCCTGATAAGTCTCAATTTCAGCTGCAACATGCAGATGGTAGGGTTAGAATTTGGTGTAAACAACATGAAAGCATGGATCCATCCTGCCTTGTATCAATGGTTCAGGCTCATGGTGTAATGATGTGGCGGGATATTTTCTTTGCACACTTTGAGCCCCTTCATACCAATTGAGCATAGTTTAAATGCCACAGCCTACCTGAGTATTGTTGCTGACCATGTCCATCCCTTTATTACTACAGTGTACCCACCTTCTGATGGCTACTTCCAGCAGGATAATGCACCATGTCACAAAGCTCAAATCATCTCAAACTGGTTTCTAGAACATGACAATGAGTTCATTGTACTCCAATGACCTCCACAGTCACCAGATCTCAATCCAATAGAGCATGTAGTGGACCTGGAGATTCACATCACGGATCTGTAACAACTGCATAATGCTCTCATGTCAATATGGACCAAAATCTCTGAGGAATGTTTCCAACACCTTGTTGAATCTATACCATGAAGAATTAAGGCAGTTCTAAAGGCAAAAGGGGCCCAACCCGGTACTAGCAAGGTGTACTGAATAAAGTGGTCAGTGAGTGTACAATAAATTATCCATAGGCAATGCTTTAAAAGCTTTTATAGATTACCACTTTAGATTTACAGATGAGGTCTAGAATTTTTGTTCTCGATCTTAAATTTGTAATGATACCTCACATAGATGGTGCAATCGCAGTTTACGCATGTGCGTGGGACCAATGTTTGCTCTAGCCTGTGTGCACAAGCACAGAGGGTACAGGGGTGCTTTACATCTATTAGATCCATAAGATCAACTTGTTCTGATGCCTTCCCAAGCCAATAATGACTTGTTTACATAAGGTGAAACCAGAAGTGATGAAATACAGCTTCTTAGGCCATAGAGATGATAAGGGACATTCCAGTCCCCGGTCATCTCTATGGTTAGCTGGAAGAACCACCAGCTGCTTTCCCGGGCTCCCCGGTGGGACAGGAGAGCCTGGGAAGGTGGCAGAAGGTGGGTTAGGAAGGGACCCCATTCTGCCACATGTAAAACCATTCCAGCAGCTAATTAGCTACTAGGATTGCTTTCACAAATCTATACCGGGATGATGCCTGTTGTACATAGCTGAAGTGGTTGAAATTGCCAGCAAATGTCATGCCACTGACAGGTTTTTAAAAAATGCATTTTGGGTGACTTTTAGATGGAGTCTGTGTTCTATTTTTTTTTTCAAGAAGCTGGCAATCAATGTCATTTGGTGGCAATTTAAACTGTATAATTTGTTTTTCTTTGTAACTTTCATTTTTGCTGTAGCAGATTGTATAGCAAGAACGAGAAATACATTTGTTCAAATATATACGAGAGCTTTAGAATTTGGAATGGATTTCAAGGGGGTACCTCACAAAAAAGAAGCGTGAGTTCCCCCAGGGAAAGTCTGGTACAGATTTTAATTGAGATGCCACAAAAGCATGTACTTCCCTCCTTAACCATACCAAGCCACATACCCATGGCAAAGCAACTTATACCCATGTGGCTTCTTCCCATAATCCTAGCTGATGGTTGTGGAGGTCTGCAGGCAGTGGGCTTATCAGAACTTGGACGCCTGCTTTAATAATAAGGGGCCCCCAGATACTACCCCCCCTACATGAATGAGTATCGGTTATAAAGTACCCCTACTCATTTACAAAAAAAAATGATTGCTACTTCTAGACAAAGACACCCAAATCTTGGCAAGTCCTTAATTGAAAAAAGAAAAATCCCCCAAAAATCACTCATTGTAAATCCATCTTCAATCATGATACCCATTGCCTGCAATAAAAAAGCCAGATGATCCGACGTACATGACTGATCCCGATGGAACTCATAGCCTAATGATAGCTCACTGAGCTGAGATTATCTATATAAGGGAAGGGGAGAGCACAGTGGTAACGTAATTGACCAAATATGACCAATATCATTGTCCAAGTATGGCCAATGGCAATATTTGGGCAGTAATGTCACTGCTTTCCTCACCCCTTTGCTTAAGTGAGGGGGATTTCTAGTGACTAGTGACGAGCCAAACTGCCCTGGGTTCAGTCTGGCAGGGCCTTGCTGAACTTCAAAGACGTTCAGATGCCAAACACAAACCCTACTTAAATCTGTAAAATTAAAAATGCCCATTTTCTTGGCTAATAGGGAAGAAAGTGTCAAAGCAGATAGCATGGGGGAAGGGGGGTTGGGCTGGGGGCACAACTTTGGGGTAAATGTACCAATGCAAATTTTTTTTCAAATTCCATGCAGTAGTAAACAATGATTTTTAGCACTGACATTTAAAAAGGATAAAAGAGTTTAAAACTGCCTGCAACCACCCACCACACACAGCCAATCCCCAACAGTAACACTAGCAGAATTATAGCTCCCCAAATCAGTGCAAAAATATGGCCGTGTGGCCATGATTAGGCAATGTTGTAAAGCTCCAATCCCTTTCCATTTGCTTACGTGGCCCAAACAGCCAATGTTTTGTCTGAATCTAGGTTCATACCAAACCATTGTCTCACCCCTAAAGTGTAAGTGCAAGAACTAAGATACCCACGTCTCAGTTGTATTCTAATATACTGTCTAAGTATAAGTACAGATCTAGTGCAAGGCTTTTTAAAATAAAAACCGCAAAAGCACTCAACAATAAATTATTATTTAGAAAATATTTTAAATGAACTATGGAAAAATGATGTAAAAATCAGTTTACGATCTTGTTTCTTTTTATATATTTTTAACAATTTTATTTTTATTTTTTAATTAAATCAGACCTCAGACTTCCTGAGTCCTCTTCCTTTACCACTTTCTTGAAGTCACAAATGCTAACAGGAACTCTGAAATACTAACCTTTATTGTAGAAAAAAAAATGATCCTCAGCAGCCATGTATCCAAAGACTTGCTAAAGGGAAGGATCAGCCAATCTGACCTCTTTAATTTTTTATAGTTACATAGTTAGTCTGGTTGAAAAAAAAACACAAATCCATCTAGTTCAACCAATAAAAAGGAAAAAAATATATGCAATCCTGTATACACAATCCTATACCCACAGTGTCAGGAATGGACTTGCTAATAGTGGTGGGACTCACCTGCCTTGTGGGCTGCAGTACCAGGGCTGGCCAGCGGGTGCTCTCAACAACCAGAGGTTCACTTCAGCAATTAGCCATCACCTGGGGCTGATTGCAGGTGTATTTAACGGATGGCCAGACCTGCAGTCTGTGCCTTGGTGTGTGTTTTTCCATGGGCCCCTGTACCTTGTAACCTGCATTCCTGTTCCTGTTCCTGCCTGACTTGTTGCCGACCCTGCCTGATCCTGACCTCTGCTGACTTCTCCTGTTTGATCCCTGGCTTGTGACCCTGACCATTCTCTCCGCCTGCTCCTCCTGTACCTACCTGCCCGATAGTTATTGTAAGGGACCGCCTGGCGACACCACTAGCACTCCACTAATCAGGCGTCCCCAGCGCACGGAGTCTAAGTCCCAGAGTACTTGTTCACCAGAGCCCCTGATGGTGGGGATGGACTTGGAGTACCCCGGGACCAGGTCGTGCTTACTGAGGACACCCGTCAGTGGTAGGGGTGGTCGCCAGGGGCTCCCACGGGAGAGAGCCTGATATGAGGAGGTCTGGGAACCCCGCTGAGAGGAATGGATGGATGGATGGATGGCGGAGCAAGTGCAGAGTCAGGCAAACCGGGTCGGTAACGGGGAGGACAGCACGGTACAAGGCAGCGGGCAGAGAATAGTCGGGTCACACGCCAGGTCATCAACAGTAGGTCAGATCCAATAGGGGACATACGGAAGAGAGGTCAGGCAAAGCAAGGGTCTGGGCAGGAGAATTCAGCAGTGGTCAGGTACAATCCGGGTCAGCAACTTACAGGTTCAGGTTCAGATACAGGATACAGGGCAAGGACAAGACCAGAAGGCACTGAATGACAGCTCAGGGCCGTTTAAATATCGCGCCCTGCGCTGCCATTGGTGCCCAGCGGGCGGCCGCGGCTCCTATTGCGCATGCGCGAACTCACGCGCCGCGGCCGGCCCGGACCTAGAGCCCGCGTCCCTGCACAGGGCGGCATACTGCGCCTGCGCCGGGACCATCGCGGCGGGGATCGAGGGGATCCCTGACATTGCCCCCCCCTACGGGCAACCTCCGGATGCCCACCCGATCTCTCCACCACGGGTGGTCACGAAGAAACCGCCGGACAAGTCTGGGTGCATGGACATTATGGGCTGGTTCCCAAGAATTGTCCTCGGGGCCATAGCCCTTCCATTTTATAAGAAATTGGGTCTGGCCCCCCCTTCTTCGGCACTTCAGGATCGTCTCCACCTCATATTCTTCTTGTCCCTCCACCGTTATGGCCTCCGGAGGTCTGGATTCACGTTCTGGGAAGGCATCCGGGATCACAGGTTTAAGTAAGGACACGTGGAAAACGGGATGAATTCTGAATGTTTCAGGGAGGGTAAGTTCATATGCCACCTCGTTGATCATTCGCTTCACACAAAAAGGCCCCACGAATTTAGGTCCCAATTTCTTTGAGGGACAAAGCATTCTCAAGTTGGTTGTTGCCAACCAAACCTTATCCCCAGGCTTCAGCACCAGATTCCCTCTTCGTTTCTTGTTATATGCATTCTTGTTATCCTCCTGGGCCCGAGCGATGGCTTCCTGTAGTATTTTGTTGTTCGAGGAGAAGAAGTTTAATGCGTCTTGCGTTGCCGGAACTGGGCATTCAGAGACCAAATCAGGAAGAAAGACAGGGTGAAATCCGTAGTTAGAGAAGAACGGAGATTGCCCTGTCGCTGAATGGCTTGCGTTGTTATATGCAAATTCCGCTAAAGGTAACAGTGGTAGCCAATTATCTTGAAGGAAGGATGTGTAGCAACGCAAGTATTGTTCTAGGGTCTGGTTGGTCCTCTCGGTCTGTCCGTTGGTCTGAGGGTGGAAAGCAGAGGAGAGGGACAACTTGATATCCAGGGCCTTGCACAGGGCCCTCCAAAATCTAGATGTAAATTGGACCCCACGATCCGAGACAATGTCCTCCGGGATTCCATGTAACCTTACGATTTCCTGGATGAATATTCGCGCAGTCTCGGACGCAGACGGAGTCTTCCTCAATGGTACAAAGTGAGCCATTTTCGATAATCGATCGATGATCACGAAGATCGCGGTGTGTTCTTGGGACGGTGGGAGCTCGACTATAAAGTCCATTGCGATCTCTTGCCACGGTCATTCAGGAATCGGCAAGGGACGCAGCAGTCCCCAAGCCTTGTTCCTCGATGGCTTGTTTTTCTGGCAGATGGTACAGGATCTTACATAGAGCTTACAATCCTTGGCCATACTTGGCCACCAAAAAGAGCGTTGGAGAAGCTCCAGGGTCTTGGCTGGGCCAAAGTGTCCCGCCATCGGGTGGTCATGGCAATGTCCCAGGACAAGGGTCCGGACCTCTTCAGGGACCATGACCAACCCATCCTTCCATAGGAGTCCCCCCTTGTTCTGGAGGGACACACCAACTGGGACTGACGCGGCCGTGGATGCCTCCAATAGTTTGGACCGAAGGTCCGTCTGGAGCGCCAAGAAATTTCCTGCGGACAGAATCGTATCAGGTACCGGATCTTCTTTGGAGTCTTCAAACATGCGAGATAGTGCATCAGGTTTCGTATTTTTAGATCCGGGCCTATACGTGATGTGAAAAATGAACCTGGAGAAGAACAATGCCCATCTTGCCTGCCATGGGCGTAAGCGTTTGGCGGTCCTCAGGTACTCGAGATTCTTGTGATCTGTGAAGATCAAGATGGGGTGCGAGGCACCTTCTAGCAGGTACCTCCATTCTTCGAGAGCTGTTTTGATGGCCAACAACTCTCGATCGCCGATATCGTAATTCTTTTCTGCTGGGGTAAGTTTCCTTGAGAAGAACGCTACAGGATGGAGCAATTCTTTGGTGCCCTTTCGCTGGGACAGGATGGACCCCACCGCATTCTCTGAAGCGTCTACTTCCAAGATGTATGGCAGGGCAGCGTCCGGGTGGCCCAGAATGGGTGCCGAGGTAAAGAGCTTCTTCAAGGCCTCAAAGGCTCCCTGAGCCTCCGGCGTCCATCTGAACCGGGTTCCAAGCTTGGTCAACTGAGTTATGGGGGAGACCAGACCCGAGAAGTTCTTAATGAACTTCCGGTAGAAATTCGCAAAACCGATAAACCGCTGGACGCCTTTCTTGTCCGTGGGTACCGGCCACTCCAAAATCGCCGAGACTTTCTGAGGGTCCATTGCGACCCCCGCGGTGGAGATAATCAACCCCAGGAACGTAATGCTAGGTTGCTCAAAGCAACACTTATCTGCCTTGGCGTATAACCCATGCTGACGTAACCGCCCCAACACCCTTGCCACATGTATCCTGCGATCCTTCAGGGAGGATGAGAAAATCAGTATATCGCCCAGGTAAACGATAACGAAAATGTCCAGGTAATCCCTAAAAATATCGTTTACGAAATGCTGAAATGTGGCTGGTGCATTGCACAGACCAAATGGCATGACCAGGTATTCAAAGTGCCCAAACCGTGTACGGAACGCAGTTTTCCACTCGTCCCCCTCCCTTATGCGAACTAGGTTGTACGCCCCCCTTAGATCAAGTTTAGTAAATATGACCGCGGTCTTCAGGCTCTGAAATAACTCTGGCACTAACGGTAATGGGTAACGATTTTTAATCGTGACCCTGTTCAGCTCCCGGTAGTCTATACATGGTCTCAGAGATTTGTCTTTTTTTTCCACGAAGAAGATCCCCGCCCCTGCTGGTGAAGTGGAGGGACGGATGAACCCCTTCTGGAGACTGTCCTCTATGTATTCCTTCAGGGCCCCCAATTCAAGTTCCGATAGGGGAAAAATTCGCCCAAAAGGAATCTCAGAGCCGGGTAACAGGTCAATGGGACAGTCATACGGGCGGTGGGGAGGCAGGGCATCTGCTCCCCGTTTACTGAACACGTCCAGGAATTCATGATATTCTGTGGGAATAACCTGTTTCAGATCAGAATCCCCCTCGGAGCATAGGAGGACCTGGGGGCCTGCCGGGCCTGAAGTGCGACAGTGTTCCTGACAGTATGGGGAAGGGAACAAGATTGACCCGGTTTCCCAGTCAATTTGGGGGTTATGGGCCCGTAACCAAGGGAGCCCCAAAATGACTGGGAACAGAGGTGACGCAATGGCATCCAGGCGGAGGAATTCCCGGTGTTGGTTGGCAATGGTAGTGGCAATGGGGGGAGTTTCCTGATTAACCACTCCTGATTTTATCTGGGAACCATCGGCCAAAAATATGTTAAAACCCCTCTTTCTGGGTTGGAGCAGAATTTTCTGCTGACGAGCAAAGTCTAAATCCAGAAAACAACTGCATGCCCCCGAATCAATTATGGCTGTCACTTCCACGGTCCTTTCAGGAACCTGAAAGGAGAGGGTACAACTAAGTATTGGGAAGGACTGACATTGCCAATAGACAAGGAAGAAAAAGAGGTACACTTACTCATTTTCTGAGGGCAGGATCGTACCATATGACCGGCTTCCCCGCAGTAGAGGCAGAGGTTCTGCGAGCGTCTCCGCTGGTGTTCTTCTGGCGATAATTTGGGCCGAGCCAGGCCTAGTTGCATGGGTTCTGGAACATCTCCTGGGAGTGGGTTCTGGATACTTGGTCTGGGTGGTTGGCTGGGGCCTAGGAATGGACCCCAGTTGTTTCCACGACCCTGGCCGGACCTCTCAAACCTGCGTTCCCGCAGTCGTCGGTCAATCTTTATCGTCAGAGCAATTAGGTCCTCTAATGACTCAGGAACCTCTACCCGGGCCAGCTCATCCTTTAGGGGTTCTGATAGCCCCATGCGGAACTGGTGCAACAAAGCAAACTCGTTCCAGCGAGTGTCCCCCATCCAGCGCCTAAAATCTGAGGCGTATTCCTCGGCCGCCCGACGGCCCTGTCGGAGTGTGTATAAGATTGCTTCGGCAGAAGCAACCCGCTGCGGGTCATCATATAGGATGGCCATCGCCTCAAAGAAGTCCTTGACTGTTCCTAGGTGTGGGTCATTGTTTCCCCTTAACCGATGGGCCCAATCTTGGGGTTCGCCCTGCAACAGTGAGATTATAAATCCCACCTTCACTGATTCGGTCGAAAAGGTACGGGGTTGAAGTTCAAAAAATAGGAGGCAGGACTCACGGAATGACCTGAAGCGTGTGCGGTCCCCGTGAAAATGCTCCGGTAGGGGTACCCGGGGTTCCGCCATAGGTAGCGGGGCGGAGGCCCCTGATGCTGGCTCAGGAGCAGCCGGGGGTGCAGAAACTGGGGCCTGTGGGGCTGGGTCAGATAGGGAGCAGGTCTGGAAGCGGTTCTCCAGCTGCATACATTTATCCTGCAGGGCTGCTACGGCCTGCGTCAGGTTAGATAGATGCCTGCAAATTTCTTCCAGCGGGGAGGGCCCTCCTCTAGGCTCAGTCATGGCCTTCTGGTACTGTAAGGGACCGCCTGGCGACACCACTAGCACTCCACTAATCAGGCGTCCCCAGCGCACGGAGTCTAAGTCCCAGAGTACTTGTTCACCAGAGCCCCTGATGGTGGGGATGGACTTGGAGTACCCCGGGACCAGGTCGTGCTTACTGAGGACACCCGTCAGTGGTAGGGGGAGGTCTGGGAACCCCGCTGAGAGGAATGGATGGATGGATGGATGGCGGAGCAAGTGCAGAGTCAGGCAAGCCGGGTCGGTAACGGGGAGGACAGCACGGTACAAGGCAGCGGGCAGAGAATAGTCGGGTCACACGCCAGGTCATCAACAGTAGGTCAGATCCAATAGGGGACATACGGAAGAGAGGTCAGGCAAAGCAAGGGTCTGGGCAGGAGAATTCAGCAGTGGTCAGGTACAATCCGGGTCAGCAACTTACAGGTTCAGGTTTAGATACAGGATACAGGGCAAGGACAAGACCAGAAGGCACTGAATGACAGCTCAGGGCCGTTTAAATATCGCGCCCTGCGCTGCCATTGGTGCCCAGCGGGCGGCCGCGGCTCCTATTGCGCATGCGCGAACTCACGCGCCGCGGCCGGCCCGGACCTAGAGCCCGCGTCCCTGCACAGGGCGGCATACTGCGCCTGCGCCGGGACCATCGCGGCGGGGATCGAGGGGATCCCTGACAGTTATCCACCCGGCCTGCCTGACTACGTTGTGCTCTATATGTGTATGTACCTGTGTATCTTTATCAGTTTAGGTTTGGGTTTGTTTCACCTTGTTGTATGTATTTGTGTTAGCTTGGGGTTTGGTGCACTGCGTTTATGTTTGTATTGTTAGTCTTAATAAATTGTCTTATTTATACCATATCTGAAGCTTGCGTTTCCCTGTGTCAGTCCACACACTTCTGGTCACACCCGCATCCCTGACATTACACCAAGGCCATCCTGACCAGAAGTGGCTGCACAGGGAAGCCATCTTGGCTTGTTGCTGGGAAGGATGGATCTTGATGAGGTTGTGTATTTGTCGCTGCTGGTTTTTGATGACAGAGAATATGCTTATCAGACTCTGAAGGAGTATACCCGGGATCAACTGCTAGAGTGTATAAGGATCGCTCATTGTCTAGTAGATCAGGGCACAGAGTTCTCTGAAGTGCAGCCATTGATTCAGGTTTGTGCAGAGTTGGCTTCATTTGGTACCCCTGAAAGCGGGGATGAATTTTTGCCGCCATATAGTGCCGACCAGGTAGAGTCCCTGGTGTGGTTATTGGAGGATGATGTGGATTACTTTCTGGAGCATTATGCTGCATGTTCACAACAGGTATTAAGGGATTGTATAAACGCAGTGCAGTCTTTGACCAGACAGGCTTTGTGTAAGCTGAGCTTTGTTCAACCCATACTGCAGACATGGTCAGACTTGTTGCACCCAGCCTCAGTCAGCTTACAACGTCATTCCTCCACTCAAGGCACTCTTCCTACATCCCCGACAGCACCCCCAGTGACGGCCCAGTATACTCTGCTAACTACCACATATCAGTCCTCTGCTCCCACTCACTGCACCTATCCTTTCTTCAACCCTGTAAAGAAGTCCTCTGTAGCAACTGCTCCCTCCTCTGTTCCATCCTCCAGCTCTTCTCTGTCTTCAGCTGCTCCATCCGTTTACAAACCTGCGCTTACTTACAGTGCTCCGGTAACGAAAACCAGGAAAAGGCGAAAATTCTTTCCAACCAATACCATCCTGCCAGTATCCAAACCTGTCAGCCTGCCATCTGAGAACCCGCCTTCCGTGGTGCAGCCTGGTGCCTCGGCGCCCACAATTCAGCCTGATGTCTCTACCCAGCCTGATGTCCTTACCCAGCCTGATGTCCTTACCCAGCCGGATGTCCTTACCCAGCATGATGTCTCTACCCAGCCTGATGAACTGATCCAGCCCGATGATCCTATTATGCCAGATGACTCGATGCCCGCTGTTCCGCCAGACGACTCGGTGCCCGCAGTCCTGCCAGATGACTCGGTGCCCGCAGTCTTGCCAGACGACTCGGTGCCCACAGTCTTGCCAGATGACTCGATGCCCGCTGCTCCGCCTGGTGGCCCGGTGCCTGCTGCTCCGCCTGGTGGCCCGGTGCCCGCTGCTCCGCCTGGTGGCCCGGTGCCCGCTGCTCCGCCTGGTGATCCGGGGTCCAGCCTGAAGTGCCTCCGTCCGGTGTCCAGCTCGAAGTGCCTCCGTCCGGTGTCCAGCTCGAAGTGCCTCCGTCCGGTGTCCAGCCCGAAGTGCCTCCTTCCGGTGCCCAGCCCGAAGTGCCTCCGTCCGGTGCCCAGCCCGAAGTGCCTCTGTCCGGTGCCCAGCCCGAAGTGCCTCCGTCCGGTGCCCAGCCCGTAGTGCCTCCGTCCGGTGCCCAGCCCGAAACGCCTCCGTCCGGTGCCCAGCCCGAAGTGTTTCCGTCCGTTGCCCAGCCAGAAGTGCCTCCGTCCGGTGCCCAGCTCGAAGTGCCTCCGTTCAGTGCCCAGCCCGATGTGCCAGTCTTTGATTTCCCGCCAGTCACCAGACCCGGGCGGTGGAACATTTTGCCCAGCTAGGACTGTTTGGAGCATCCTGAGGCCGCTCCTTGAGGGGGGGGTACTGTCAGGAATGGACTTGCTAATAGTGGTGGGACTCACCTGCCTTGTGGGCTGCAGTACCAGGGCTGGCCTGCGGGTGCTCTCAACAACCAGAGGTTCACTTCAGCAATTAGCCATCACCTGGGGCTGATTGCAGGTGTATTTAAGGGATGGCCAGACCTGCAGTCTGTGCCTTGGTGTGTGTTTTTCCATGGGCCCCTGTACCTTGTAACCTGCATTCCTGTTCCTGTTCCTGCCTGACTTGTTGCCGACCCTGCCTGATCCTGACCTCTGCTGACTTCTCCTGTTTGATCCCTGGCTTGTGCCCCTGACCATTCTCTCCGCCTGCTCCTCCTGTACCTACCTGCCCGATAATTATCCACCCGGCCTGCCTGACTACGTTGTGCTTTATATGTGTATGTACCTGTGTATCTTTATCAGTTTAGGTTTGGGTTTGTTTCACCTTGTGTGTTTCACCTTGCTAGGGGTTTTGTGCACTGCGTTTATGTTTGTATTGTTAGTCTTAATAAATTGTCTTATTTATACCATATCTGAAGCTTGCATTTCCCTGTGTCAGTCCACACACTTCTGGTGACACCCGCATCCCTGACACACAGTTAATCCAGAGGAAGACAAAAAAACCCCAGCAAAGCATGATCCAATTTTCTCCAGCAGAGAAAAAAATTCCTTCCTGATCCCTCAAGAGGCAATTGGATATTCCCTGGAATAATTTTACCTATAAATGGTAGTATCCAGTTATATTATGTGTATCTACGAAATAATCCAGGCCTTTTTTAAAGCAATCTATTGAGCTGTCCAGAACCAACTCTTGAGGGAGTCTATTCCACATTTTCACAGTCTATGAAAAATTATTTTCATATTTAGAGATTGAATATCTTTTCCTCCAGATGTAAAGAGTGCCTTCTTGTCCTCTGAGATGACGTCAGGGTGAATAACTTTACACCGGCTTTGCTATATGGACCACCTATGTATTTATACATGTTGATCATATCCCCCCTTAATCTCCACTTCTCACAAGAGAATAAATTCAGTTCCTCTAATCTTTCCTCATAGCTGATCTCCTCCATGCCTCTTATCAGTTTGGTTGCCCTTTTCTGTACTTCCTGAATATCATCTTTTTTTTGTGAATTGGTGCCTAAAACTGATCTGCATATTCCAGATGAGGTCTTACTAATGATTTGTATAGGGGTAAAATTATACAGTATCTTTCTCTCTCTCTCTGGAGTCTATATATCTTTTAATACAAGAGAGCATTTTGCTCGCTTTGGAGACCACAGCTTGGCATTGCCTGCCATTATTAAGCTTGTGATCTACCAGAACTCCCAGATCCTTCTCCACCATTGATTCCTATAGTTGTACTTCCCCTAGTATGTATGATCAGGGGTGTATTTACCACAAGGCAAACAAGGCATTTGCCTAGGGTGGCATTTTTCAGGGGGGCAGTACTACTGAAAGATGGGACAGAAGAAGGGACACACTCGGCATGGGGACTTGGTTGGTTCTGAGAGATGCTGTGGGTTTCATGATGGTGTATGCACAACCCGACTCTTGTTCCTGGGGATGTCCGGAGCTATTAAGGTGAGTGTCTTTCTCTCTCTCGCCATGGGGAATGGTGGCTGGTGTATGGGGGGCAGTGGTAATGGAAGGCGCGAGTTGAGGGCAGGGGTGTTCTTGGTCAATGTCAGGCTCTTTCTGCGGGGCAGGGGGGGCGCCAATTTTTGGGTTGCCTAGGGCAGCACAAGACCTAAATACACCACTGTGTATGATGCATGCATATTCTTAGCCCCCAAGTGAAAAACTTTACAATTATTAACATTAAACCTCAAACAGTCCATTGAGCTTGGCTTGTAAGTTGGAGATATTCTGTAAGGACGTTATTCCACTGCATAGCTTGGTGTCATCTGCAAAGACTGAAATGGTCCCCAGGGGCGGACTGACAACTCATGGGGCCCCCAGGCAATAGGGGATCATGGGGCCCCTGTGTCCTTGCCCAAACTCAAAAAAGACTATCCAAAAGGTACCAGGGGCATCTCATGGGGCCCCCTACTGACCCCAGGCCCTCGGGCAGTGCCCGAGTTTCCAAATGGTCAGTCCGCCCCTGGGTACACCACTGACAATCCTACTCAGAGTATTAATCATTAACCACTTTTCTTTGTTTATGTTCTTTTAGCCAGTTTTTTATTCATTTACATCTGATTTTTCCAAGCCTGTAGCCTTTACCTTACACACTAACTGTGTGTGGGGAAATGTGTCAAATGCTTTTGCAAAATTTAAGTATACTACATCCACAGCCAGTCCTTTGTCTAAGGTTTTGCTTACCGCCTCTTAAAAAGAAATCAGATTTATTTGACAACTTCTGTCTTTCATGAATCCATGCTGTCTGTTGCTTAACATATTTTTTTCCAGCAAGAACCCATCTATGTGGTCTTTAACCGCTTCCCGACTGCCCTATAGCAGAACTACTGCTACAGGGTGGCAGGACTGTGCAAAATTACGTATATATACATGATTTTGCATTTCCGGGTAGGAGGCGCGTGAGCTGCCCTACCCGCGCCGCCATTGGCGGCTATAGCTGTCAATCACTGGGTCCCGGCCGGAGATTCCCTGCTGGCACCTGGCGCTCGCTGAGGAACACTGACAGGGTAGAGGTCTATATGCAAACAACATAGATCTCTTCTCTGTCAGCACCAGCATGCTGCTTTGTATTGCTCTGCATAGCATCATGTCATTAGTACAGTGTCAGTGCTTTTTATTAGCACTGAACATTGTATTAGTGTCACTGGGGATGTCAGTGGCAGTTAGTCAGTCCCGTCCCCCCAGTGTCAGAATGACCACCGCAGTCCCGCTATAAGTTGCTGATTGCTGCCATTACTAGTATAAAATAATTTTTTTTTTAATTACAGTAAATATACCATCATTTGTAGATTCTATAACTTTCACATAAAACAAATAATTTACACGTATTGGGATTTTTTTTATCAAAGACATGTAGCAGAATACATTTTGGTCTAAATTTATGACGAAATTAGATTTTTTAAAAAAAAATTCTGGATATGTTTTATAGCAAAAGGTCAAAAATATTGGGTTTTTTTCAAAATTGTCAGTCTTTTTTGTTTATAGCGCAAAAAAAAAAAAATGCAGAGGCGATCAAATAGCGCCAAAAGACAGCTCCATTTGAGGGAAAAAGGACATAAATTTCATTTAGGTGTAGCATTGCATGACAGCACAATTGTCAGTCAAAAAAATCCCATCTCTCCAGCCAGTGGCTAGGTCTGTTCCTACCTGTCCTGACAATGGACTCCAGACCGTTTTGAGCAAGTTATGACATAATAACATGGGTCACCCTTTATTTATGCACCACCAGACTGTGGACTACAATCAAGCTATACTGTATAGGCACTCAAGTCTGAAAGTTATGTATAATATGCTGGGTCAGGGAGACTCACCCATCGTAGAATGTTTGCGCTCTGATCTGCAAAACCATGGGTTCTGCCTAGAGTTCTCACGAGTTCCACCCAGTCCATATAAACATGCCAGCCAAGCTTCAGTTCTTTGTATACTCAGAAGTCTGAGAACACAGAGCCACTTTGTACCTCCAAGTTTTGGAAGGACTGTGGAATCCTTAAATTTTCCCAAACAGCTTGGTTTTCGATTTCCGGTTATTGGGGTTCCACAGTCCATAACATGGCAGATAAGAGAATTCCATTCTATGCTGAGCCTTAACAAACCAGTTTAAGTACCTGTGCAACCTTGCCAACTGTGGAGGTGTTGAAAGAAAGTGCTCAAAAAATGTAGAACCTCTGTGAGCTATTCATTCCATGTGTGCCACCTATAAGTAAGAGGACACACTTGCCACTTACTACTGCACAAAGTACTGCCACGCTAGCATCCCTTTTTATACCTGTAAAATTAAAATTTCCGGTTTAACTTGAACACCCCTCAAAATAAAGGTTAGTCATACACCATCTAGGTTTAAAATCCAAAATTGCTGCTGTCCAATTTTACAATGCAGTTTTATCTATGGTGTTTAAACGTATATGTAAACCCTCACCCTGTAAAACAACCCATTACGTTTAAAAAAGAAATGAAAGGCAAAACATTTGTGTATGCATATAAAAAACATTATAAATACCTTTTGTTTCTCCTTTTTTTACGTAATCACATGCCCTCTGTTCTCAGCTGCATAAGGAGGCAGGGGAGGAACAACAGCAGCACACTGAATTTCCCAGTGAATAGCTTTGCAGGGGGTGTGTTTCAGCACAATCAGAAAGTTGATCATGCTGTGTGTCAGTGTGGTATGTTTTTAATCTGAAAGCAGAGGGATTGGCAGGAACACTAGGTACAGTATATCACACAAAGGAAATAATACAAACAGAACAGAATACTTTTTCATGCAAGCACATGGTACAGCAGGCACATATCAGGAATATGAAATGCTGGGTTTACATATTCCTAATTCTTAATAAGAGCTTCATAGAAAGTACCCAGTAGTAGGACAGTTTTGCTTCATCTGCCAGTCAAAATGGGCTTATTTGATGAAAAATAATATGCTGCTGCTAATGCTACCTGCAAAGAGTCTTAACTTTCAATGGTAATGAAGCAGATTGGGCTGTTGTTGCTGTATGTACACTAAGCTAATTGTAAAGAAAAAAATGTTTACATTGGTACATGTCCTCCTGGAATTACCCAGCTTCCTTTAAAATAGTTTGCCAATTAACTAAAAAAAAATCCAGAATTTACCAAGATTCACACCCTATAGATTTGTATTAATTTCAAAGTTTGGGTTTGCACAATTTTGAATAGGAATCGCCAAATCTTTGGTAACCACACTTGGGCAAATTAGACTATCACTACCAGGGATGACATCATTGGTTTTAAAGAAGGAATGTAATTAAAACATAAAGTTTTTCATTAAATATTTAATTAGTATGTTGATGAGGGTTTGAAAGAAGGAACTGTAAGCTTAAGGCCAGACATAGCCAGGCAATTTGCACCTTTGAGAGGTGGCCAGCAGTATCAGTCCCTGTACTTCTTTCATGACATGGTCCTTGTTAAATAAAACAAAGTCAAAGAAAAGCATATCCTGATAGCAGCTTAACTTTCACTGCACCTTCCTGCCTACAGTTCACAATGTTTTCTATTGTTTACGTAAATAGAAATGGAAATGTGTCATCAATCTTATCCTTTACAGCAATTATACAGCAGTTTACTGTATGTTCTGAACAGCTGAGTCAAAAGAGCTCTCTAATAAATGTTGTAGAGTGACTCATGCCTTAAATGCAATGTTGCCAAACCTAGTCTGAAAGCAAAAATTACCTGTCGCCAGAGGGTGTTCAAACTACTGCATGTTACATTTCTCAAATATTCTTCAAGGGCAGGGAGCCACAGCAGATTAAATATTATATCCTGAAATTGATCATTTAATCTAGGTTATGAAACAAAGTCTGCCAATATTGATGGCTATCAACATGGACATATAGTTAGACATAGAAGTGGTATACCTGCTAGAGCACCATTAGCTCCAAAAAAGCAGCGTACAAAAGAATGCAAACTTAGGGTTGGTATCAATAGGAAAATGTAACTTGCTTTTAGGTGCGTTTCGCTTTCATTTGAGATTAGTTGTCACTTATATAATTTTCATTTCTTTGACAGGTGAATTTGACCTGGATTTGACTTAATTTTAACAAGAATTTGACCTCTTCTAAACTACATTAACCTTCCTCAAGTGTCCTTTGCAATCCCATGAGTTCTTATAGGGAAGAATGCAGTTCTAATAGTGGACAATAGCTCCTGTACACATATTTGGCAAGAAGCAGCCCTCTCACTGCTACGACAGAACTCACCACTTCAGAAACACATCTCACACAGCTTCTCTTCTGGGACATAGGACAAACACAAATGTTCTACATGAATGGCAGCGAGCCCAGGGGAAGACCTCCTCAGACAGGTTGAGACAGGTCTAACACAAAGGTAGCAGTATCTCACACGTTCATTTCCAGCAAAGTTCCGGGCACTGAAGTCTCGAGGCAGTATCAGGGATGAAAATGCATTTGGCTGGGAGATCTAGATATGAGTTTCCACATCCACATGTTGGTTCTTTTGTACCGCAATATCTCTTCCTCTCCACTTGGGCCAAGGCAATCCAGTCACAGCACAAGCACTTGAAGAAGCCCACCTACATCATCACAACAGCCAATCCTGCCTAGTATGCCAAATGTACATGCCCCCTAGTGACTTGAGATCATTGTGGCCAAGACCTCAGTAGAATCCTTACATGAAAGACAGGGCTACCACTACTATTACGTTTATTTTTCGATTTTCTTTAGCTTATACAATTTTCTTATTCAATTTTCTTTAGATTTACCTTCAACTATGTAGTGCAAGGGCCTACAAATTGACAGTGTTCCAAAATAGTGCATACAAATATGTCAAATGAAGAAAAATTAATGCAGCAGATGTTCATTTAACAAATATAAAAAATTACCATAAATGTATCCAAATATTACACAAAGTATACATAAATAATCTAAAAATAATAAGTAAAAGATTATATATATATATATATATATACTTGTCTTTGCCCCCCTACTCACCTCCCAGTACCCTTCCAGCCATAATAGACCCCATCAACAATAAATACCCCATTAGCAACTATAGACCACCACACAAAAATAGATCCCCTTCGGTGACAATAGATCCCCCAGCAGCCAGCAACAATAGGTCCTTAGCACACCCAAGCACCCCTTGCCATTACATATATTCAGTGCTGCAGGTGCTGCGTTCCCCCGCAATATATATATATTGGTCATAAAGTGCCAATAATAGTAAGTGTAAGGTACACAAGGAACCTCCACAGATTGCTCCTCAATGTGGATGAGGTACAGTCAAAACTAAGCCTTTTGAAAATTGCTCACCACACAGAGCCAAAGAAATAGTATATAGTGTAGTATTTATTGATTAATCCCCTCACGCCTAAGGGAAAACAATTCTTAACGCCTAAACTCAATTTTGCAACGTTGACATGTGTTAGTAAAATTGTACATATCATCACAACTACTTTGTACATCCAGGTGGATTATACCTTTTTTTTCAGGACAAATTGGGCTTTCATTTGGTGGCAAATGGTAATGGATATCTCCTAATTTTTTTTAATTATCAAAGGCAAACTGGACCAAAATAGTAAAAAAAAATATTTTTTTAATTTAGCTGTGTGTTTCATTATACTACCATAACCTACCACCAAAGAACAACCCAAAATTAATTTTCCAGCTCATGACAATCTCAGCAATACCATATATGTGTATGTTATTTGTTGTTTGTACCTGTAGGAGGTTCCTTGTGAGTGGGTTATTTTGCTAGGCTAATGATCATTAGCTTTCTGGTGAGTGCATAGTGGTGGAGGATTAGCACTGTGGATACATCACGTATTATTTTACCACACTGGGAAGCACCATTCATGAAGATCTCTAGTTGATATCAACTTCCTTTTGGGACTTTTTATATGGACTGTTATTATCTTTATTATTATTGCCACTTTATGATCACTCTATAGTTATGTATATATATATATAATTTCATACTTATTCTTTTCAGATTATTTATGTACACGTTGTGTATTAATTGGATGCATTTATGGTAATTGCTATATGAACATCTGTTGCATTCATTTTTCTGCACTTAACAAATTTGTATTCGCTATTTTGGTTCATTTTGAGTATTAGTTTTGTCACTCCTTTTTTTGTGCTAGCTGATCCAGCCTCTAAGAGCTTGCTGTTCTTTTTAATTACTAAATTGAAAATGTTTTTAGGCTTAACCTCATATTATATGGTTTTGGCAAATCTAAAGAAACTGTACAAGAAAATTTTATAATGTATGGCTTTACTCAAGCCATCCTACCAGCTCCATTTACAAACATAGGATCCAAATCAGCTTTAGATTTTAGAGCAGTGCAGGAGATACATGTGACTATGGACACATGCGAGAATCCTGAGATGCAACCAAGGACTAATGATGGCAGTATATCGGCTCGGGAGATGCTCCTCGACATTATGGACCATCTTCCTGTAAGTGCCTTCCGGTGCCCAAGCCCTCAAGGTCCTGTCCCAAGATAGCTTCCTTCCATCCTATGTTGGCTGTGCATGACTCAATGGCTAATGTAATTCTGTACATGGTATATGATCACGACAATTTTCTGCCATCAGCCTTACAGAATTTGCACCTACATGATATGTATAACATGGCCTCTTACAAATAAATGTACTTATCTAAAATATAACACAAACAATCCACATAACTGGCATATCAGCATGGTTCCACAAACATGGTAAAGAGTAATCAGTCACACGATAAGCGCTCTATCCAACATGTTGGTAAACAGCCTCGTATAGGATGAATAGAACACATTGGATCCCTAAAAGGTGTAAGGTGGAGAGCAAATTGTGACACTCAGTTGTTTGTTCTTCAATCCCTTCTGCAATGCTCACTTGTGCCTTTAATCAGACCTGAGGCTCCAGTTCCACAATGGTTTCCTCAGAGGAGAAACATGCTTTTAGCAGCTCTTACATCTTGCAAATCTTTTTCTTTTTTCCAACTTAACTCCTCTAGAAGCCTCTCCAGACACTTATATTTTTAGAGAGCTACTTCATGGCCACAGGTCAGGCACAAAGATAAAAGGATACTAACCCCCCCTTACAAACAGGCTTTGTGCGGCACAAATAATAAGATGCCCCTCCTTTACAAGGTCTGAATACGTGAATGTATTTCCAACTTTCACTAGTGCTGTCTATTAAGCCTGTGGGCAGCAAGAGGTGGGTGAGTGACATAATGGATTGCTTGGTGTTCCAGAAACTTGTGAAAGGCTGAGTGTGGCAAAACAGGAGCATAGACAGCATCCAAACTTAAAGCAATATTGCTCAGCAGGTATAAAAATATTTTGGTGTATTGTAAATCCACTCAGGATTTCTTAGTTCCACCAGAGCTGACAGAATTTTTCTTATTATCTAAGCCTTAAAACAAGCATAGTATTCTGTCCTACTAACGGTTAGCCAACAGCTAGCTAGAAAAACTGAGAGAAGCAGTGTTGTGTTTCATTCCAAAACTTCTGCGAATAGTTCTGTAAAACTGCACTACAATCACATAGACTGAAATTACAATATGGTTGTTTACACGTCTCTCACAAATGTATGTAATGAACACTTTTCTTACAAACAGCTGCCTACAAGCACATTGAAGATAATTAAATGTGATCTAGCAGTGTATGTGACTTTGACAAACACAGTGAAAGAAATTACAGGCATATGTGTATCAATAGGAGAACCTTCTTTTGGAAGATAAATGTCTTTGCAGTGGCAGATGGAAAATCTTTATTAGCAAGATTATACCTATTCATGTTCAAAGGAATAATACAAACTAGTGTAGTTACAGTGATTACCCAATAGATGGCCCCATATGCAACACAATGATGTTATACAGAACACATAGTCTCACATGCAGCTTGCCATGCAGCTGCCATAAGCCACTGGTAATGTCAGGGTGTGGGTACAGAGCAAGCTCTAGGCTGCAGAGGACCGAAAGCTTCCAGAAAAGTTGGGAGTGTATTCTAAGTACAATTTTGTAAATGCATGTGTTCAGGTTTCCATCAGTACTGTAGTGACAGAGTCACTCTTGCCTAAAAAAATAACTTTGAAGCTGAAGTTTAGTAATTGTTTGTGCGTGGGGAGGAGGATACAGCAACAAGCACATTAATTAAGTGTAATAGTGTGTATCTGAATACCTAAAAGCTGCTGCTTCCTACATTCAGTACCTTCTTTTATAGCCACTGGATACTGCCCTGGGTGGCTATCTACTGCTGCTAGTGTGAAGAGTTGCACTGCTTGCCTTCTGCCCTCTACTCCATTAGAGACCGTATATTACCAAACACAAACAAAACACAGTAGCAGCAGCATTGAGCAGACAAATTTTTGGCCTGTGTCAACTGACTTGTGTTCACAATATCATAAAAGTCCAGAGGAATGCTAAACCCACTTGAAGCAGATGTGAAGGAGGTCAACAGCAGGTCAAATGCACCTGTCAATCAATTCTGAATGGTTTCAGAAGCACCACAAACTGATGTAGAACCCTCCTAGTTGGCTAGGGGGAGTTCTAGTTCAAATTGTTAGTTAAAACCCAAGTAGCAGCCTGGGTGTGATAGCTAGCAAGGTCAAATTTGGGTCGGAGCTGAGAGACAGACAAGCTCTCTGGAATTTCCCCCTGCTCTAGAGCTTTGGAATAAGATCTAGAAGCAGTGGGCAGAGGTGAGGAGTGGCTGGTCTGTACTCTTAGAGGATCCTGGCTAATCCCCAAGAGGGGGCTTGGCAAGGGACCAGGACAGCCTTTAGGAGTAACTGAGCCTGCTCAGCAGCAAGAGAGTTGGAGAAGAGCTCGGGTGGAAAATGAGGATGTGAAGCTGGAGAGCAGGGGCCTGGGAGGGGGCACAGATGGGAGAGGATGGGAGAGGAGGACCTTGGAAGGAGGAAAGCAGAAGGAGGAAAGTTTGGGACTTCTCCGGCACCCTGAGAGAGGACCGCCTGTGTGGCAGGGAAGGAGCGGCCCAGCTAGAAGGCCTTGTTGCAGCCACCAACCCACCATTAATGAAGGAGAAGGACTAAGTGTGTAGACCTGTACCCCCTGGGTCAGACAGGGGAAGGAGCACTCTGGTGGGAAATCAGATTAGCAACTGTCTTACCTTAAAGTGACAAGCACTGGATCCCCTGCTCAGGGATTCCTCCAGGCTGCCGGATAGAGGAATAGCTGGGGTCTGGAGTGGTACATCCAGAGACACTGATTAGCTCTTCAAGAAGAGGATTTTTGCTGTAAAAACTTGTATATAGTTCCAGGAAGTTGTCCCCAGTTTCATTTGGCATCCCACACACCCATAACCCTATCCAAGTCTTCCAATCCCCTAATTAAACTTCACAAAACAAGCTCAAGGATTGGTTACTGTCTCCTGGATACAAGTTTACGTGGAAATGTGTGTTGCCTGGCTGTGCAGGGCTATAGGGGGACCCAAAACTTCAGCCACTCCTAAGGGGGTAGTGCTACACTGATGCTATCAACTCAGGGCTAAAGCCACAGGCAGGGACCCTAAGCCCTGTTCACATGTGGTTATTTGGAAAATGTAATCACAGAACTGTGGTGACTTTAGGAATTCCCTCTACTGGAGTTGACTGAAACTTAAAGTGGTATTAAACCCAAAACAAAAAATGTAATATATTACAACTTACCAATCATTAGATGTGGTGGTTGCATCATTTGGTTTCTCTTTTTTTAAGGCTTGTTCCCCTCTATTTTCACCTGGTGATCTGACCAGTAACATATCTCCTGCATTAGAGTGCTTACACTCTGGATGAAGGAGCACAGGGGCACCTTTTGACAGCAGCATTGACAGTCTGGGGGGAGGACAGTGTTAGAGGTACTAGCAGATTTAGATACACTAACCAGTTGCAGCCAAACTCCAGCTAACACTTTAAAGAAGTCACAGCAAACAGATCTTTTCCTTTGAGGGTAAAGGTTTTGCTTAAATAAAAAATAGCTAATTTCTGTAAGTACCTGTGGCAGTGGTAAATGATGTATCTCAATCTTCTTATAGCTATGTCTGCATGATAGCTTGTTCTGTAGAGAAATACCAGACTTACAGGTCAGGTCACCAGGCAAAAATAAAATAAATAAATCCTAAAAAAGAAGCCAGAATTGGTAATTTGCAATATATTAAAAGTTTGCTTTTGGGTTTAATACTGCTTTAACCACTTCCCACCCAGCCTATTGTAAAATGACAGCTGGGCTGGACTTTCATTGTTCTGGGTGGATGTCAGTTGATGTCCTCCCGTGAATGCGTCTTGTACACAGAGCAATCTATCACTATACCGTGGGATCACTGTGACCAATCACAGCAGATAACAGGATAACTGTAAACAATGAATGACTTCAATTCATACCATTCATTGTGTAAAATTGTGTTGCTAGTTGTGATTGGTCACAGTGATCACATGGTGCAGACAGGGCTAATCACAGCTAATCACAAGAATACACACTGAATTAATCAATTTTATTCAGTGAAAATGGTTGCTTATACCAGTGAAAATTACAGGTTTAAGCAATCATAATATTTATAAAAAAAATAAATAAATCCTTATCACTTCCCCATAGTGCAATGTTACTATGGTAACATTATATTGCTCTGGACAGTGCATTAGAAAAAGAAATAGTAAAAAAAGAAAAAAATATATAATTTAAAAATTAAAAAAAAGAATGTAATACATACTGTCACCAGTCCCTGATCACCGCCACACCAGTTATATGACGACGCTTTACTGCACTGGTGACAGTATTTAAAAAACAAAATTGTGAAAAAAAAAATTTATTTTAATTTCATTTTCCAAAAATTATGACAAAAAAATTACAACTTCCAAAAACTTGCTATGCCTTTTACTAAATACCTTGGACTGTCTACTTTACAAAAAGGGGTAATTTGGGAGATATTTGGATTGTACTGGCATTTTTTATATAAACCGTAGTGTGTTGACTTTAGAACTTTCCTACAGACTAAATAATAAACACTGATTTGGATTATTTCCACCAAAGAAATGTAGCAGAACATACATTGGCCTAAATTTATGAAGAAAGATTATTTGCAGAACAGAAACAAAGAAAACACATTTTTCTTCCCACATTTTTGGTCTTTATCACTTATTTAGCACAAAATAAAAAAACCCAATGGTGATAAAATACCACCAAAAGAAAGCTCTATGTGAAAAAAAATTATTAAAAAAATACAGTGTTGCATGGCCCTGCAATTGTCATTCAAAGTGCTACAGCCCTGAAAGAGGAAAACTGACCTGGGCAGGATGGGGTTGAAAGCATACCTGCTGTTCAGGTAAGAGGATGCATACTATAGTTTCTACTTGAGATCTGTTGTCATGATTAAATACACCTAAAAGTGATGGCTCAGTGAAGAATAACTGTCTTTATACATATCCTCTGGTAACACATTATTTGATTACATTTTCCATTTAATCCTCTAATTAACAGCTGTGACTGTACTTTCTTGAACAGTTATTCACAATACTTTAGGTGAAATAGACATACCAGACAGACTGGTTATTCTCCAGACTGGTTAGACTGGTTATCTTCCACTAAACTGACCTAGCGCTTATGATTCATTGCAGAGCAATGTCTTTTGTTTTTTATGTGAACAGCACTGGGACAACCCCAATCCATATAGTCAGAAGTGTGTTTAATGTATACAGCTTAAGATTCCATGGGGATTAAAGGCATATTTTAACCAGCATGTTGGGTAAGTGCAGTATGGTGTGGTAGGCAGTAAACACACAGAGTTTCAATTTACAAAGAATTATGTATTGAAAGAGCAGGTTAACAGTACAAACAGACCTGGTGGGGAGGCTCACCTGTCTGGTGCCACTTACAACTATGTAGTGAGGAGACTGCGGTCGGAAGACTCAGGAATGCCGGCAGCGTCTGCCACGAGGAGTGGAGTGTGGGCTGGCCAGTCTGACCCAAAAGGGAAGATTCCTAAGAAGTTAGATGTAGTCCATGCTCTCTCCCTTCCCCACTGGAACCTTTCCCTATTGTTGCCAATGTCCCCGACAGGTGGAGAACCTACACTAGCCACTTACATAAAGAGTACCAAACCCAGGGGTCAGAGTCTTAAATAGACTCTGCTTGACCCATGACCACCAGGGTCATATGGGGCATGTGCATCTAACCGGATCACTGCCCTGGGTAACCAAGGAAATCATAGAGAAACCCAGGTGTCTCAACTATGTCTCCCATCTGCATTGCTGCTGCAGGCAAGCACCACCTGCAGTGGAAAATACAGACTGCACCTGCCTGCACTACCCACCTTTGTCAGATGCTGTCCTTGGCATAGAACACAACAAAGAACAATACATGAACAACATAATACAGCTATAGCAGAAACACTTCAAACAACATAATCAGAATACTTTGCAGGGAGTTGTCCACAGTTAGACCATAGTGGATGTAGGACCCCACTGTCTGTGGTGTTATCAACAGAGTTCTTATCTCTCACATGGGACTCCCAAGCCTCAGGCATCTGGGGGACAATAGTGTCAGCTACCCCCTTTGAGTTTGGGGCTGAGTCCTCGGAAGAATCCAGAGAGTCAATAGGACCAGAAACTTCTTGCAGAAGGGCTTCTGGACTGTCCAAGGCACTGTGATGGGGTTTTCTTCATCAAGATCTGCAAGGACCAGAGGCTCTAGTACAAGGGGAGGCAGGGGACTTTCTGTACTAGTGGAACATCTATGGAGCCCTTGTCTTCTCTAGCTATGGGCAGGTTTGGCAGAGTAATCCCCACTTAGCATGCAGGGTCTCAACAGGTTGTGGTGGAGCCACCTTTTAAAAGGGTCAGGGCCATCTGAGACCACATCATACACTGGGGTCAGAGAAAAAGACAGCTTCTCCACCATACAGGGGGTGCACTCACCTGGTCCCCCAGTAGCAACGGCAGATCCTCTAGGACGGAATTGGTGGCCAAGTTCTTGTGTCTATCCAGCATTATCTGTTTGGCCCTTTGTAACTGGTTCCAATGGTCCTGCACCCATGTGCTGAGCATGCAGGATGTGAAGCATTTTGGAGAGTCCAGAAAGAGATCTACATGTGAGAGGCCTTAGAGTCCGATGGTTTAATGTACTGCAGGCATGTCCAAAGTCCTGCCCGCGGGCCATTTACAGCCCGGGGGTCGGTTTAATACGGCCCTCCAACAGCCCTCCCTGCTCTGTGTAATGTGGCCCTCCCACGGGCCTCCCTTCTATGGCAGACAGTCTTCTGCTTGAGAGCAGAGGGCAGTGCGCATGCCTGACTGCGGCGCGTTCTCCCTAGTCTGTGTAAATGCGGCTGTCGCACGGCCCTCCCTTCTGTGGCAGACAGTCTTCTGCTTGAGAGGAGTGCGCATGCGTGACTGCGCTGCGCTGGGAGCGACAGAGGGCTGTGACGTCAGGGCCGGGCTTCCAGTGTGAAGTGTGTTTCTCTTCCCCTCCCGGCTGCCGAGCAGAGACTTCAGCTCCAGCTACCTTTTTCACCCTTCACATTAGTGCAGGTAAGTTTTTTTTTAAATTTATTTTCAATACATTGTGAAAACTCAGCTGTCAGTTGATCTTAATGTTATGAAATGAAAAGTATGTCGTTTGCAATTAACTTGGCATAAAATAATTTATTTGCATTTAATTGTAATGGTTCAAAGAATGTTCGGAAAAATGTTCGGCCCTCCACCATGTTCACTTCATCCAATCTGGCCCTCTTTGAAAAAAGTTTGGACACCCCTGATGTACTGTGTTGTTGTAGGCCCAAACCACAGCCACACATGCTGGTACCAACAATCTCTGGGACTTTGCTCAAGAATCTGTAACATGCCCAGCAAGATGTGGTTGAAACGTTCACAGGCCCCATTGCCCTGAGGCTGGTAAGATGTGGTATGAGACTTTTGGATACTACCCAAATGGTACAACTCAAACATGATTAGTGACTCGAAATTTGGGCCCTGTCTGAGACTATGCATCTCAAGCAGCCATACGGTTGGACCACATATTCCTAAAAACAGTTTTGCTGTGGCCGTGCCCGTCTTATCTTTGGTGGGTACTACCACAGCAAACTTGGTGAAATGGTCATCGCAGACCAGGGCATAACAGAACCTTGAGAGAGTGTTGGAGACTGTCAGAAAGTCCATTGTGACAAGCTCAAAGGGTTGTGAGGTAGTAATAGACATGGGAGTAGTCTTTTTGAGAGGGAATTTATGTATAGAGCAGGTTGCACATTCCAGGCAAGCTCACTGCACCCACTCTGTCAGATGTGGGCAAAAGAAATACCTCCTGACCAGGGCCTCAATTTGGTCAGCCCCAAAGTGCCCACTTGAGGCATGCAGTACTTGACAGACCTGAATAATGTGCAATTGGGGGAACACAATCTGTAATATGTCCCACTGCTTGGTAGGGATGCGTGGCTGGCGATAGAATACATTGCCCTGGGACTTGAGCTGATCCCTTTGGCTCAAAATCGCTCTCAATGTATTGGACAGTCTTTAGTATCCTCGTGAGGATAGCTTGTGCCATTGTGACGGAAACATTGTACATGTATAAGGTTGGGATCTTTCTGCTGGATCAGAGCCCACTCCTCCAGGGTGTGAATTTCGGTGGGTCATGCCTTGGGTGCTGCTGACTGACCCTTGAGGGAGTGGGAGAAGGCAGCCACGGGCATAACAGGAGCTACCTCCACATCCTCCTAATTCTAGTCCATGTCCTCCCCTGGGTGCACTACCGAACAGCGGGAAAGAGCATCTGCACATCTGTTACATTTCTCTGGTTTGTAGTGTATGTTGAAGTTGAAACAAGCAAGTCAAGCAACCCACCTCTGTTCCAGAGCCTTCATTTAGGCAGTTTCTAGGTAGGCAAATGGGTTATTATTTGTGAAGAGTTCTATTTGCTATTTTTGTTAAATAATCCGCAAACTTCTCCTTAATGGCCCACACCAGGGTCAGCAATTCCAGCTGAAAAGATCTGTGATTATGGGGATTCCACTCTGTGGGCTGCAGGCTGTGGCTCGCATAGGCAATTACTTTCTCGCTATAAAAACAAGAACAGAAGCCTTGAGCATTACCATTGTGATACCTTTTATTGGAATAAAAACAGATGTCTACTCACAAACAGCATAAAAAATCAAGCCCATCAATGTCCACAGTGTTGTGTATGATCTTGTCCACTGTACAGGTCCCAACCGCAGGAAGACCCTTTAAGCTGGCTGATGTGTTTAGAGGGAGTTCGGTCTTCCTCAGAGGTGTGGGCCTGCTTCTGTTTAAATGTGGACATATGTTGCCTCACGGAAGCCATGTTCTGGGTGAGCATCCCTATGGCCATCTTCATCCAACCGGATCTCTGCCCTGGGTGATCTAGAAAATCATAACGAAACCCAGTTTCTCTCAACTTCCTCTACCATCTGCATTGCCACTGCAGACAAATTCCACCTGGAGAATACAGTCTGCACCTGCCTACAAGCACAGTGTGGCCAAAATATTAATGCTTTGTAGCCTGTATACATATAAACCCGATCATTAAAATCTAAATCTTAAAGAGTATCTCCACTTTTGTTGAGAAAAAAACATTCCCCTCTGGGTGATATATGTGCATTGCAAGGATTTTATCAAACCTTGTTGCAGATACCTACCTTTAATTATTCTGAATAAATAGCTGTTTGTCCGTGTTCATGTGCAAAGTGAATGTGAATGGGAGTGATCTTACAATTATCAACCAGCTACTGCACATGCAGGGTTCTAATAAGGAAAGTGTCAAGGTCTGCATTCCTGTAGAGGCGATTTCTCTTTAGAAATATCTCACCACAAATTATATTTTTTTTGCAGGGGATGCCCAAAATCTGCTTTATGCAGATTTCTGGGAAAATCAGTAAGCTAATCATACAAGCAGGAAATTCCTGGGTGGGGTTTCCGAACGCCATCTGTGTACAGAATGCCTCCAACCCTGCAGATTAAAAAGGAAAGGTAATTTTTAAAAACATTTAATTACAATTTGACTTGTGTAGTAATCATATATTCTATATTATTTTTTCCCACAAAAGTGGAGTTACCCTTTAAATACACTATATTGCCAAAAGCTTTGGAAGGCATGCCTTTACACGCACATTGCATTGCACTTGGTGATGTCAGGCTTGGATGCAGCTGCTCAGCCATGGAAACCCATTCCATGAAGCTCTCTACGCACTGTTGTTGTGCTAATCTGAAGGCCACACAAAGTTTGGAGGTCTTTAGCTCTTGACTCTGCAGACAGTTGGCACTGTGCGCTTTAGCATCCGCTGACCCCGCTCTGTCATTTTACGTGGCCTAGCACTTCGTGGCTGAGTTGCTGTTGTTCCTAGCTACTTCCGCTTTGTTATAATACCACTAACAGTTGACTGTAGAATAGTTAGTAGCAAGGAAATTTCACAGATGGTGGCAACCTATCACGGTACCATGCTTGAATTCACTGAGCTCCTGAGAGCAACCCATTCTTTCACAAATGAGTGTAAAAGCAGTCTGCATGTCTAGGTGCTTTATTCTATACTCCTGTGGCTATGATGGTGATTGGAACACCTAAATCCAATGATTTGGAAGAGTGTCCCAATACTTTTGGCAATATAGTGTATATTTAATTATATGTAAACTGAATCACTAATGTCACATTTCAAAAGTCATTAAAGCAGCATTAAACCCCCAAACCAAAAATGTATTGTATTGCAACTTACCAATCATTAGATGTGGTGGCTGCATCAGAGGGGCTTTTCCCCTCAGTTTTCACCTGCTGATCTGGCCAGTAACACATACAGCTGTTACATCTGTTCTTCTCTTTTTCTTTTTTTTATTTCAACAATTTTTTATTAGGTTTGTAGGTCACAAATTCAACATACATGAGTAGTCAGTAGGCTTGTAAGGGTGGCATTATAAAATGCCAGCATGGTAATGGTAACTAACAACTAGAAGAAACAACAAGAAAGAGACGAATGATAAATTGGATTTAGTAAAATGCTGATGCATAAAGCATGAGTTTAAAAGACGGAGCCAGTAATAAAACCAATTAAGATGGTGATACTGATGTGCTACCCATGTGGTTATACCAATGAAACCAGTTAGACCAATCTTTTTTTGCCTTAAGTAGCTTGCCTTCTCTGGAGGCTAACATTCATTCATAAAAATGTGTGTGTGGACCATTGTGATTACTATACTTCAGAGGGGTACATTATGTGACCTCCATTGTTGGGCTATAACAAACCTCACTGCTAGGAGGATATGGATGATCAGTTTGTGCAAGTGATTTGGGTATTTCTCAATACCCATATTTAGCAGAGATAATGCAGGGGTCGAAGGGCATGGTGCATTTAGGACCTTAATATTAGTTGGCAAATATCGAGCTAAAATTAAGGTATTTTGGGGCATCCTCAGAATATATGAGACATGCTCCCTGTCTCCCCACATGCTCTTTGGCTCTTTAGTTCCATTTATGCACCTAGGCCAGGGTGATGTAACAGCAGAGGCTGATCTTATGGATCAGCTCCTATACGGTAGTGGAGCAAGTAGCTTTAAAGGTTGCTCCTATAGCTGCTAACCATTGGGGTTCAGTGAACATTTGTCCTAGGTCAGTCTCTCATTTGAGTATAGGGGGGAGCCTGTGGAAGGCTAGTTTATTTTGTAACATGCTGTAGAACAGCAGTAGAACGGGGTGAGCTGTCAGTTAGATATTGCCAGGCTAGAGTGGGTATGGGTTTGAATAGATGTGTATTATGAATCAGGCTGTGGGTTATTTGCATGTATCTATAATACTTCAACTTAGAGCATACGTGGTTTGTAGAGTAGTAAAAGACTAAAGGTGATCTTGTGAATATAAATCAGATATTTGGGTGATACCTTTGTCTAGCCACAGGTGAAGGGGGATATTGGGGAAAAGATGATGGAGTAATGTTAGGGCAAGTGTAGATTTAACAGGAGCTAGACCTAAAGGGGTTTTGTGCAGATGACAGTATGCTAAGATTGAGGCTGTGATTGTAGGGGAGAGGAGTTTGTTGGTAGAATTGGGGTGGGGTTGGCTGTGTAGCCATAAATATAAATCATGTTCTGCTACTTGTGTGGATTCTATATCTTTCCATGGGCAAGAATAATTAGGCAAGACCAAGCTCTAAGTTATGCCATAATGGCCGCAAGGTAGTAATCCCTGATTTCCACAAACCCTGTCCCACCTACTTTTCTGTGTCTAAGTTGGTACATGAGCACTGTGGTTTCCAGTGTTGCCAAAAAAAATGTCCTTTAACAGACTGGATGGATCTGAAGAATCTACTGGAATAGGTAGCGACCTGAAAATGTATAGCAGTTGAGGGAGTTTAAGCATTTTGAATGTTTCTACCTGACCCAGCCACGAAAGTGTGGTCTTAGCTTGTGTAGCAGAGGAAATGAATCCTATCTGTGCCTGCTGTAACCTGCTGACTTGCATCTTCATTAAATCCTGACACCTGCACAGTGAGGGATTTCAGCCCCTCCCTTCTCCTCTCAGACTGTAATAGAAAGAGAGCCAATCAGAAGAGCCATTAAAGGAGTCAATGGCAGGGACTTTCTCAAGCAGGAGGTGCAGCTGCAAAGCATTGTGGAATATGCGGTCTTGAACAGATATGGCCTGATAGGCTTATATGAGGAATGTAACTACAGGGACCAGCATGCTTAGTGAGAGCATAATGAAGGACTTCATCTTATTTTTCCTGAGGGGAGGCAGTCTGCATGTGGCAAGGTCACAGTCTGGACCTAGCAGAGAAGTGCTTAGGGTCAGTTCACTGCGTGTTTAGTTATCTGCATCAGTTAAGGGGATGCCCAAACTGAGAGATGTGGGCCTACAGTACATTACCTATACTGACAGTGTGAAGCGCTCATCATGAGGTTACCAGAGGAGCCTGTAATTTCCAGGACAATCGTTTGGGCCTTAGTCACAGGATCGGATGAGAGGGATTTTGCCCACTGGCAGATGACAGGAACACTGCACACAGACAGAGACATTACACTTCGCCCATACTCACCAGGCACTGGGTTGTGTAGATGGCTCTGCTAAACAGACACAGTATTTGCTATGCTATACAAATACTGCCACGGGATTAAAATTATACTTTACCATAGGAGTTTAAGTGCACCAACGAAAGTGGCTAGCTGAAGATCCCAAGATTCATCCTGTTACCAAGAGATTGAAGTTACAGGTGCCATACGGGCACGCGCATGCGTATTCAGGCCTCTATATTGCATAGTGTGTGAGGGAATAGCTTTACCTTGGAAAGTAGCTATTAAGCATTATTATTATTATTATACAGTATTTATATAGCGCCAAAGAGTTTGCTCAGCGCTGTACAATAGCAAGGGGGAAAGAACATGAGACAAAACAATAACAATACAATACACGAGGGGTTCGAGGGCCCTGCTCTTTCGAGCTCACAATCTAGGAGGGAGGGGAAGTGGTACAGGAGGAAGTGGCTTTGGGGGATAGAGTGGTGGGAGAAGTGGAGGAGATCGGTTGTTAGGTGAGGGTGGGGTAGGCTTCCCTGAAGAGATGGGTTTTCAGGGTGCGCCGGAGGGTAGGTGACAGTCTGATGGATTGGGGTAGGGAGTTCCAGAGGATGGGGGAAGTCCTGGAGAAGTCCTGCAGTCGGGCGTGGGATGAGGAGACCAGGGAGCTAGAGAGTAGGAGGTTCTGTGAGGAGCGAAGGGCACGGGTAGGGTGGTATTTGGGTATCAGGTCAGATAGGTAGTTTGTGGCGGCGTTGTGAGTGGCTTTGTAGGTCAGACTTAGTAATTTGAATTTGATGTGCTGGGCAATCGGGAGCCAGTGAAGAAATTGGCAGAGGGGGGTGGCAGATGTGGAGCGGTTGGTGAGGTGGATGAGTCTAGGGTGGGCAAACTTTTTGACTTGAGGGCCGCAATGGGTTCATATATTGGACCCGGGGGCCGGACCAAGAGTAGATGAATGATGTGTATGTGTCATCCATAGTAAGTATAGTAATATTCCCCAATAGTAAGCATAGTAATTAATCCCCCATATAGTAATTCATCCCCCATATAGTAATTCATCCCCCATATAGTAATTCATCCCCCATAGTAATTCATCCCCCATATAGTAATTCATCCCCCATATAGTAATTCATCCCCCATAGTAATTCATCCCCCATATAGTAATTCTTCCCCCATATAGTAATTCATCCCCCATAGTAATTCATCCCCCATAGTAATTCATCCCCCATATAGTAATTCATCCCCCATAGTAATTCATCCCCCATATAGTAATTCATCCCCCATAGTAATTCATCCCCCATATAGTAATTCATCCCCCATAGTAATTCATCCCCCATATAGTAATTCATCCCCCATATAGTAATTCATCCCCCATAGTAATTCATCCCCCATATAGTAATTCATCCCCCATAGTAATTCATCCCCCATATAGTAATTCATCCCCCATAGTAATTCATCCCCCCTATAGTAATTCATCCCCCATATAGTAATTCATCCCCCATAGTAATTCATCCCCCATAGTAATTAATCCCCCATATAGTAATTAATCCCCCATAGTAATTCATCCCCCATAGTAATTCATCCCCCATATAGTAATTCATCCCCCATAGTAATTCATCCCCCATATAGTAATTCATCCCCCATAGTAATTCATCCCCCATATAGTAATTCATCCCCCATATAGTAATTCATCCCCCATAGTAATTCATCCCCCATATAGTAATTCATCCCCCATATAGTAATTCATCCCCCATAGTAATTCATCCCCCATATAGTAATTCATCCCCCATATTAATTCATCCCCCATATTAAGTCCCCCCTATGTCAATTCACTTACCTTTGCTCCGCGCGTTCCTCTCGCCGTGTTCCCGTGCTGTTCCGGTGTAGCATGAAAATCTGTCTCCTATGAGGATCTGTCCCCCTCGACGTATCTGCGCATGTGCCAGTTTCAGGCATTAGCAGCCGATCGGCGATCTCCGGCACATGCGCAGATACGTCGAGGGGGACAGATCCTCATAGGAGACAGATTTTCATGCTACACAGGTCTTCAGGGCGGACTGTGAGAGGAGCCTAGCTCCCCTCACGTTCGTCACTCTGCCCCGCCTACACACATCCTGACAGCCATCCTGACAGTATCACGCTCCGCGGGCCGGATTAAAAGGTCCTCCGGGCCGTAGTTTGCCCATTGCTGGTCTAGCCGCTGAATTCAGGTTAGACTGGAGTGGGGATAGCGTTTGTTTGGGTAGGCCAGTGAGAAGGGAGTTGCAGTAGTCCAGGCGTCAGATGACGAGGGAGTGTACTAGTTGTTTAGTAGTGTCTGGGGTGAGGAACGTACGTATCTTGGAGATGTTGCGGACGTGGAGCCTGCATGACCTTGATAGTGATTGGACATGAGGTTGGAAGGAAAGGTTTGAGTCCAGGGTGACACCCAGGACTTTGGCGTGCGGGGTGGGATTGATGGTGGCATTCCTAGTAGTGATGGAGAGGATGGGGGGAACACCAGGAGCTTGGTTTTGGATAGGTTTAACTTGAGGAAATGGAGCGACATCCAGTCTGATATGTCGTTCAGGAGGTGGTCGATGCGGGCGGAGAGTGAAGGGGTGAGGTGGGGGGTGGAGAGGTAAATTTGTGTGTCGTCGGCATAGAGGTGATAGTTGAAGCCGGGGGGGGATCCTTTTTGCACCTTGGAGATTGCTTTGAGAAATTTCTTTAGGAGTAGATTTGCTGGATGTTAGGTGTATGCACATTGACGATTGTGTACGGAGAATTGTTCAGATGGTATAAAAAAATAAGGCATCGACCCTCAGTTTATGGACCGCTGGAGTGGATAGGTATGGTATGTTTAATAGCTAAGAAGATACCTTTCTTCTTGGCTGGTGCACTTGCAGTGAAAAAGTGCAAAAAGGACTGATTAGTGCAGGATGGTTGGTGGTGAGCATAAAAGTGCGTTTCTTTCTCACAGAGATTATCGAACTTGGACAATAGAGCCAGTTCCCAGGGTGAGGATCTTTTAGCAGGATGATTAAGGCCCTTTGTATTATTGGGGAGTTTTTGATGATCATGGTAGCTGATCTACAGGTTGGTTGAATACAATTACACAAGTTAAAGTTAGTGGCAGAAAAAGAGTTCTTTGCACAGGTGAAATAAATTCAATTGGCAGTTGCAGAGTTGAATGTACCCTTGGAGACAGCAACAAAAGGAGAACTGTAAATAAAAAAAATAAAAATAAAAAAGGGTGGGATTACGAACCAAAATGTATTGGTAACTGTTAGGTACTTCCTGCAATTCAGGCAATACTGTGCCCAGGAAGGGAATATGGGGGTAAGGGATCGTTCACACTTTTCTAACTCTTGCCAAACACCCCTATAACGTTTGACAGGTGTTAGACAGGCATGTGGGAAACGTTTTTAACGCTCCTCAAATGCTCCCCAAATGCCCTGTGCTCATTTTTTGAGGCATTTGCCAAGCGTTAAAACTGCACCACAAACACCTATAATGAAGTTTAATGGCATTAACGCTCTGCAAATGCCTGCCAGGTGTTTGAGGAGCATCACCATAGACTTGAATGGGAGGCTTCAACTCCTCCTCACATGAGGCATCAATTTTGCCATGACGCTTCAGTGTGAACAACAATGTGTGCTGCCATGTGTAGAATTTTCATAGGCATTTGAGGAGCATTAAAAACGCTTCCCAAACGCCTGTCTAATGCCTGCTAACAAAGCTAGTGTGAACTGAGCCTAAGAGTTCAGAAGAGCTGAAGACTAAGAACCACCAGGTTTGGCATTTATAGCATAAAGTGCTCCTTGGCGCAAGATCAGCATGGTCTGGAACTGTTCCAGTTGTGTTGAGCTGTGGATGGTTGTGAGATGTTGCCATTCTCTCAGATTGTGTGGAGTCAGAGGCAGGGAATTCTGGTATGATGCCCCAGGAATGCAGTTGTTGCTGACCAGCCTGAAGAGATGAAATGACATGCTTGGAACCTTGAAAGGCAACCATTAATTTGCAGCATAACACTCTCATGGAAAAAAAGAACATTACATATATGCCCAACAAGGACCAGCAACGTACTGGTATGTCACTGGACTTTGAGTGGTTATACCAGAATGATCATCCTGGTATAATTTTTTCAGCTGGCGGTCAGCTCTCATGTAAATGCAATCCTAGTGGCTAATTAGCTGTTGGATCCCTTTTACAAGCAGCAGCAAGGGATGTTACCCCCCCCCCCCCCCCCGCCACCTTCCACAGCTTTCTCAGGCTTTCTTGTCCCACTGAGGAACCCATTAATGCAGCCAGTCGTTCCATTAGCTGACTATAGAGCTAACCAGAGACAAGAATGGCTCCATTCATCTCTGTGGTCTAAGAAAACCGGAAGCAACAAGCATTTCATCATTTCGGTTTCACTGGATATAAACAGCTCTATTTTTAAATTGGAAAAACATATGATCACACCAATCTTAGTTTGATCACATGCTTTAAGAGCAGAGGTGAGCTCTAGATTCTAATAGACCCCAGATTTCTCAGAGAAGAGTACTTGTCACTTGCTATCACAGAGGATATTTACATTCCATATGAGAACAATAAAAGTGATGGAAAAAAATGAAAGGAACAGTGTAAAAATAAAAAAAGCAAAATAAATCATTTAAAAAGATCACACTCGCATTTTAGCATCTCAAGAAATGTGATAGGCAGTCAGAATATAAAAGCTGCGTAAATTCCAATGTACTGTATATACCATAGTTTGTAGACGCTATAACTTTCCCACAAACCAAATAATATACACGTATTGGGTTTGTCTTTTTACCAAAGACATGTTGCAGAATACATTTTGGCCTAAATTTATGACAAAATTTGAGTTTATTGGATATTTCCTATAACAAAAAGTAAATGTTTTTTTCAAATGTTTTTATTTATATCACAAAAGATGTAAAAAAAACCCAGTGGTGATCAAATACCATAAAAAGAAATCTCTATTTGTGTGAAAAAAGGACATACATTTTGTTTGGGTACAGCATTGCATAACCACACAATTACCAGCTGAAATAATGTAGTTCTGAATAGCAAATAATGGCCTGGTCGAGAAGGGGGTCAACCTTCCAGGGCTGAAGTGGTTAGGATTATTTGTATAACATCCTTGTGTAGCCCAGTGCTATAATAAGAACTATGTTGAGCAAGAGTTCTCTCTAGAGTTCAGCTGTGATAGCAAAATATTGTTCTGAGGCACAGAGAAAGGGAAGGACCCTACAGAAGAGACGAGGATTGTGAGATGAGTGGAGGATTCTGGGATATGTAGTTCAGAAGGCTGGATATGCAGAGGGGCCAATACTGTTGTGAGCTACAAGTTCCAGCCAGCTGGCAGAGAAGGTGGAATGCTGGTAGATAATATATAAATCAGACTTCAGGAGAAGGGCTTACTCAATGCAGGGGTCTCCAAACTACGGCCCTCCAGCTGTTGAAGTACTACAGGTCACATCATGCCTCTAGGAGTCTGGCCTGTGGCTGTCAGAGTCTTGCAAGGCCTCACGGGACTTGCAGTTCCTCAACACCTGGACTGCCATAGTTTGGAGACCCCTGCTCTAGAGACTACAGGCTGATGTTGAGAGGAGGAACCTGGCTGCTGTGAATAGTGGAGTAGGCTGCACAGTCCAGAGAGTGTGGGGGATCTTTGGTTGGTGAGCTACAGAAATGCAGACAGATCATCCGTCCCCAGCTTGTCAGCAGAGTGACTAACTGGAGTTTACACATGTCACTGCCACAGCCACAGCGGATCCCCAGTGTCATAAAGTGCTAGGTCAGGCACCACACACTGGTTGCAAATTGTGCAGGAACCTTACAGGACATCCTGAATCCTTTGAGCCACAGTGTCATCAGGATTGGTGAGTTGGCAAAAGCCCACACTGCATGCACATATCTTTTACCATACGTCTTCTCATAAATCAGAAGGTTTCACTAGAAATCATTTATTTATATCATCCACTATTGCTGGTCACCATTGCAAAGCAATCTCTTTGGGCCCTAATTGAGCCAGCTGAAGATTCAAGACCCCTGACCATCAAGACTCCTTTTGCTACCTCTCAAGCCAAGTACTCTGTGCCTCACATTTGCGCTTATATTAAAAGAGGACTCTATCTAGAATCTGTACATAGAATAGCTAATACGTTTAGCTCTTACAAAGTGTGTTGTCATTACTAGACCTGTGGCATCTTTATTTTAAGGGAGTAGGCTGACACTGAGAAATCTTTCTTTTCCCTTTTCATACCTGGGGTCAAAGGCTCTCTCTGGAAATATTTGAAGCATTATCTGATTTATTGTGTTTACCAATGCAAGTGTACTTGCATTTCGCCTTGAGAGTAGAAAACAGGTGACTACTCTGAGAAGTATTTGCATTAACTGTCTTTTGCCTAAAGAATCTTTAGTAAATATTTAATTGCTTTACTGTATTTTGGTGTTTTTGCAATCATGATTCCTTGTGCATTCTGTATGAACCCAGGGTATCAGAGGTGTTGGAAGGTTTTCAAGGTCAGGGCAACCTTTGGGGATCGTCATCTCATAGTGGCCCTTACAAGGGTGGTGCTACATTTGGGGGCTTGGTCCTAGCAAGCAGACTGATGAGCCGAGAGATGGAGAACAGATGGGCCCAGCCAAAGTGGCAGTGTGTGGCCATAAACAAGGTAGCTGACTGGAGTTGTGTACAGTGGCGGAAATACCTGGGAGTGAATGGACTGAAGAGGAGATTTGGAAGCTAGTGAAGAGAGTTGTACCAGAAAAGGGGCTTATCTCATTGACATGAGGACCAAATTTGGCCTACATTGCACCTTTGCCCAGCTAGAGTGGAGAGAGGCAATACTGGCTTGCTTCAAAAAGGACATTATGTGTTTGGCAGAAGGGGTTGAGGCTCGAATAATACCCCTGATGGACCAAGCTCTACAAGCAGTGGAGGACTGGGATGTCCCAGAGGTGGTGAAAAGAGAGAGATGGATGGGGAAACCAGACTATGTGGCTACAAACTACAAACTACATTGAAACGTTGTATGCGGTTTTTGGTAGCGTAGCGAAGATCTCAGATCTAAAGTACAAGTTTGAACATACCTATTAATCACTAGCCTACAGGGCACTTATACCCCCTTCCTGCCCAGGCCTGTTTTCAGATTTCAGTGCTGTCACACTTTGAATGACAATTGCGTGGTCATGCAACACTGTACCCATATGAAATTTTTTATACTTTTTTTGAGACAGATAGAACTTTCTTTTGGTGGTATTTAATCACCTCTGGGTTCTTTATTGTTTGCTAAACAAACCAAAAACAACTGAAAAGTTTGAAAAAAAACACGTTTTTTCTTAGTTTTTGTTATAAAATTTTGTAAATAAGTGATTTTTCTCCTTCACTGATGTGCCCTAATGAGGCTGCAGTGATGGACACTGATAGGCTGCACTGATGGGCACTGATGGGCACTGATGAGGAGGCACTAGTAGGTGCCACTGATGGGCATTGAAAGGCAGCACTCAAATATGGCACTGATAGGTGGCACTGATAGGCGGCACTGACTGGCACTGTTAGGCGGCACTGACTGGCACTGTTAGGTGGCACTGTTAGGCGGCATTGATGGGCACTAATAGGTGGCACTGATTGGCAGCACTGATAGGTGGCACTGACTGGCATTGATAGGCGGCACTGACTGGCACTGATAGGTGACACTGAAAGGCAGCTCAGATGGGCACTGATATGTGGCATTGATGTGCACTGGTAGGAACTGATATGTGGCATGGATGAGGCACTGATGGGCACTGACAGGTGGCATTGATGAGCACTGACAGGTGGCATTGATGGGCACTGACAGGTGGCACTTCTGGGGCCACACTGATCATCAGGGCACACTGATCATCAGTGCCCTGATGATGAGTGCCCATGTTCCCTCCGAGGAATGCCGATTACGGCTCTCCTCTCGAGCTGTCAGCATGACAGCTCATGAGGAGAGAAATGCTGATAACCGGCATTTCCATATTTACATGTGATCAGCTGTGATTGTACACAGCTGATCACATGACTGAGCCGACATCTTCGGCTTTTTCCGTTGATCGGTGATCCACTGCGCTCCCAGAGCCGCGCATGCGCGGTTAGAGTGGGAGGACATCATAACGAGAGAACCGCCTTGCACCCTTCCTTATATGGCGGGTGGGAGGCGGTTAATGTAAGGGTGAGAAACTGACTATATCAGTGGATCGGATCCTGTGATCTGGATTGGATACGGAGACTGAGGAAAGCTCAAACCTTCCCATTGTCAAGACCTTCAGTGAGGCGGTCCCAGTTGAACTGCTGACTCAAGTCATTCAGACCTCAGGCAGGATGCAACAGGCTCTATTACAAGCGATTGAGGCTCAGGCTGAACTGCAAGTGACTAAGCCTGACCTGAGGAAATGCTTCCACTGTGAAGAACGAGGGCATCTTCAAACTCAGTGTCCACAAAGAAGGGTGATCCAGACCCTGCAGCTGAAGTATTGGAAGCATTACAAAATCTCATGCTTGCCCAGAAGGTGGGAAACTTCAAGGGGTCTCAATGAAAGAGCCAGCTGAGAACCCCGACAAAATCCAAAGCATCAAAAGAGGGAAGAAGAGGAAATCCAGATCGAAGTGTAAGAGGAAGACTTCAGCTCATACAGCTGCCCCTTCAACTCAGCTGGAGATCCAGCCACCTAAGGCAGGACTGAGCACAGAGAGTCAATGCACCACCGTCTTTCAGACCCACTGCTAGGTCCTTTCAGCAGTTAACAAAGAGAGGAGGGAACTTGGCCTACTCTAGAAAGAGAGCTAACCTGCCAGAAACGTTTATAGGCTCTTCCCCCATAGTGTCAGTGCAAGTGGAAGGGATTTACACCAAAGCTCTCTTGGCCACTGGCGCACAAATGACACTGCTGTATATGGATTTCTATGACAGATATATGAAACACATTTCAATGTGTAAGTTGCAAGAGCTAGAGATCTGGGGAATCAGATCCGAGAAATTCCCTACGATGGCTACATCCCAATCAAGATTACCTTTGGGCCATCTGTAGCAGGAAAGACAGAAACTTTCGACACACTGGCTGTTGTGTGCCCTCGACCCCCAGAGGTGGATCAAAACTGAATGCTGATAGGAACCAATACTGACCTGGTGAGGTGGTTTATTAGTTCCACTGGCTGGGAAGGAAGATTCTGTGCTTAGAGGAATACACCATCAATTGCATAAAGCCTTTAAGCAAGTAGCCTGAGAGCAGAATGCTCCAGCTGAAGGGGTGGGGAGGCTATAGAGGCTAGGAGCAAGAGAGAAAGTGCTGCAGCCAAATGAGATAATCTACATGAAGGCCGCTCTCAAGTTGAATTGGGACCAGCCAGGCCCCTTTTTTGTCTTGGACACTTACCCGCAGCCAGGTGAAGCAGGGGTGGAACTGGTGCCAGAGATAGTGCCAGGAATGGACGGAAAGTGCCAATCAGGCTCCGAAATGTCACGGATCAGCCAGTTACATTGAAGGCATGAATGTTGATTGGACAAGTCCAGCCGCTCCAGTGACTCCTTCAGAGATGGCTGAAAAAGGGGTCCATGAGAAGCTGGAAGGGTAATTCCTTTCCTGGACTGAGTCGTTGCCTCCGGAATGGCAGTCTAGAGTCTGAGATCAGTTGTCCAGATGGGAGAAGATGTTCTCCAGGAATTACTTTGATGTAGGTTGTGCCAAAAGTGCTCAGCATCGGCTTCGGCTGCAGGAAGATAAGCCATTCAGGGAAATAGCTTGGCTGGTCCTGTTCAGTGATCTAGAAGATCTCAGGTAGCAGCTTGCTGAGCTGAAGAGATCAGGGTAATTTGGAAATCCAGGAGTCCCTATGCTTCCCCTATTGTGGTGGTAAGGAAGAAGAATGAGACACTGTGAATGTGCATTGACTACAGAACCTTGAAAGAAGGACCATTCCTGACTTGTACACCACCCTTTGTATTGAGAATGCCCTTCAATGCCTGCTGGGGGCAAATTGGTTCTGCATGCTGGACTTGAAAAGTGGATACCACCAGATCCCTAGTGGTAGGGAGAAGACGGCATTCATCTGCCCGTTGGGGTTCTTCGAATTCAGCAGGATGCCTTAAGGATTGTTGGGAGCCCCATGCATTTTCCAGCAACTGATGGCAACATGAACCTAATTGAGGCACTGGTTTACCTGGACGACATCATTGTCTTTGGAAGGACCTTGGAGGAGAATGAGTCAAGGCTCAAGAAGGTATTTGAGAGACTTCATGAAGAGGGGCTGAAGCTGTCATTAGAGATGTGCCAGTTCTACTAAACCTCTGTCACTTAGGACATGTAGTCTCTGCTAAAGCTACTGCTACAGACCTTAAGAAGCTGGATGCTGCTACAACTTGGCCCCAACCAAGGACCTTGACGGAATTGAGGTCTTTTCAAGGATTCTGTTCCTACTATCAGATTTGTGGTGAACTTCACAAAGATTCCCTTGCCCCTTAATGAGGTACTCAAGAATGAGGGGGCTGATGAAGACTGCCAGCTATGACAAGAGAGGTCAGGGGCCTGGAAGTCAAGAGAGCCTATCCAGGGGCAGTTGACCCCTCAGTGTAAGGGGAATTTCAATCACCTCAAGAGAAGCCTCACTGAAGCACCCATGTTGGCTTACGTAGACCCAGATAAGCCATATGAGCTTCATGTGGATGCCAGTCGATAGGGGTTGGGAGGAGGATGGGAGGAGTCCTATATCAGGAACAGGATGGTGCCCTTTGCCCCATAGCCATGTGAGTCTAAGCATAACTTTGTTCGAGAATAATTACTCTGGGCACAAGCTGGAGTTTCTGGCCTTAAAGTGGGAAGTAGTAGACAAGTTAAAAAACTATATGTGCAGTATATATGGGGCCTCTTTTGTAGTGAAGACTGATAATAATCCTTTGACATATCTACTGATCTCAGCCAAGCTGGTTGCTACCAACTATTGATGGCTAGCAGCCTTGGCCGCATTCCAGTTCAGTCTGAAATATCAACCTGGAACAGGGAATAGAGACACAGATGCTTTGTCTCAGAGGCCTTATAGGCCAGCCAGAAAGCCAGACGACTGGAATCATGTGACATCTGAAAGAGTGCAAGCTCTGTGTCTGCTTTTGAGAACACTGAACTTTCTCTTGCTAAGTTAGAGCCAGCCCAGCTGTGTTCGGAGTCTCATCGTCTCATTGATTCTGGAAGAGCCCTTACCAAATTGACTGAGGCAAAACATAAACCAGGCAAAAAGACTAACCTATGAGGTATTAAGAGAGAATTGAGACAAACTAATACCTACCATCAAATGGCAAAACCCTGTGCCAGACCCTTCTACCATTCATTGGGTAGGAGGTGACCTTGAGTCACCCTCTGACACTCCTGGGTGGACCACAGTGATAGCCCTGACTTGTCAGCAGTTTGGCTGTGAGTCAAATGGAGGTATATATGAATGGCTTCAACAAAATCCTGAATTATGCCAGCTGTTGTTGAATTTAAGCTATGGTTGATGGCATTATGATATGTGTGTGTAGCTTTATTAGTTATTAGTAAAAATAATGCTTAGTAACGTTTATGTCTGTTTGGGGACCAAAGATTTCAAGTGGGGGGAGGATGTAGCCCAGTACTAGCATACTTACTTGTATCATTGCAAGACATTCATAATAACTATGTTGAGCTAGCACTCCCTCTAGAGTTCGGCTGTGATAGTGAAATATTCAGAGGCACAGAGAAAGGTAAAGACCCTACAGAAGAGCCGAGGATTATGGAATGAGTGGAGGCTTGTGTGATATATAGTTCAGAACGCTGGATTTGCAGAGGGACCAATACTGTTGTGAACTACAAGTTCCAGCCAGCTGGAAGAGGAGGTGGAATGCTGGGAAAAGATACATGAATCAGACTCCAGGAGAAGGACTTGCTCTTGGGACTACAGCTTGAAGTTGAGAGGAGGGAGTGGAGTAGGCCGCGCGGTCCGGACAGTGTGGAGGATCTTTGGTGGGTCAGCTACAGACCTGCAGGCAGATCATCTGTTCCCAGCTTCCTGTTGGCAGAGTGACTAACTGGAGCCATGCATATTGTCACTGCCACAGTGGAATCCCAGTGTCACAAAGTGCTAGGCTGGGCGCCACACTCTGGTTGCAAATTCTGCAGGTGCCTTCCAGGACATCCTGAATCCCTTGAGCCACGGTGTCATCAGGATTGGTGAGCGGGCAAAAGCCCACACTGTGTACACTGCATGCAAACACCTTTTACCATACGTCTTCTCATAAATCAGGTTTCACCAGAAATCATTTATTTATACAGTATTATCCACTATTGCTGGTCACCAGTAGTCCTCATGCACACTGGACATTTTTACAGCTGCTGTTTTTGGCTTTTGACGGGTTTTTCTACAGCCATGTTATCCTATGTGTCCATACACACATAGACTGTAATCAACGTTTTTTAGTAGGGGCGCTTTTTGCCTGGAAAAAACGCCCAGTACTAGTGGGATTCTAGGAGTTTTTTAGCTATAAAAATAAAAAACACTGAAAAACTCAAATTTTTAACATGACATTACACAGCTAACATTACCAGTGTTATTAAAATGCCCAATGTAAATGGAGCCTTATACAGCAATCTCTTTGGGCCCTTCTTGAGCCAGCTGAAGATTCAAGACCCCTGTCCATCAAGACTCCTTTTGCTACCTCTCAAGCCAAGGACTCTGTGCCTCGCATATGTGCAAATTTTAAAGGGGGACTTTATCTAGAATTCATTCATAGACTAGCTCACACATTTAGCTCTTACAAATGTGTTGTCATTGCCAGACCTGTGGCATCAGGCTTTTAAGGGAGTAGGCTGGCACTGAGAAGTCTTTCTTTTCCCTTTCATACCTGGGGTCAAAGGTTCTCTCTGAAAATATTTGAAGCATTGTCTGATTTATTGTGTTTACCATTGCAAGTGTATTTGTGTTTCGCCTTGAGAGTAGAAAACCAGATGGTTACATGATTACCATGAGAGGTATTTGCATTAACTGTTGACTAAAGAACATTTAGTAAATACTTACTGTAATTGCTTTACTGCATTCTGGTGTCTTTGCAATTGTGATTCCTTGTGCATTATGTCTGAACCTGGGGTATCAGAGGTGTCGGTAGGCTTGCAACATCAGGGCAACCTTTGGGGACCGTCATCTCATTTCGGCTATCATGATGGTGGTTAGAGATGAGCGAAGTATTGAAAAATTCGATTCGGCTGATTCGGCGAATTCCAGTATGAAATTCGATTCGATGCGAATTTCTTCGCTACGAAGATGGCTTATAAAAAGGGTTTCTAGGCTTCAGAGAGCCTTTAAATTAGTGCAGAACACTGTACCTTTAATTTAAATGCCCTTGGAGATCAGGAAGGAGAAGGAGAAGGATGAGAAGAAGGAGAAGGAGAAGGATGAGAAGAAGGAGAAGGAGAAGGATGAGAAGAAGGAGAAGGAGAAGGATGAGAAGATGGAGAAGGAGAAGGATGAGAAGAAGGAGAAGGAGAAGGATGAGAAGAAGGAGAAGGAGAAGGATGAGAAGAAGGAGAAGGAGAAGGATGAGAAGAAGGAGAAGGATGAGAAGAAGGAGAAGGATGAGAAGAAGGAGAAGGAGAAGGATGAGAAGATGGAGAAGGAGAAGGATGAGAAGAAGGAGAAGGAGAAGGATGAGAAGAAGGAGAAGGAGAAGGATGAGAAGAAGGAGAAGGATGAGGAGAAGGAGAAGGATGAGAAGAAGGAGAAGGATGAGAAGAAGGAGAAGGATGAGAAGATGGAGAAGGAGAAGGATGAGAAGAAGGAGAAGGATGAGAAGAAGGAGAAGGAGAAGGATGAGGAGAAGGAGAAGGATGAGAAGAAGGAGAAGGAGAAGGATGAGAAGAAGGAGAAGGATGAGAAGAAGGAGAAGGATGAGAAGAAGGAGAAGGATGAGAAGAAGGAGAAGGAGAAGCAGAAGGAGAAGGATGAGAAGAAGGAGAAGGATGAGAAGATGGAGAAGGAGAAGGAGGAGAAGAAGGAGAAGGAGAAGGATGAGAAGAAGGAGAAGGATGAGAAGAAGGAGAAGGATGAGGAGAAGGAGAAGGATGAGAAGAAGGAGAAGGATGAGAAGAAGGAGAAGGAGAAGGATGAGAAGAAGGAGAAGGATGAGAAGAAGGAGAAGGATGAGAAGAAAGAGAAGGATGAGAAGAAGGAGAAGGATGAGAAGAAGGAGAAGGATGAGAAGAAGGAGAAGGATGAGAAGAAGGAGAAGGAGAAGCAGAAGGAGAAGGATGAGAAGAAGGAAAAGGAGAAGGATGAGAAGATGGAGAAGGAGAAGGATGAGAAGAAGGAGAAGGAGAAGGATGAGAAGAAGGAGAAGGAGAAGGATGAGAAGAAGGAGAAGGATGAGAAGAGGGATGAGAAGAAGGATGAGAAGAAGGAGAAGGATGAGAAGAAGGATGAGAAGAAGGAGAAGGATGAGAAGAAGGAGAAGGATGAGAAGAAGGAGAAGGATGAGAAGAAGGAGAAGGATGAGAAGAAGGACAGTTCTGTGACAGTTTCTGTCTATTTCTGACAGTTCTGGGACATTCACTCCATACAGCGGTTTCAACCGCTGTATGGAGGGAATGTCCCAGAACTGTCAGAAATAGACTATTTCTGACAGTTCTGGGACATTCACTCCATACAGCGGTTTCAACCGCTGTATGGAGGGAATGTCATAGAACTGTCAGAAATAGACTATTTCTAACAGTTCTGGGACATTCCTTCCATACAGCGGTTGAAACATTGTATCTATTTGTTTCCATAAATGGATTCATTTATGGAAACAAATAGATACAATGTTTCAACCGCTGTATGGAAGGAATGTCCCAGAACTGTCATAAATAGTCTATTTCTGACAGTTCTATGACATTCCCTCCATACAGCGGTTTCAACCGCTGTATGGAGTGAATGTCCCATAACTGTTAGAAATAGACTATTTCTGACAGTTCTGGGACATTCACTCCATACAGCGGTTGAAACCGCTGTATGGAGGGAATGTCATAGAACTGTCAGAAATAGACTATTTCTAACAGTTCTGGGACATTCCTTCCATACAGCGGTTGAAACATTGTATCTATTTGTTTCCATAAATGGATCCATTTATGGAAACAAATAGATACAATGTTTCAACCGCTGTATGAAAGGAATGTCCCAGAACTGTCATTAATAGTCTATTTCTGACAGTTCTATGACATTCCCTCCATACAGCGGTTTCAACCGCTGTATGGAGTGAATGTCCCAGAACTGTCAGAAATAGTCTATTTCTGACAGTTCTGGGACATTCACTCCATACAGCGGTTGAAACATTGTATCTATTTTTTTCCATAAATGACATTCTGCATATACACTTAGAGGAGCGCTGCAGATACACTTTTTGCCGGCTTGGAATTATTCTTATTTTCATCCTACTTCTTCTTCTTCTTCTTATGAGGATGAGGATGAAGAAGAAGAAGTAGGATGAAAATAAGATTAATTCCAAGCCGGCAAAAAGTGTATCTGCAGCGCTCCTCTAAGTGTATTTGCAGAATGTCATTTATGGAAAAAAATAGATACAATGTTTCAACCGCTGTATGGAGTGAATGTCCCAGAACTGTCATAAATAGTCTATTTCTGACAGTTCTATGACATTCCCTCCATACAGCGGTTGAAACCGCTGTATGGAGTGAATGTCCCAGAACTGTCAGAAATAGTCTATTTCTGACAGTTATGGGACATTCACTCCATACAGCGGTTGAAACATTGTATCTATTTTTTTCCATAAATGACATTCTGCAAATACACTTAGAGGAGCGCTGCAGATACACATTTTGCCGGCTTGGAATTAATCTTATTTTCATCCTACTTCTTCTTCTTCTTCTTCATCCTCATCCTTATAAGAAGAAGAAGAGGATGAGGATGAAGAAGAAGAAGAAGTAGGCAAAAAGTGTATCTGCAGCGCTCCTCTAAGTGTATCTGCAGAATGTCATTTATGGAAACAAATAGATACAATGTTTCAACCGCTGTATGGAAGGACAGTCCCAGAACTGTCATTAATAGTCTATTTCTGACAGTTCTATGACATTCCCTCCATACAGCGGTTGAAACCGCTGTATGGAGTGAATGTCCCAGAACTGTTATAAATAGTCTATTTCTGACAGTTCTTGGACATTCACTCCATACAGCGATTGAAACATTGTATCTATTCTTTTCCATAAATGACATTCTGCAGATACACTTAGAGGAGCGCTGCAGATACACTTTTTGCCGGCTTGGAATTATTCTTATTTTCATCCTACTTCTTCTTCTTCTTCTTATGAGGATGAGGATGAAGAAGAAGTAGGATAAAAATAAGATTAATTCCAAGCCGGCAAAAAGTGTATCTGCAGCGCTCCTCTAAGTGTATTTGCAGAATGTCATTTATGGAAAAAAATAGATACAATGTTTCAACCGCTGTATGGAGTGAATGTCCCAGAACTGTCATAAATAGTCTATTTCTGACAGTTCTATGACATTCCCTCCATACAGCGGTTGAAACCGCTGTATGGAGTGAATGTCCCAGAACTGTCAGAAATAGTCTATTTCTGACAGTTATGGGACATTCCCTCCATACAGCGGTTTCCGGCAAAAAGTGTATGTGCAGAGTTCCTCTATTCTGCAGATACACTTAGAGGAGCTCTGCAGATACACTTAGAGGAGCTCTGCACATACACTTTTTGCCGGCTTGGAATTATTCTTATTTTCATCCTACTTCTTCTTCTTCTTCATCCTCATCCTCTTCTTCTTCTTCTGAGGATGAGGATGAGGATGAAGAAGAAGAAGAAGAAGAAGTAGGATGAAAATAAGATTAATTCCAAGCCGGCAAAAAGTGTATGTGCAGAGCTCCTCTAAGTGTATCTGCAGAACTCCTCTAAGTGTATCTGCAGAATAGAGGAACTCTGCACATACACTTTTTGCCGGCTTGGAATTATTCTTATTTTCATCCTACTTCTTCTTCTTCTTCTTCATCCTCATCCTCTTCTTCTTCTTCTGAGGATGAGGATGAAGAAGAAGAAGTAGGATGAAAATAAGATTAATTCCAAGCCGGCAAAAAGTGTATGTGCAGAGCTCTTCTAAGTGTATCTGCAGAGCTCCTCTAAGTGTATCTGCAGAATAGAGGAACTCTGCACATACACTTTTTGCCGGCTTGGAATTATTCTTCTTTTCATCCTACTTCCTCTTCTTCTTCTTCTTCTTCTTCATCCTCATCCTCATCCTCAGAAGAAGAGGATGAGGATGAAGAAGAAGAAGAAGAAGTAGGATGAAAAGAAGAATAATTCCAAGCCGGCAAAAAGTGTATGTGCAGAGTTCCTCTATTTCTGACAGTTCTCTGACAGCTTCTTCACATGTACAGCGGTTGAAACATCTGTATCCTAAATGGAAACTAATAGATACAATGTTTCAACCGCTAAACATGTGTTCCTTCTGTCAGAGAACTGTTCAGAAATAGCGGAGCTCACTGCAGGGACACTTTTGCCGGCTGATCGGGAAATGTTCGATTCGCGCACCCGAAGTAGGCAAAATTTCGGATTCGAATATTTCCTGAAATTCGACTCGAATTCCGGTTCGCCTGGTTCGATTCGCTCATCTCTAATGGTGGTGCTACACTTGTTTTACCAAAAGATTACACAAGTGACAATTGATTCCTTGATTCCAATGGATAGATAAAGAGAAAACACAAAAATGTTGTCTTTAACCGCTTCCCGTCTGCACATTCCAGATAGACAGCAGACAGGAAGTAGCGCCGATGCGGACTAACATTCCTGTATGTCAGCCCACATCAATGGCTCCTGCGCCAGCTCACAGAGCGCACCCCCCCCCCCCCCCAGAGCCTAGTGATTGGTGTGTCGCCCAGGCACAGCGGATCCCATTATCACTGTGTTCAGGTGATCATGTGGTGTTTTACCATGTGACTGCTGTGACCAGTCACATCACTCACATGGTAAACAATGAAACTGAAAGTAAAGATCGCTTCTCTCTGCTCTCAGTGTGAGAGCAGAGAGAAGCGATCCTACAGTTTGTGAGTGTACAGCAGTCTGTCAGGCTGCTTGAACACACGCACTGCAGTGTTAGCCACCCCAAAGCTACAGTTTATTGCCCCTGTGATCACTGCCCCACATTATCAATAATAAATAATGCAGGTAGGCCCTGTCACCTGTCCCAGTGCACACAAAACACCCCCATACACCACACCAGTGTCCCGATCACCACCATATCCCAAACCAACACCCTGATCACTGCCATATTCCATACCAGCACCCTGATCACCTCCATATACCATACCAGTGCCCCTGATAACCTCCATACATCATACCAGCGCCCCTGATCACCGCCATACCCCATCACAGCATCCTGATCACCGCCATACCCTATGCCAGCATCCTGATCACTGCCATACCCTGTGCCAGCATCCTGATCACCACTATACCAGTGTTGTGATCACTGCCATACACCATACCAGTATTTTGATCACCGCCTTACCCATACCAGCATCCTGATCACAGGCATACCTCATACCAGCGTTCTGATCACAGGCATACCTCATACCAGCATCCTGATCACCCCCATACCCCATAACAGCATCCTGGCTACTGCCATACCAGTGTCCTGATCACTGCCAAGCCTCATGCTAATGTCCTGATCACCGCCATATCCCATACCAGCATCCTGATCACTGCCATATCCCATACCAGTGTCCGGCATTTTAGGATCTAAACTGATCAATTTTCAAATATACTGTATATCCTATCGTTTGTAGACTCTATAGCTTTCACACAGACTAAATAATATAAACGTGGGTTATTTTTACCCCAAATATGTAGCAGAATACATTTGGCCTAAATTTATGAAGAAAAATGATCTATTTGCAAAATTTTATAACAAAAACTAAGCAAATAATAATTTTTTTGTCAAAATGTTCAGTATTTTTTAATTTTTATATAGAAAGAAATAAAAAACCCAGTGGTGATCAAATACCACCAAAAGAAAGCTCTGTCTCGAAAAAAAGAATAAAACAATTTCATAATGGTACAGTGCTGCATGACTGAGTAATTGTCACTCAAAGTGTGATAGTGCTGAAAGCTGAAAATTGGCCTGGACTGGAAAGGGGTGAAAGTGTCCGAACTTGAAGTGGTTAACTGAAACATCTGAAAACATCATGCCAAAGAGGGGAAGGAGGCAGTGACTGCTCAAACTCATTCAGATGTTTGCAAAGTTCAGCTTGAGCCACTGAGCTCTGTAAACAACAGGTGTTTTTGTCAGGTTAACGTAGATAAGAATACATAGAGGAACATGGAAAAGGAGGCTAGAACTATACCTGCTGGCTGTGAAAATAAAAGTAAATATTCGCATATAATAATTCATAGTTATGTGACTAAAATAGGAACCACATATGTCTTTCAAGTTTTATTTTTTTAGTCCTAACCATAATAACACAGAAAGCCACTATGCAATCCCTGTACAGCCCTGTAAAGCCACAGTCCAATACAAACTGAACATGCTTTCAGGTAGAGATGGCAGAATCAATATTTGGTTTACTACAGTGGAATACTTGCAAGGCTATGTCTTCTAGCAATAGTGCCCAGATCACAAGGTAGAACACAAATCCTTTGGCAGGAAAACATTTAATTTATATGCATTCCAACTGTGTGTTTAACTGTTTGCCTGGAGTTTAGTTTTATAAGAGGAGTAAAATTTACCCTAGGCTCTGTCTCCATTCCCTGCTACCCTTTCCACTATGTATGTTTTTCATCCAGGCATTTCTGTAGTGCAACAGTCCATTCCACTGCCTTTGCAGGTAATCACTGTTCCTGGAATGTGCCTGCTTGGGATGCTGGAACTCACAGTGCATACTTCTTTCTGCTTCTCACATAGAGCCACCAATCATATTCACACCTGTTGTTGACATTTAAACATGGTTAGTGATACAAAAGCAGGGAGAGAGTAAGGAAGAAACCTTGATCAGACTTCATGGTACCCTCCTCCTCAACCTTTATGGATCTGCATCTGCTTGAGGATGATATTTATTTCACAAACAACTTCATTCCTTATTATACAGTATCATTTGTCACATTGAATGGCAGCAATGTCTAAAATCTTTGTAATGAAAAACTGTCATGCAATTATGCTAGAGCAAACGTCAAGTCCTTACACCCATAATATGTGTTTTTTTTGCCCTGTCAGGTATGCAAAGTATTACACAATGTACTTTATATGATTGAGTTTGTGGTCTTGTGTTTGTCCTGTAGTCAGGGCCATCTTAATAGCATCATGGGCCCCTGGGCAAAGTAATACAAGCCTGGCCCATTTTACACACTTTCTAGTTTCTATAATAAGACATAAAAAAATGAAAGGTCAAGTTTCTTCATATATTTAGGCCAAAATGTATTCTGCTACATGTCTTCAGTAAAAAAAAAACCCAATAGGTGTGTATTAATTAGTTTGTGTCAAAGTTATAGCGTCTACAAATGATGGTATATATATTGGAATTTAGTCAGCTATAGATGTTATACAGTGGGACTGTGACAGCGCGGTGGGCAATGTGGCACTAACAGACCCTCACTGGGAGGGTCGCTGACTGACACTGACATTATTAGGGACACTATTGCAGTGATCAGATATAATACTGTACATTGTCAAGGTGAAAATGACACTGACTGGGAATGGGTTAGCATATTATTATTATTATATTATTATACAGGATTTATATAGCGCCAACAGTTTGCTCAGCTCTTTACAACATATAGGGGCAATCAAGGGGTTAACTGTGTGCCTATCAAAAATGATAGGCTGAAACCTGTTTATTAACCCAAAAGACAGGTGGCAACCCGCTTGTGCCACCCACCATCAACAAAACTACTGCGGGTGGGTGGCAAGTGGTTAAGGTACATTCACACCAGATGCGGTGGGACTGCGTTGGGTGGCTATTCCAGCACAGTCCCACCTCATAACAAAGCAGAATGCCTTATCTCTGGCATATTCGGTTCACCCAGTTCAATGTAATTCACCAATTGCAATGATGCATGCTGAAAAAAAGTACTTCATGCAGCTGGGGGTATACACAAGCTGCAGCCACGATGCTTTGCTTCCTGACTGTGGCTAGAATAGAATTATATCCCCAGTTGAGTTTTGTGGGCACTGCCGCTCACCAAACACAACCCATTCAAATAAAAGGGTCTGCGCTGCAACTTCCCCATAATCGCGTGCAATGCACATAGTTGTGGTGGGGGTGATGCTGCATTTAGGGAGTTCAAAAAGGTGGTAAGAAGGTGACATATCGCCTCCTCATCACCTGGTAAATGCATTTGAAAAGCAATCTATGTGTGGATTGCTTTTCAGAGGAGTGGCAGAGGGGGGACATATGCAATTGTCAAGGTGGGGGGGGGGGGTTGGACAGTGGACTCACTCACCAATTTAGCAGTCTTGCATGGGTTGGGCATTCGATGCAGGCCCAGCAGGGATTGGCTGGATTACAAAGAGGGGGGACAAAAATCCTGGGCCTCTGTAGCACCAGTGCTGTTCATTCCAAATCATGTCTGTCAATATCTCAGTCACAGAATTTGTGAGAGTGAGATATTGAGTAAGAGGTTTGGCACAGCAACAGACTTCACAGTGCACTGTGCACCCACTCTCAGTGCAGTGGGTGGAGGTAGAGCATCTGGCAATGGTCAGAGAGAGGATGGAGATGTGCACCAGCTCCCAGCCATGGACTCCCGACTAGGGGAGATGGAACCGCCTGCACTGATCAGAGATGGCAGGCAGAAGATGCTGCTGGGCTGGTGCTCACTCAGTCACCTAGTAACTAGAGTTATTCATGTGCAGTGCAGTAACAGTTACCATACCACCTGACCTCAACACTTCCAGCAGCATCCCTTTAGGTCAGAGCCAGCCTGGATGGGGCTCCATGTGCACGTGGGCCCTCTGGGCAGTGTCCAGGGGTGCTTGCCCTGTCTGTAGTTACTTTAGAGTCAGTGCAGTTGAATATTGTTTAAAAGGCAGGCATATCTTTCAGTGCAATCTCTTGAATCTGCCCCACTCTGAGCAGCACATTGACAGACAAAAAACACTATTCACTGCCCAGACCGCCCAGAACTAACACAGTGCTCATGGTCCTTGGTGTATCCAGCAGCTTTTGATGTTTTGTATGTACTTCAGTATCCTGGACTGGATTCCTCCCTAGGCCATATAGGCCATGGTTGAGGGCACCAAAGCTACCAGGGTCCAGTTTGTATGCCCTGCTTCCCCATTTTAATTTATAGGCTCATAGAGCACCATATCTAATGCTATCTTGCTATGAAGACTGGCTGGCCATTATTAGCTGGGTGCAATCACTAATGCCTAATGGCTGTCTCCCATCTTCTCCCACTTGAAGAAATTAAAGTGGTTCTAAAGGCAAGTACAGACAGTGAGGAGAGAGCAGGGGGGCAGGGCCCCTTGTGCCCCCTATGCACATGCAAGTGGGGGCACTCAGCAGGAGGAGGAGCCAGGAGTGCCAGCAGGGGACCCCAGAAGAGGAGGATTGGGGAGAAGTGGTTTTGTCCAACTATGTGACCAAGGTGTGCAAACAGCGAGGTCAATAACACCCAACAACCTGTCGTATGATAAAATGCTCCTGTCCTTCACACAATGAAATGCTAGTAAGGGGGTATGATCGGCCAATGCAGTGTTTAAACCAGGAGGGAAATCTGGGTCATTGTTTAAAGATGTCAATGGGCCTGGAGAAGTTAAGTTCGGTAAGCGCATGGCGGACAGCATCATGGAAGGCTACTAATGTAGCACCGATCAGTGGGTGGCATTTAAGATTAGGAGGGGATTTTGACCACATTATCCAAGGGGAGTATTTCAAAGGTATCATAGTAGAGATTGCTTCCAAATGAACCCCATCTTTATTAGTGCTGTGGCAATGCCAGTCGACTATTCAAGCCAAGTGCATCACAAGGTAATATTACCAGAAATGAAGGAAACTCAATCCTCCCTTCAGTTTAGGGACCATCAGGTATTATTGACTAATACAGGGCTTCTTTCCCGTCCAAAGGAATTTCCAGACTGTAGCATTTAATTGTTTAAAAAAGCTAGAAGGAACAATAATGGGTAATGTATGACAGTGATACAACAACCTGTGTAGAATGGCCATTTTAATTATAGCCACATGGCTGAACCATGAAAAGGTCTTAAGGGTCCATTTGGAAAAATGTCTTCCTATTTGACATAGTAGGGGTTTGTAGTTCATCACAAAGATTTTCTTGTGAATCAGGGCTAAGCCAAATACCCAGTTATTTCAGCACTTGTGGGATCCATTTAAAGGAATTATTTTGCTGAGCCAAGGTTAAGGCAGCAGATGGGGAGGGATGAAGTAAACATTTTGTACTTATGAGAGGTAAAGCCATCAGGGCCCCGGTGTTTGCCAGGTTTTAAATCCTTGATGGCTAATAACAACTCATCTTCCTTGATTGGCTTCCTTAGCGATTCAGTATTTGATTTAAAAAGTGTAGGCATACTACTTTGTGTTAAATAATCACAAAAGATTTGAGGTCTATCACCCTGAGAAGATGGCGGACTATGCATTAGAGGGAGATTTTATAGCTTGGTATAACAGCTGTGAAATTCTGAAGCAATTTTCTCTGTAGAGTGCTCCAATGCCCCAGAGGATGATTTTAAACCTAAAATATTAGAAGACATGTTAAGGTCCTTCAGTGCTTTCGCTAAGTATTTGCCCGTTTTATCTCCATGCTAGTAAAAAATTCCTTTTCTATGAAAAAGGGATTGTTTAGCTTTCAGATCTAACAGTTGTTGAAGTTCCTGCATAGTCTCTAAAAGTTCTGTGGCTATGTGATCTCCAGTGGGCTGTTTGTAGAGCAGTTCTCAATATGCTATTTTAGAAGCCAAATCTGTAATTTTTTGTTCCGCAACCTTTTTTATGTTGAGAATCTAAGCTATTAAATTCGCACCTCAGTAGACATGTGTGTGCCTCCCAGATGGTTAATGGGGAGAGCTCATCATTACTGGCAAAATATGATTGTAGGTTCATTGTCGCCAATGCAGGTGTTAGGGATCCGGGTATAACCAGAAATGTGTGGGAACACAGCTGTAGTCAGGGCTGGGGAGGTGGAATGGTCAGGCAGGCCGTTTGGCACTGTTAAGCACCGCCTGGCGATGTCTCTAGCAGCCCACAGCACAGGGTTCCTCAGGACGCGGGGTCTAAGTCCCAATCTGCTTATTCACCAGGGCCCCTGATGGTGGGGATGGACTTGGAGCAGACTGAGACCAGGTCGCGACCCCTGAGTACGTCCGGAAATGGTAGAGAGCGTCGTCAGAGGTGTGCGGGGAAAGGAGCCTGACGTGAAGAGGCTGGCAGACCTGGTAACAGGGACAGATCCGTGCGGGATGGATGGATCGTCTGGGTAGCGTAAGGCGTAGTCAGGCAGGCCAGGTCAGCAACGTGCGGGTAGCGAGGTACCGGAGGAGCAGGCAGAGAATGGTCAGGGTCACAAGCCGGATTCAGTAACTCACGGGCAGCGCGGTACAGAGGATCAGGCAGAAGGATGGTCAGGCAAGCCAGGGGTTAAACAGGAGATGGTCAGCAGGGTCAGGAACAATGCAGAGGTTGGCAACAGAAGATTCACAGGATACCAGGTACAGGGGCTCATGAGAAAAACTACAAGGCACTAATTGCAGGCCTGGTCCTGCTTAAATAGACCTCCTGCAATAAGCCTCAGGTGATGGCTTGATTGCAGGAGTGAGACCCTGGCTGCTGAAAGCACCCTCTGGTAGGAGCTGGTACTGCAGCCCACAGAGCAAGTGAGCCACAGCACCACCAGTGGTGAGTTCATTCCTGACAGCAGGTGAATCAGGGTCCTTTAGCAAAGTTGTATTTAATTTAATCTTCGAGAACATTACCTCACCTTTGGCCCAGCAAAATTGGGAGTAACCGAGATGAGGCAAGGCCCGAAATGGATTGAATGCCTATGTGCACTTCCTGTAGGATTGGGGGATCTCTCTGAGATATAAAAATGTAATCTATGCATGAGTATTTCTTATGGAGCATAGAAAAGAACGTAATATCCCTGCTAGATGGGTGGGCCATCTGCCATGGGTCCAAGAGGAATAGGGAGTGAAGCAACGATTTAATCTTTTTTAAGAATTGGTATTGTATGCTGGATTTCCCATGGACATGTCTTGTAAGGGGTCTTGGGGTACAATGAAATCCCCACGTAAAAGAGTGCATCAAGAGGAAAACCATTTAGGTTCTTCAACACTTTTTCTACAAAAAGAAGTCTGCATCATGTTGGGAATATACACATTGGCCAGTGTAAGCAGCATACCTTTCAATAAATTTCAAACTTTCATAAATGTGCAGAAGTATGTACGGAAATTAAATGTCAAAAGATACTTGTTGTCAAACCCTATACGTGACTCTAGAAAGATTGTACCTCAGGTCACGCATTCCAAATTATCAAACTCCTCTCTGTTTAATCCCCTGACTAATTTATTTCCTTGTTTACTTGTATTTAAAGATCTTGTCCTGAAGGACCTAGATGGATTAACCACTAGCCTACAGGGCACTTATACCCCCTTCCTGCCCAGGCGAATTTCCAGCTTTCAGCGCTGTCACACTTTGAATGACAATTGTGCGGTCATGCAACACTGTACCCATATGACATTTTTATAATTTTTTTGAGACAGATAGAGATTTCTTTTGGTGGTATTTAACTACCTCTGGGTTTTTTATATTTTGCTAAACAAACCAAAAACAACTGAAAATTTGGGGAAAAAAACGTTTTTTCTTAGTTTTTGTTTTAAAATTTGGTAAATAAGTGATTTTTCTCCTTCACTGATGTGCACTAATGAGGCTGCAGTGATGGGCACTGATGGGCACTGATAGGTGGCACTGATGAGGAGGCACTGGTAGGTGGCACTGATGGGCATTGACAGGCATCACTGATGGGCACTCAAAGGCAGCACTCATAAATGGCACTGATAGGCAGCACTGATAGGTGGCAATGATAGGCGGCACTGACTGGCACTGTTAGGTGGCACTTACTGGCACTGATAGGCAGCACTGATACGTGGCACTGATAGGTGGCACTGACTGGCAGTACTGATAGGTGGCACTGACTGGCACTGATAGATGGCACTGAAAGGCAGCTCAGATGGCCACTGATATGTGGCATTGATGTGCACTGGTAGGCACTGATATGTGGCATTGATGTGGTACTGATGAGCACTGGTAGGTGGCACTGATGAGCACTGACAGATGGCATTGATGGACACTGACAGGTGGCACTGCTGGGGCTACACTGATCATCAGTGCCCTGATGACCAGTGTACATGTCCCCTCTGAGGAATGCCGATCACCCGCTCTATTCTCCTCTCGAGCTGTCATTGTGACAGCTCGAGAGAAGAGAAATGCCAATAACCGGCATTTCCGTATTTACATGTAATCAGCTGTGATTGGACACAGCTGATCACATGACCGAGCCGACATCTTCGGCTCTTTCCATTGATCGGTGATCCACTGTGTCCGAGGGACACAGCGCACCACCGATCGCCACGCTGCACGCTCCCAGAGCCGCGCATGCGTGGTTAGAATGGGAGGACGTCATATGAAGATCTCACCCCGTGGGGTCAAAATGATCACAAGAACGATAAGCAAAAATCCCAGGACCACACGGGGGGACCTAGTGAATGACCTGCAGAGAGCTGGGACCAACGTAACAAAGGCTACCATCAGTAACACACTATGCCGCCAGGGACTCAGATCCTGCAGTGCCAGACATGTCCCCCTGCTTAAGCCAGTACATATCCGGGCCCGTCTGAAGTTTGCTAGAGAGCATTTGGATGATCCAGAAGAGGACTGGGAGAATGTCATATGGTCAGATGAAACCAAAATAGTACTGTTTGGTAGAAACACAACTCGTCGTGTTTGGAGAGAGAATGCTGAGTTGCATCCAAAGAACACCTTACCTACTGTGAAGCATTAGGGTGGCAACACCATGCTTTGGGGCTGTTTCTCCACAAAGGGACCAGGACGACTGATCCATGTACAGGACAGAATGAATGGGGCTATGTATCGTGAGATTTTGAGTGCAAACCTCCTTCCATCAGCAAGGGCATTGAAGATGAAACGTGGCTGGGTCTTCCAACATGACAATGATCCCCGGGCAACGAAGGAGTGGCTTTGTAAGAAGCATTTCAAGGTCCTGGAGTGGACTAGCCAGTCTCCAGATCTCAAACCCATAGAAAACCTTTGGAGGGAGTTGAAAGTCTGTGTTGCCCAGCAAAGCCACAAAACATCACTGCTCTAGAGGAGATCTGCATGGAGGAATGGGCCAACATACCAGCAACAGCGATCTTTAACTATTGCCAAAATTTCTTCCTTTAAGCTAAAGCAATGCGAGCAACAGATAATGTCAAGAGGTGAAGCGGACTCACTTGGTTTCGGCTTCAATGCCTTGTGTGCTCTAACAAAGTCAATTGGTGTATCTGTGGGTCTGCTGAGCAAGTTATTAAATACTGAGCATAAGACAGAGGAGATTTGATCAGGGTTGATGAATTCAGGAATACCTCTAACCCAAATGATCTGCCTCCTGCTTCTGTTATCTAGGTCTTCCTGATGCTTGTTTATGGCGATCAGGTGTGCTACATGAGTTTCAGTGGCAGACTCATGATTCAGGTTCACTTTATCCCTCTGGGTATCTGCTTTCTCCACTAAGGCCAATTTCTCTGCCAGGGCTGCCTTGAGTTCAGTGATGCTCACAGAGAAAGTATTTTTGATGTCAGCCGCAATGGCTTTCAATGCAGACAGTATAAGTGGGTGATCTGGAGCTTCTGTGGCTCTTACCAGATCCTCTGAAGCTGACTGGGACCCTTTGCTGTTATCCTCCTCTCTTTGAATCAGTGTCATCTTGCTTGGAGTCCCGTGGTCCATGTGCAACCTAGTTTTAAAGTTACTGGGAAAACTCTGGGCTCCAAAGGCTGAGAATGAGCGGTGGGTGCGGGTCCTAGAAGGATGCCTGGTCAGTTAGCCCATGTCAGTTGTCTGGTTAGCCTGCAGGAGAGCAGAGAAGACTGCGGGTCTCACACTGGTCCAGGCTGTGGGTCCTTCCCTAAGCTGCCATTTTCATTGAGTGCCAAGCCTTGCCCCTGCCTGCAGTAATTTTTATTCAGTCAGGTGTATCAGAGGGGCTGAAGATGTTCTTGGAGTTCTTCTTGAGTCGAGGTGTAGAACAGAAAACTCAAAAGTTACTGAGCTGCTCTTTAAAAGGTGGGGCTACATAAATACGTTTGTTATTTTTGAAGAAAGGCAAGCTTTTACAATCACTAATGGGATAGCATCAGCCACAAACAATATCAGTGTATGCAGAGTACGTAGAAATAATTTTCCTGCACAATAAAAGTCTACGTTTCAGTACAAATTTGGTTGTGCAGATAGCCTTTTATCTGTTCTAGTACCATATTGAGTTTCTCTAGAGATGTCTTTGGTTATGTCAGTACAGCACTGATTTTGTCTCTGGGAACATGTTCCTGCTGTGTCAGTATGGGCCTGATTTTTGTTACCCATTAAATCACTATCATACTTATTGTGTCTTTCCTGATATGTTCCTGGTTGCCATTATGGTACGGTTTGTGTCTCTGTGGATACAGTTGTGATTTTGTAAGTTATTGTGTGCCAAATATTTAGGCAATTCCGTTTTTTTTATATATATAATATATACTGCATAGTGAACAGGGATAAGAAGTTGGACTCAATCAGCTCCCTGGGATGAGCCCACAGCATGAACAAATGCACAACAGACTCCAGAAAAAAATAATCTTTATGAGGTTTATTCAGATGCTATACAGCATTTACAAGTGCAGATGAGAAACAATGGGGGACTGTCTGGCTGTCAGAATACAGTAGTGCAGCCACCTCATATGTAATGGATGGGGGAATCTGTTCAGTTTCTGAAAAAACAGAACCATGTATGACCTACTTAAAAATAAAGGCCCGCTAACTATAAAATGATAGTTCCTTTACTGTTAACCTAACAGGTCTATTGCATATTACCAGTTTTTCTCAAGGATTAAGCCACAAACAAGCTCACCTTTAGAAGTTTTACTCACGTCTTAACTCCATAGACAATACAGTGTCTTTTACTGGGCCAGAACAAAGCAGACACTGAGCTAGAAGTTAATAAACCTTGGTGCACACTAGTGCAACTGCAGCATGATGTGTTTTTCAGTGTATTTTTGTAGTGTGACATCGCATGGTATTGACACTTTTTTATGTGTTTTTCATGCTGCTGCATTATTTGTAGGAGGAGAAGGCTTGATCTTATACAGTTGTGGCCAAAATTATTCAACCCCCACTGAAATTGAGTGTTTTGGCCAGTTTGACATTGCTTTTGATCATTCAGTCATCTTGCTTACATTTACATTAAAGAGGCACTTGTAGGTCAGACAAATATAACATAACAGTTATAATGAAATAACCACAAATGTCTTTTCTGTGCTCACAGCATTATCAGTTTTATTCAACCCCCAAGTGACATTCAATCTTAGTACTTAGTACAGCATCCTTTTACAGTTATAACAGCTTTTAAACGTGAAGCATAGCTTGACACAAGTGTCTTGCAGCGATCTACGGGTATCTTCGCCCATTCTTCATGGGCAAAGGCCTCCAGTTCAGTCACATTCTTAGGCTTGCGCACTGCAACTGCTTTCTTTAAGTCCCACCAGAGGTTCTCAATCGGATTTAAGTCTGGTGACTGCGATGGCCACTCCAAAATGTTCCAGCCTTTCCTCTGCAACCATGCTCTAGTGGACTTGGAGGTATGCTTGGGATCATTGTCCTGTTGAAAGGTCCAACGTCTCCCAAGCCTCAGGTGTGTGACGGACTGCATCACGTTTCCATCCAATATCTCCTGGTACTGAAGAGAATTCATGGTACCTTGCACACGCTGAAGCTTCCCTGTACCTGCAGAAGCAAAACAGCCCCAAAGCATGATTGACCCTCCACCATGCTTCACAGTAGGCAAGGTGTTCTTTTCATCATAGGCCTTGTTCTTCCTCCTCCAAACATAGCGTTGATCCATGGGCCCAAACAGTTCTAATTTTGTTTCATCAGTCCACAGAACACTATCCCACAACTTTTGTGGTTTGTCCACATGGCTTTTGGCATACTGCAGTCGACTCTTCTTATTCTTTGGAGACAGCAAGGGGGTACGCCTGGGAGTTCTGGCACGGAGGCCTTCATTACGCAGTGTGCGTCTTATTGTCTGGGCTGAAACTTCTGTACCCACATCTGACAAATCTTTTCTCAGTTCCTCAGCAGTCACACGGGGACTTCTCTCCACTCTACGCTTCAGGTAGCGCACAGCAGTCGAAGTCAGCATCTTCTTTCTGCCACGACCAGGTAGCGTTTCAACAGTGCCCTTTGCCTTGAATTTGCGAATGATGCTTCCTAAGGTGTCTCTTGGTATGTTTAACATCTTTGCAATCTTCTTATAGCCATTGCCCTTCCTGTGAAGAGAAATCACCTCTTCTCTTGTCTTCCTGGACCATTCTCTTGCCTTCACCATGTTTGTAACCACACCAGTAAATGTCTAGAAGGAGCTGAGTATCACAGTCATTTTAAAGCTGCCTAATTGGTGCTTATTATGCTTGATTGCTGCTCGGTGACATCCACAGGTGTTTTCAATACCTGATGGAAAGCACCTGTATGAACCTCTGTTCTTCAGAGTGGTAGTCTTTAAGGGGTTGAATAATTGTGGCAATGAAGAAACCACATAAGAACCATTTACTACTGTATTACATAAACAATTGATGTCATTTTAGTTGCATTTGGGTAGTTACAACGTCCTTGTAGGATTTGATTCTGAATACAATTCCAAATGTACACTATAGTCCCTAAACCCCTTTACAGCATTGGGGGTTGAATAATTTTGGCCACAACTGTACTTTGCAAAGGCACACTAAAACTGCTCTCCTATTGACGTCTATGTCTATAGGGCTGAAATCACTCTGAAACTACACCAAAGAAGCTCCTACATCTTTTAAAAAAATATGTTGCCGCTGCATTGCATCAATGTGAATGAGCACCATAGGGAAAATTGTTTTTTCCATTCACATGCAGTGCTGTGCGGTAGCAACTGCATCAGAAAACACACTAGTGCAAATGGGGACTTAACCTCACCTGAACTTGCTCAGTCTAGGAAAACCTGAACTAGAGTTAAATGATCCACCAAGAGACATACAACAAATCAATTGCATCCAGGACAGAATCTCTCTTCATATATACAGTTGTATTCAAAATAATAGCAGTCAGACATCACCAGGGTGGATTTGATTTAAATCAAACTGATTTAAATCACGATTTAAATGACTAGTCAGTAAGGCTTGATTTAACTCATAGTTTTCTACATAAAGACTAATTCTTGCTGGTATAACTTTAATATACAAGTAGATGAAGATTTTTAGAATAACTTTTCATATTAGTTTTTTTATCCTCAGTTTAATAGGTTAATCATTCATATTTAGACAACTTTTCTGTTGTACTTAGGAAGGAGAAAAATAATCATTACCTTAATAATAACAATTTAAATAGATTTATTCAACTGAAACAATAACATTCCAGCATATGTGATTTGCTTAAACAAACATCCATGTTTGGTAACTACTTTGGCTAAACAAAATATATATATTTTAAGAAACTTAGACTGTCAGCCCCTTCCTCCTCACACTTAGTTTCACATTCTTCTTGTGCAGATCTATTCCACTCAAAACAATCAGAAAAATATTGTTTCTATTCTATTCACTGAACTTCTTGAAATTTAGCACTGAAGGGGTTGATTCTGTATTCATAGGTTTGTAGAAGTTAGGATTAAGGTCTTTTTCTTAACTCTGTTCATGTTATAACATTTTTGCTGTGAAGAAGAGGCATGTGATCTCCGCTGAGTCAAATTCAGTTTTGAGAACTGCAAAAGTAAACCAAGCATCTGTGATAATATCTTGTAGGCAGAGAAACTGCCCAATAATCTTACAAAAACCTCTGGAAGAGCATGACATTGTGAATGGATTAATGGCATTTATTTACCAAAAAAAATAAACATATACAGCCTTATTCTACATAATTAAAAAAACTAATCTTTCTTTCATGATGGAATAACCTTTGGATGGTAATATATTTTCCTCAAAAAGCATTTTAATCAAAAAAATTTAATTTTTTTGATTTAAATCGGATTTTGTTGATTTAAATCGGATTTTTTAAATTTTTTTAAAAAATCATTGATTTTTATCCACCCTGGACATCACTAACCTGATCAATCACTGTTTTTGGTAGAAATGATATTTCTTTTTTTTTTTTTTTTTTTTCCAAGAAATTTTTTATTGAGATATGAAAGGCATAACAAGTCATAAACAAATACAGATCGCAGTCCGCGCAAGTCTTTAAGCATGTTCTCCCGTAACGCAGACGGGATCAGGACATATAAGTAAATCGTAGCTCAACCTGAAATACAGTCCTAAGGGGAAGGCATAGTATATACCCATAGCAATGATGTTAGCAGTATGTAATTTATAGAAATACGGGGTACAATAGTCCTTGTGTAGGGAGATCTAAAGAAACAGGACAGTGAGGTATATAACAACAGTCGTGTCAACTCAAGGCATATATGTCTTAGGATTCCGTACCTGAACATTATAGATTAGATTTGAGGAGTATTGTTACACCTGTGTGTCTGTAAGTACTCTGTACCTTATGAAAAATATAGTTAGTTAGAATATGGTAAAGAGGTGAAAGAGAGAGAAAGAAGAGATGGGAATGAGACGAGCAAGGGAATGGAGGAAGAGTATGAGGAAAAATATCATAGTGGGGCGAGGAGGGACGTAGGGGACGAATACAGAGGAAGAGAGAGAGAGAGAGAGAGAGAGAGAGAGGGGGAGAGAGGAAAAAAAAAAAAAAAAAAAAAAAGAAAGAAGAGGGGGGGGGGGGGTGAATGGGGGAAGGATGAGGTATATAACTAAATAGGCACAACCAAACCAGTCAGAAATGATATTTCTACATGGCAAATAATTTACTAGCAGGTGTAGTAGAGTAACAGAAATCCAACACACCCAACAGTCATGACATGCATGCTGCTGATTCTGTGTAATTGAATCACTAATTGAAAGGGGCATGTTCAATATAATAGCAGTGTGGAGTTCTATTAGTGAGGTCATTCATTCTTTGAAAAACAGGTGGCAATTATTGCCCTTATTTAAGGAAGGAAGGCAGCAAATGTTGTACATGCTGGTTACAGTGCATTTCTCTCTGAAATTCTGAGGAAAATGGGTCGTTCCAGACATTGTTCAGAAGAACAGCGTACCTTGATTAAAAAGTTGATTGGAGAGGGGAAAACATATAAAGAAGTGCAGAAAATGATAGGCTGCTCAGCTAAAATGATAGCAAATGCTCTAAACCTGAAAAACGTGGAAGAAAGCAAAAAACTACCATTCGAATGGATAGAAGAATAGCCAAAATGGCAAGGACTCAGCCAACAATCAGCTCCAGGAAGATCAAAGAAGGTGTAAAGTTACCTGTGAGTACTGTTACAATTAGAAGACGCCTATGTGAAGCCAAGCTATCTGCAAGAAGCCCCCGCAAAGTCCCACTGTTGAAAAAAAGACATGTGCTGAAGAGGTTACAATTTGCCAAAGAGCACATTGACTGGCCTAAAGAGAAATGGCGCAACATTTTGTGGACTGATGAAAGCAAGGTTGTTCTTTTTGGGTCTAGTGGCCGGAGACAGTTTGTCAGACGACCCCCAAACACTGAATTCAAGCCACAGTACACTGTGAAGACAGTGAAGCATGGTTGCGCAAGCATCATGATATGGGGATGTTTCTCATACTACGGTGTTGGGCCTATTTATCGCATACCAGGGATCATGGATCAGTTTGAATACATCAGAATACTTGAAGAGGTCATGCTGCCTTATGCTGAAGAGGAAATGCCCTTGAAATGGGTGTTCCAACAAGACAACGACCCCAAACACACCAGTAAACGTGTAACATCTTGGTTCCAGACCAACAAGATTGACGTTATGGCATGGCCATCCCAATCCCCGGATCTTAATCCAATAGAAAACTTGTGGGGTGACATCAAAAATGCAGTTTATGAGGCAAAACCAAGAAATAGAGAAGAACTGTGGAATGTAGTCCAATCATCCTGGGTTGGAATACCTGTTCACAGGTGCCAGAAGTTGATTGACTCCATGCAACACAGATGTACAGCAGTTCTCAGAAACAGTGCTTATACAACTAAATATTAATTAAGTGATTCAAAGGAAAGCAAAATTAGCCGATTAGCAATTTGTGTTACCAAGCAATTGAACAGGTGTACCTAGTAAAGTGGCCTGTGGGTGTATATACAGTATTCTCCACCTGCACCTGCTACTACATACTGCTCACTGAATGCCCTGCCACTGTTTTCTGCTCACTGACTGCCCTGCTGTTCCATACTGCTCTTTGCCCTGAGCTTTCTTACTGCTATATACCATACACTCCACAGCTCTGCACTGCCATTTCTTACTGCCCTGCACTGCATACTGTTAATTGCACTTTTCTTTGTACTGCTCTGTACTAATCTGCTACTTCTACTGAGCATGGGGATACCACATGTGTGAGACTTTTTGGGAGCCTATTTGCGTATGGGGCCCAAAAAGCAATGACCACCGACAGGCTTTCAAAGGGCATAATTTCCCAATTTCACTTCCTCACTACCTCTCACAGTTTCAGAGGCCTTGAAATGCCAGGATAGCATAACCCCCTACCCCCCTTCCCCGGATGACCCCTTTTTGGGAAGTAGACACCCTATTTTCTGAGAGGCATGTTGAGTCTATGGAAAAAGTTTTTATGTCATGAGTCTCTTGAAAATCACAAAACATTTTTTTACACAAAGTTGTCATTTAAATGATATATTGCTCACTCTTGCCAAATGTATATATGAATGAAATAACATCCTAAAACACATTCTTCTACTTCTCTGAGTATCCCAAGTTGGGATACCACATGAGAGACTTTTTGGTAGCCTAGACATGTACAGGTCCCCAAAATGCAATTACCACCTTCAGGCTTTCAAAGGGCATATAGTATATCCTCACCCCCCCCCCCCCCCTTGATCCCTTTTTCAAAGTAGATACCCTAAGGAATTTGATAAAAAGGCATGGTGAGTATTTTGCAGATATAATTTCTTGTCACAAGGTTTTGAAAAATAAAAAAAAGTAAAGAAAAAATAAATTTTTGTTTTCTTTCTTCATTTTCCAAAAACATGTGGCAACAAGTGAGATCTGCAAAATACTCACCATGCTTCTTAGCAAACACCTTGGGGTGTCTACTTTTCAAAAAAAGGGTCATTTGGGGGGTGTTTGTATTTTCCTGGCATTTCAGGACCTCTGATAGGTACAATAGTCAGGAAGCAGGCAGCACAGTGACAGTGATTAGCACTACCACCTAGCAGCACTAGGGTTGTCGATTCAAATCCCACCCACAGCACTACCTAGCTGGAGTTTGCATGTTCTCCCTGTGCATTTCTTCTGGGTACTCCGATTCCTCCCACACTCCAAAGACATGCTGCTGGTGTGCTAATTGGCTCCTGTCTAAATTGGCCTTAGTATATTTATGAATGTGGGTTAGGGGCTTTAGATTGCATGTTCATTGAGGGTTAGGGACTGATGTGAATGTACAATATACTGTAAGTAAAGCGCTGCGTAAATTGACAACACTTTATATGTACCTGCAATGAATAAATAAAAATAAGTGTACTGAGGATATCACGTTCTTTAAAAGACTAAAGGTGGTCATTGGACTTTGGGGGCCTGTACATGGCTAGGCTGCCAAAAAGTCTCTCATATGTGGTATCCCCATACTCGCGAGAAGTAGCAGAATGTGTTTGGGGTATAATTCTACATATACCCATGGCATGTGTGAGAAATATCTTAAAGTGGCAACTTTGTGTATAAAAAATATTGTCATTTTCCAAATACTTGTGGCAAAAAATAGAATCTTCCATGCACTCAACATGCCTCTCAGCAAATACCTTGGGGTATCTACTTTCCAAAAATGGGTCATTTGGGGGGGGTGTTTGAACTGTTCGGGCATTGTATGCCCAATATTAGAAGCTCCTGCCACACATCACCCATTCTTCTAACCACTTGAACACCTGTCACGGTCTGGGTCAGGTTCAGAGACCAGTTGCTATAGCAGTGTTAAGGCTTACCTGAAACCAGCAGGATAGGTACACAGCAGGTCACCCTGGGAAATTACATAGGCTCACCTGAGGTGCGGGGTCTAAGCACTAACCGGTTTTCACCAGAGCTCCTAATGGTGGAGATGGATTTGGCTGCGTGTTAGTACCAGATCGCAGATCTCAGGATCACCCCACCAGGGAATGAGCAAGCCAGGAATCCAATAGCAGATTGAACAGGTTAGGGATCAAGCAGAAGCGGAGTCAGTCAACAAGCCAAGGGTCGGTCACAAATGGTAGTAGATGTGGATGAGGCAGAATCATAGTCCAGGAACAAGCCAAAGGTCGGTAGCGAAGATATAGATGGTAGCAGGAGAGACAAGTGGGATAGTGACTGGAGAAGGCACAATAATCTGGCAAACATGAAATGCAGAGACATGGCTTTTATCAGGAAGGTCATGGGAGGAGCAAGGGGTTCAAGGTTCAAGATAAACAAGGTAAAGGTAGGATCATCCAAGTAATTGTCAAAGGAGCTGTCCAGCATTGCAGGTGGCTCAGCAAGAAGAAACATTGCCTCTCACCGCAGAAGGCCCAAGTTCGAACCCAGGCTCTGACAACACCAAGCCTTTTCTGACCTTTTTTTTTACAAGAAAAAGCAGTATTTTTTTTCTAGAAATTTACTTTGAACCCCCAAACGTTATATATACTTTTTAAAGCAGAGGCCCAAGAGAATAAAATTGTGGGTGTTGCTATTGTTTATGTCACGCAGTATTTGTGCAGCAGTTTTTCAAAAGCAAATTTTTTTTACATTTTTTGAAATTTAGTGCACAAAAACAAAATATACTGCCAAATGGTTTGATAAAATGTAAAACATCATGCTATGCTGACCAAATAGATACCAAACATGACATGCCTTAGAGCCCAAGAAAGTTGTGAAAAGTGGCGGGAGTGGGGATGTTCCCTCTCACTGCTTGTAAATGCAATCCAGCAGCTAATTAGAGGCTAAAATTGCTTTTACATGAAAGTTGACAGAAAAAAAAACTATACCAGGATGATGCCTGCAAATGCAGGCATCATCTTGGTGTCACCACTCAAAGTCTAGTGATGTACCGGTACATCGCTGGTCCTTGTTGGGCATATATGTAATGTTCTTTTTTTTTCATGCATCCTGTAGTTGTGGATGTAGAAATCTCTGTCAGAAAAAGTGTATGGTATGCCCACCATTAAAATATACCACCTTGCATCCAACCACTTCTACTGTTGGGCATACATGTAATGTAAAAAAGGACATGACAGATTCCACCAAATCACATTGATCGGTGTGAATGAAGAAATCTCTGCCAAAAAAAGTGAAAAGAATATATGGCGAAGCATAGGAGCTATCCGTCCACTGACCACCCCAGGCCCCCTGAATTCCAGGTTGGGCAGTGACTGGGGGAAGTATAGGTGCTGCACCTATGGACTTATGGGACTCTCCATGTCACCAAGTGATACTGCAGTGCTGGTGTGTAAAATGCCAGGATGTACTAGGCTACTGGTGCCTGCCAGTTCACCAAAAGTTAGTGCAGCGCTAGTACTTGGACCCTGCAGCATATCAGATAAGTCATGCAATCCTAGCACCTCAGCTACATGGGGTTGAGTACACCTGATCTTAACAGGGACCTCTTCTCCATTGTCCAAGATACCTGTTCGGCTTCCGCTGCTCTCTACAGGTTTCTATTCGGAGGTGGATTCTGTTAGTGAGGACTCCTCTTCACTCTCATCTGACATATTATGGATCCTGTAGGCCTCTTTCTTTGGACATTTTGACCACTAAATTTGTAGGTACAGTACCTAATGGGACTCACGGGAAAAAGAGCTTCTGGCTGTCAGGGACCGCTGGAACAGCTAGAAATAAAATTTTCCTGCTAGTTCTAGAAGAGAGTAGGTCTGATTCTGCTAACGCTGTGGTGTTATGTGCAATGTATCACAGGTGGCAGTGATCAGAAATTTTACTGACACTGTACTTCTTGCTGGGAGTGGGGGTGGAGCTCAATGTTAGTGCTGGCAGTAAACGGGGCTGATCCTACTAGCACTGCATTTTTGGGGATGCTATACTAAGAAGACACTTGTATAGTTCTGTTCGTGATCAATATATTGGTCCGCACAATCACTATACTAGTAATGGCAGTGATCAGTGACCTATAACAGGGGTCTCCAAACTTTCTAAACATAGGGCAGTTTACTGTCCACCAGACTTTCGGGGGGGCCAGAATGTGGCCTTTGGGAGTAGAAATTGTCCCGGCATCAGTGGGAGTTTTTGGTATTACGGGGAGGAATAGTGCCCCTTCATTGGTGTAAGTGGGAGGAATAGTGCCACATCATTGGTGTCAGTTTGAGGAATGGTGCCCCATCATTGGTGTCAGTTCGAGGAATGGTGTGCTATTGTGTCAGTGGGGGGAAATAGTGCCCCATCAATGGTGTCAGTGGTAGGAATAGTGCCTCATTGTTGATGTCAGTAGCAGTAATTGGTGGGAGGAAAGGAATAATGTGTTGTATCAGTGGGAGCAAAAGTGGACAAAGGGGGCGAGATAAAAGTAAGCAAAGGGCCACATCCAGCCCCCAGGTCACAGTTTGGAGACCACTGACCTATAGCATGAGTGTGATAGTGTGCAGGCAATCTAACGGTAGCTGACCCTGGCTGAGAGGGGCTCTAAATTACCCTAATACTATCCGATGTTGCTAGTGGCAGTAATACAGTGATCAGTGAAAAATTCTATATGCTGACACTGTATTAATGGCACTGGCTGAGTGATCAAAGGGTGAATAGGGGTGATCAAAGGGTTAAATGTGCTAATCTAATGTACAGTCAGGTCCATAAATATTGGGACATCGACACAATTTTAACATTTTTGGCTCTATACACCACCACAATGGATTTGAAATGAAATGAACAAGATGTGCTTTAACTTCAGACTGTCAGCATTAATTTGAGGGTATTTACATCCAAATCAGGTGAACGGTGTAGGAATTACAACAGTTTGCATATGTGCCTCCTACTTGTTAAGGGACCAAAAGTAATGGGACAGAATAATCATAAATCAAACTTTCACTTTTTAATACTTGGTTGCAAATCCTTTGCAGTCGATTACAGCCTGAAGTCTGGAACGCATAGACATCACCAGATGCTGGGTTTCATCCCTGGGGATGCTCTGCCAGGCCTCTACTGCAACTGTCTTTAGTTCCTGCTTGTTCTTGGGGCATTTTCCCTTCAGTTTTGTCTTCAGCAAGTGAAATGCATGCTCAATAGGATTCAGGTCAGGTGATTGACTTGGCCATTGCATAACATTCCACTTCTTTCCCTTAAAAAACTCTTTGGTTGCTTTTGCAGTCTGCTTTGGGTCATTGTCCATCTGCACTGTGAAGCGGCATCCAATGAGTTCTGAAGCATTTGGCTGAATATGAGCAGATAATATTGCCCGAAACACTTCAGAATTCATCCTGCTGCTTTTGTCAGCAGTCACATCATCAATAAATACAAGAGAACCAGTTCCATTGGCAGCCATACATGCCCACGCCATGACACTACCACCACCATGCTTCACTGATGAGGTGGTATGCTTAGGATCATGAGCAGTTCCTTTCCTTCTCCATTCTCTTCTCTTCCCATCACTCTGGTACAAGTTGATCTTGGTCTCATCTGTCCATAGGATGTTGTTCCAGAACTGTGAAGGCTTTTTTAGATGTCGTTTGGCAAACTCTAATCTGGCCTTCCTGTTTTTGAGGCTCACCAATGGTTTACATCTTGTGGTGAACCCTCTGTATTCACTCTGGTGAAGTCTTCTCTTGATTGTTGACTTTGACACAGATACACCTACCTCCTGGAGAGTGTTCTTGATCTGGCCAACTGTTGTGAAGGGTGTTTTCTTCACCAGGGAAAAAATTCTTCGGTCATCCACCACAGTTGTTTTCCGTGGTCCTCCGGGTCTTTTGGTGTTGCTGAGCTCACCGGTGCGTTCCTTCTTTTTAAGAATGTTCCAAACAGTTGTTTTGGCCACGCCTAATGTTTTTGCTCTCTCTCTGATGGGTTTGTTTTGTTTTTTCAGCCTAATGATGGCTTGCTTCACTGATAGTGACAGCTCTTTGGATCTCATCTTGAGAGTTGACAGCAACAGATTCCAAATGCAAATAGCACACTTGAAATGAACTCTGGACCTTTTATCTGCTCATTGTAATTAGGATAATGAGGGAATAACACACACCTGGCTATGGAACAGCTGAGAAGCCAATTGTCCCATTACTTTTGGTCCCTTAACAAATGGGAGGCACATATGCAAACTGTTGTAATTCCTACACCGTTCACCTGATTTGGATGTGAATACCCTCAAATTAAAGCTGATAGTCTGCAGTTAAAGCACATCTTGTTCATTTCATTTCAAATCCATTGTGGTGGTGTATAGAGCCAAAAATGTTAGAATTGTGTTGATGTCCCAATATTTATGGACCTGACTGTATGTGTGTAAAATGTGCTGTTTTTGCTTACAGTATGGTGTTCTATCTTCTCTCCCTGGACCAAAAAGAGTCTCCGGCAAAAATCATTGGCTGGGACCCATGGATGAACTGCTCCTGCAGTGAATGACAGGGGGGTCAGCGCTCATGTGACCAGGGACAGTAAGCGGTGACAGCGTGTTAAAAAAAAAAAAATAATTTTTTATTCAATATTTTAATTCTTTTTCTATGTATTTAACACAATTTTGTTTTATTATTTTTTTTTTTAAATACTTTCATCAGAGTAGTGAAATGTTACCATAGTAACGTAGCACTAACCTCTTAGGGATTGCTGAGTAATTTTTGTGTTCCCTGTCAATCTGGACCTCTTGTTGAAAGCCCAACCTCTGCTGACACCACCATGCCCTGGTGACCCAGATAAATCACACTTGTAGAATGGACTCACACACAGAGTAGTATAAACCAAAATGAAGTTTATATTGGATTTGGAGGTAAGAGTCAAGAATAACAAAACTCTGGTATTGGCAGCAATTCTGATCACTCTTGACAACTGTGAGCAAAAGTAACAACATTCACAATAAAACAACAGTATCTGTTAGCAGGCTCGCTTTCAGAAATAATCCACTGCCTCCAGTCTGAGGGGACTGTAGAATCCCCCTGGGTCCTCAGAACAAGATAACAATGATTAAATGTGAAATAAAGAGAATTATCAGTTTTAATTGGCAGTGTCCCCTTTAAGAGCTCTATAACGTCTTCTGTGCACCTGTTGGGGTCCAATCGGTGTGAAGTTGCATCAAGGGAGGGATGATTACTATCTCTGATGTAACCACCCTGAGGAACAAAGGAAAAAGAGAGCATTCAACACTTCCCTGAGTGATGGTAAAGAATTAGTGCAAGGTTCCCTTTAAGAGCTCTAACCCTGAATTGAGCTTGAAGTAGTAAATAGCAACAATTGACATAACTGTCTATGGACAAAGACAACTCCCTCTGAATGTCAAAGGCAAAAAGGTGAACAGTAGTAGGATTCCTGAACTGCTGTATCCTGGTCTATAACTGTATGTCCTGCTGTCAGCTTAAACAATAACTGTACTGCTGATATATGCCAACAATGGCTCTGGGAAAACTAGGCTGCAAACTGAGGCGCTGTACGTAATGTTCACAACTAAGTGCATGCAGATATCTGAGGTAGCGAACTATTAATGTTCACTTTTTTTAGTGGATGCATGGGTCTCTCTCACCCGATCAATGCGGTTTGGTGGATTGCGGCGATTCATCTTTCCGATGGATAGAGACAGTCCACGGGTCCTCTGGTTCAGACTTGGAGTTCCACTCTTTCTCCTGCTGTCAGAGTGGCCTGCTTGGCAGTGTAGTGGGCTGGGCAGTCAGTGATTTCTTTCCGCTCTCTCTATCTCCAATCTGGGCTCCGCGGCCTAGTTCAGCACTTCAGCTGACAGCACACCACCTTCTCCTTCAATCTCCCTCTGCACTCTCCTGGCCAATCGCCTGGGCTTTTTATAATTATATACCCCACCCACATGCTACCTCTCCTGGGAAATGTAGTCCTAGACCTTCTACTTATCAGCCAGTTTCTGCTATTCAGAAATACAAGATCCAGAGGGCTGTTCTATCAATGTGAGCAACCCAACATAGCTGGCCATCGCCATCTAATGTACATTTTAATGTATTGCAAATAACATTTCAATGGGTTATAGTAACATTGAACTACTCTGGGGGAGGGGGTGATCAGGGATTTTTTTGTTTTTGATTTTTTTACTTAAACTTTGATTGCTGGTGCAATGAAATAGATTGCATCGGCAATGCTGCCATGAATGGGTAACGTCCATGACCGTTCAGAATACTAGTACTAGTGATCTGTGATTGGCTACAGCTAATCACATGGTACAGGGTGCTGTGATTGGCCTAAGTACCATGTACTAGTTGTGGGACAATCACAGCTCAGTAATAATGGAAGCAAAGCTGTTAAAAATCACATTGATTCATTATAGCTTTGTGGACATTGTGATCATGTGATTGCATGATGATCACATGATCACTGGGTCCAGATTACTGGGATCCTAATTGTGGGGTGCAGGCATGCAGTGCCCCCTAGTGTCAGTACAGAAAGAGCGATGTACAAGTATACCGCTGTGCCTGCACATACCGCATGCCCACATTACTTTTACTGTGGGTGGCCGGCGAGTGCTTAACAACCATTACTCATCTGCTGTTAGCAGGATTCCCGGCTGACAGCAGAATATAAACAAAACAATTGCCAGCATTGTTTTCTTTTTTTTTTTTAATGGTGTGGGGTCCCCCCCAAAATGTATACCAGGCCATTAAGTCTGGTATGGATTTTAAGTGGAACCCCGTGCCAACATATTAAAGTGCAGTGGGGTTCCCCCAAAATCTTTACCAGACACTTATCCAAGCATGCAGCCCAGCTGACAGGAAAGAGGGGAGACGAGCAAGCCCCCCTTCTTCCTGAACCAGACCAGGCCACATGCCCTCAACATGGGGAGATGCTTTGGGGCAGGATGGTTCCCCAAAGCACTTTGTCCTGGTATTGATGGGGACAAGGGCCTCTTCCCCACCACCCTGGGAGGTGGTTGTAGGGTTCTACAGGTGGGAGCTTATCAGTATCTGGAAGAATATGTAGTACCCCTACTCATTCACCAAACAAAGTGTCAAAAAAAAGTTCTATGGATTTTGTATGCTGAATTGCAGGACTTTGCTGGAAGGCAGGAAATTAGACTACATTTCCCAGGGAGCCGGCGTGTGGGTGTAGAAGCCCGAGAACCCGGGGACAGAAAGGGAGCTGGGAGAGAGTTGGAAGGAGGGTGAGAAGGCTGTGAGGGACGCCAGAGGACTGGACCAGGCCACAGAGAGAGGAAGAATAACTGATCACAGATATTGCCAAAGAGTCTGGAGAACTACCCTATCAGCCTGTGACCCGCAGTGCTGCTGTCATGAACAAACTCTGCATGAGGGACCACAGGACCAGTGGGGGGCCCCCCATTTACAGAGAGATCGCCAGTGACCTGAATGATGCCACAGATCAGGTGAGAGAGTCCCATTCTCCAGCCAATTAAGTTGTCACTGGCATTCTCTATCTAGTTACTGACATTGTTCACAAGCTACACATGTTGAGGCCTAGTTCACCCGGCCTATTAGCAAACATATCTTCAGCATAATCCAGTCATCAGAGCCTACTGCAGTGTCATCGCTCTGAAGGCCAAGCCACATCACTGCTTCCCTTGCATTTGGCCCACTATCATCAAGGGACATTTTCCATTGTTGCCATTTGCTACTGTGGCCTAAAAAGGGATCAGCCTTTACCAACAAGTGCTTCTACCCACTCCCCAAACCTGTGTAAAGTCTTCAACTCAGCTTGTGTTTTAAAGGGGTACTGCCCAAGTTGGATATTGCTTAAAGGAGTAGTACTTGTTCTTGCATTAATCTTTTAAGGAATGTCCACTTACTGCATCTAAGGAGACCTGAATTCTTGTAGTGCACCAACGTGGGCCCCAAAAAGCACACAGAAGATCCTAGACTCCAGTTTTAATCCTTTGAACAGCCTAACTTGCCTTAGCGGCTATATAGTGTCATATTTTGCTTCTGGCAAGTTTCTCCTTACTTTTGGAACACATGGCATCATTTCTGGTTCATGCTTTGCTTATGACACGTTTTTTCCTGTATTATGGAACATGTACAGCTCATTTCTGCATATTTATACCTATTTTTAGCTGTATACTTCTGCAGTATTCTTTTCTGCTTGTTGCACACATGGCTCATGCTTGTTTATCCAAAGTGCCCTAAATGTTCACTCCTCCCTTTTTGTTTGGACTTTGAAATGTGCCCCAACATGTTTGATGTGCAGTTGTTTGGTATGGTTTAGAATGGGAAAACTAAATAAGCCCAAACTACATTTAATCTTTCCAAGATTTTTACATTTTTTTACAGCTCCAAACATCAAACTTTGAGGCAGACTTTTCAACATCAGAAGTAGTTACTGTATATACATGCAATGTATTACATTTGGTTTTTGTTCTCTTTACTGTCAACATACATTTCAATTCAATCATTAAAACAAAAATGCTCTTGTTCTTAAATGTGCTTGAAATGGTTTATCTGCTCTCTAAGCATTTTATTATTTCCTTTTCAACAGTATGAAAACATGGAAGAGAAGTCACTTGCTGCATTCTTAAAGTATACATGGTCAAATGTAAGTATGTATTTATTAATCAAACCTACATATGCACATGTTCATATTTTGTTACTAAAATGTTTTTATTGTTTCCAATAGATATTACATCTTACTTCCTTCCAATCCTAAACCTTGTGTTTTTAAATGCTCTCTCACGTACATTGTAAATAGTTTGCTTCAAATATGCGTCTACCGTTTTCCATTTCTTTCCTTTGTAGGCACCCGAAATAATCATCTCAGAAAAAACAAAGGGGAAAAACATCTCAGAATGGCAAATTCCCAAAGCAAGTTCTATACTTCATTATTGTGCTGGTACTTACTCCTGTCCAAGCAAACATACTTCACATTTCTCCTAACTATGCACAACTTAGTGATTCTATTGTAGTTGAAGGATGCTTTCCCCAAAAAACTTACAGGAAGGATGGGATTGTTAAAACCAAGTTTATCATAAACAATAGGTGGTATTTTTACATCTGCATCCGGAAATACTCAACAACTTAAAAGTATTTATGTTTTTTCCATCATGCCCCAATGACAATGCTGTCCCAGCAGAAATCAATCCTGGAATCAGCAGGTCGCCTGCGAAGTCTCGCTCATCTGGAAGAATCAAAAGTAAGGTTAGTCTAAACCTCTGAGAATGCTAAAGTCAAAAGAGTAAACATGTTATAATATCGTGTAAATCTCCCAAAAGATCTGTCTTTCGCAATCTTCCAGCATTTTGGCAAGTGACGAAGAGGAATAGTCAGAATGGACCACTACTCAGGAAAGAAAAAAAAACAGCATTTAACTCCTAATCAAGTCAATTACATAGCTAGCAGTACAGAAGTGGATGATGAGGCTGCAGACCAACTTTTGTGCCTTGTGTTGAGGAACGCTCAAGTGATAGCAGTGCCAGTTTCAAGAAGATGCCTTTATCAAGACCAAACAGAACAGCAGGAAAGCTCAAGTGTCAAGCAGATGTCCACTAACCCTAACATGAAGAGGTAACGATCAGATGGTCAGCAACTCCATATGAAGATCACACATGCAGAAAATGTGGCATTGGTAGAGAACCCTCCTTCTCTATTCTAAACCAGCAGATGTTCCTGATCTAGGCTTCACTGCATCTGACAAGAATGATGACAACTTCAGCTAGTTTCTAGAACCGCAGCCTAATGCCAGAGTTGAGGTAGTCAACCTTCTGTCAGCATCTGCAAGTTCCAAACAAAAGATTATAATTTAACTATTACCCGGTTGACTGACTTGATACGCACCATGGCTTCAACTATATGCTGATATTTTTATTGTGGCGCGCCTCACATGTTGTGAGCCACCTACCCATAAGCATACACTCCTTTTGTCCGTTTTACCATATCATAAGCCCTACCTCCCCCCCCCCCCTTTTTATTTTTTTTCTATCGCTTTCTCTCTCTCGCTCTCCTCCTTCTCCCTTTCTATATACTTACGTTACTGTTCTACTTTTATCTTCGTATCATAACCAATACAGAATGCTGTACCTCAAACAGATGTATTACGCTTCATAACACTTATACATCTAATTCTTGGACATGTGACACAGATGTAAGGCTTTAATAGGTGCTATTTATATTCGATATCACACACTTCACACTTCCCTGACAGAAAACCCTGCTCAAAGGTCAAAAGATAATATATCTCCTTACTCATTTCTTATTTGTGTTACATTTCCTGGATTGTAATATTATTTTGACAAAATGTTTTACAACGTTATGTTTTGTATTGCCTGTTAGGCTTTGACCCGTCTGCGACACGGGAGATGACACACAGTAATATGTCCGATTTTGGATTCATGTCTGTATATGTATTGTTATGTCTGCTTTCTTCTAATAAAAATCTTTTTTGGGGAAAAAAAAATAATAATTTAAACACAAAGTTCAATTTGGGTTCTACCACTCCACCAAGTGACATACAACATGGGTGCAATATATTTTGCACAAGAAATATTAACCGAGAACAGCTTATTATGACCAACAACAGAGTGAGAGGTCCCACCAAGCTCAAACAGAACATTGTGAAATGTTAGAGGATAATAAAGGCCATTGAAGTAGAAATTAAGGGCATGAAGGCATGTATGCAGGAATTCTTTAGAAGTACAACAGAGTATCGGCAATAGAAACTTGACATAGTCAGTGGCTTAATAACTCTTTTGGCGTTAATACACTGCCTGATTTTGCCTCTCCCTTTTCTGTTGCCATTCCATTACGTTAAACTATAGCCACCATTTTTTTTCTAATGTCTTTTTTATATGTGACTCTTGTATTACATGGCAAAAAAGTGTAATTGAAGGCAACATGTTTTTTTTTTTCTTTTGAATACAGCAGAGGGGTCAGAACATTTGTCAGTTTTTCTTTCTGTCTTTGCCATTTTAGGGAGATTCACTCTCTCTATTTCTACTGTTTCTCCTTATCAGTGAAAGGACTAGAAATACCAACATTTGTCTTGTCATACAAACAATAATAGAGGGTGAATCTCCTTAATTGAATGCAGATGGTGAAAACAGACTTATGGGGGTTCTAACACTCCCTTACTGTCTCCAAAATGAGAAAAAAACTGTTTTGCCCTTAGTTACACTTTCAAGTCCTTCTCGATGTTCTATTTAGCAATGTCATTGCTATGTCTTGGCACATGTGTGCTTTTTTCATGATGGAGAATAGGCATTGGGCGCTATTTGCTAAAACTGGAGCCTTGAGAATCAGGTGCAGCTGTTTATACTAACCAATCAACTTCTAAATTTAGCTTGTTCTGTGAAACTTGGACAACAACAGCTAGTAGCTGACTGGTTACTAGGCACAGCTGTGCCAGATTTTATATCCACCAGTTTTAGTACATCTCCACCATTGTCATTCTAGACAATGTTGAGTCTAGTTTTTTAAGTCTAAACATCTCCTCATTAAGATGAGGAGATGTTTAGTGGTGTGTATCAACTCGGGATGGGACACCCAAGTCCCTTTGGCATATACTGCAAGACTTGTAAATACAGTGAATTTTCACAGTTTTAGTCTAACAATGGTTGTGTCTACAAATGGCGGTATATATACCAGAATTAAAAAAAAAATTCTTATACTAGTAATGGCAGCGATCAGTGACTTATAGTGGGACTGACATCTCCAGTGACACTAATACAGTGATCAGTGCTAATAAAAAGCACTGACACTGTACTAATGACACTGGGCAGGAAGGGGTTAACATCTGGGGCGATCAAAGGGTTAACTGTGTGCTGTTTTAATATTTTGTCTGTGTGTGCTGTATTGTGTAATATAACTAATATTCATTCACTCATCTCACCAGAGCCGCTCACTTATTGGAATCTAAGGGAAAAGAGAAGAACAGGACCAGCATTTAGAAAGTCGTGCAGGTCACTAATTGTTGAATCTAATATTCGCAGTTAAGCTCCGGAGAAAGTTCACGGAGAGGAGTCTGGAGAGATCTCGTACATATCTTTTTATACAAGCTATATTGGGTGCAATGGAGCACCTGTTTCATGCGAGTGGCTCTTTCATATTTTAATAAAATGCCAATTTTTAAATTGATAAAGCACTATCGGTTTGCCTATGTATTTTTATGTGTACTGAGTAGAGGAGAAGAAAGGAGCTGAGTCAACAGTGAAGGAGAATCTTGGTAGAAGTCATATCATCAATATATGTCCACCTAGAGGACGCAAATCATTTTGACCAAACGTAGTTGTGAGGTCAAAAATTTCAGGTGAGAGCACAACTGGTGTAAGTGTTGGTAAAGGTACACTGTATATGAAAAAAGGAAGATTTTTTACAGTATGAACCTTATGGGATGAAAGGATCACGTTACGGAGATGGAATAGTTTATAATGATTGTGTATATTGTTATAATATTTTTTATTATCTATTCCACATTGGAATCATTTTTATGTCAATGTTTTTCATTTTTTAAGGGATTATATTCTTTTGAGAGAAACGCGGCATGGATATTGTATGATTTTGTGACATTTAGCACATTTGTATGAGTATGTGGTGGTGTGGACAGCTTTTTATTTTTAAATATGGTAGTTTAATTAGTTTTTTGGGGGGTAATTTAATATTGCTCACGGGTTTTCAATTATATCTGAAATAAGTACTCCCAAGTCCTTTCCTCTGAAGTGCTGGCCAACACTGTACCCACAATGTTGTACGCTCTCAAGGGATTATTTTTCCCTAGGTGTATTAGTTTATATTTAGAAACATTGAACTGAAATTTCTACTTCGTTGATCAATCTTCCTGCAATGCCAAATCATGTTCCATATTACAAACACCTCCAAGGATATCAACCCTGTTACACACCTTTGTGTCTCCAGCAAAAAGACATACCTTACCCAAATAACCTTTAGCTATGTCACTTACATATAGATTAAATAAAACAGGACCTAGTAAAGAGCCTTGTGGTACACCACTAGTGACTGGTCTCTGTTCCGAGTGAACAGAGACTACAACTATTTCTCCCGCTACCATCTGATATGAGGCCTTGTCAAGAAAGTGCAGGACAGCCAGCAACTTGGTCATGGGTGTAATAGCGTGACTACGCAGTGTGTTGGGCTCCAGAAACGTTTGCAATTTCCCAAAACAGCAGCATAATCAGCTGCTTACATAGACAAAATTTAGTGAGCAGTTCTGCTTCGATGCAATAATTGAGCAAGATGCGCTGCTTAAAAGGAATGTGAACGCATCACAAGCACTCGTCTTTTTCTCCTTGCCCTCCTTAGAATGGCCTGAAATTCCAGCAAATTAGCCTCACAAAGCTCCATTAGGGATGAAGGGGAGAACAATACTATGTCCAGCTGCCAAATGTGAGAGTAGACTAGCCAAATTCTTATTAGATTGTGAACAGGCGCCATTTTTAAACACTTCCATGTCCTGCTCATTCAGGTGTTGTGATCAAAGTCATCAATTCCATCATTACTGCATGCCTGGAACACTACTTAATTACTGCATGCATTTATTTATTTAATTATTTCCATCTCCTAATTATTTTCATTTACCAAGTGTTTTATCATAAATACCAGAAAACCGTATAGTGAATAGAAAATTTCAGAATCGCATGAGATATTTAGGGAAAATGTGTCTGGACATCTAAATATTGCATGCTATCTGCTTAGTGAATGGAACCCTGAGGCATATATTTTATCTGTTCATTTAAGGGTCAAGGATATATAGCTAGTGGAACATCCAAGTGGAGAAGATGGACCCAGGACTAGAATTAGAGTCAGCAAGAAGGCCATGCCCTATACAGTGTATGACTGTACATTAGTGAGCACTGTGGGGAATACATTCAGAAACTATTTGCAATTCTTTCATCTGCGTCAAGTAGGAAAAAAAAAACTTGTCAGTCCTGTTTGTTCTTTAAATTTTTCTTTAGAATTGTCTACATCTGATACATAATAGCAGATGAATTACAGCTAGAGGCAGATAATTTACTGTATTCTTGTCAAGAATGTAAACTATTTAAATACTCTCCAGCAGTTAGTGTACTTTTCTTTAACATACCCAAGTCTGGTTTCCTACAAGGACATTTTAGTGTATCTGTGTCTATCAGCAGTCATCACACAACTCTTGAGGGTGCACTCACATTGGCAGTTTTAACGGAGCCCAGGCACGGCTCACCCCCTTGGTCTGGTTTGTTTGTGTAATGTGAATGCTCTGAACTGTGCTCATGAATCGTTAGGTGTACCCTGCCCAGGATCACCTTGAAGAGGTGGTCCCAGGCAGGGCTGCGGATGGGGGGGACCACACAGGGGACTTGGAGAGGGAGGCGGAAAGGTGTGGTGTGGCAGTTACAGTCCCTCCCTCCATCAGCCTGTTACGCCGGGCACCACAGGAAAACAGGGTGCTGTGTCAGGACTTGGAGAGGACCCCTTCCTAGGCCTGTCATAACGCACAGGCACCTCTGGGAACTGCCTAGGGGCCCTAAGTGCATGGGGGCCCTTGCAGTTTCCTGCCCACAGTTCCTCTGCTTTCAGGTCAGTTCCGTTATCAGTTTCTCACATCTCCAGCTGTCTTCTCTCCCTCCCTGGCATCTTCCTCCCCACCTCAGCCACTATCCCGTCCTGGTCCTTTCATTCTCACACAGATCCATCTATCTCTGCAGGCCCCTCTGCCTCTCTCAGATCATTAACACTCGCTCCCTTCTCCCAGCCTAGCAGTTCTGCTCATTCACAGCCTCATCCCCCAAATGGCTGGACTTCTCTTCCTGACACTTTCTCAACAAGAGTCCCCCCAGTTCACTCCCCCTCCCTCCACATCTATCTGCTTCTTCTCTGAAGGTAGTTCACCTTAACACAGGTGTGTCCCCCCCACCCCATACACAAACACTACAAATGGCTGGAATCCCCAACCTTGTATTATTTAATGGAGATCACTCCCTCTCTCCCAGCCAGCCCATTTGGTTTAGCTATACTGTGGCTATTCCTCGCCAGCCAGCAGTATTCCCCCATGTCCATCCCTGACCATCCCTCCCCAGACCCCTTGACCCCCATCTATTTACTTCTCCTCCCCCTTCCCTCATGCCAGCACAAATCCTCCTCCTTTTGTATTCCTTTACAGACCAGGATCTCCCAGTTTCACTCCAGGTCTTCTCTACTTATCCCTCATCTACTACCCCCCCCTTACCCTCCTTCTCTGTTACTCCACGATACCCAGCCTCATCCCCCCCATTTTTTGCAGAGGTTAAGGAAGAACCCCGAGGCGGAGCATCTTACTACTGCCTCTGCTTATGTGGGCAGGATGTATACTGCACCAATCCCTGCTGACCCTCCTATTCATCCCATGTGATTGGCACAGTAAAAATGCCACCCACACAAGCAGCAGCAGTCATAAGCTGCTCCACCTCGGGGTTCTTCCTTAGCCCCTGCAAAGAGCCAGAAGAGAACCAGAAACTCCAGAGGGGAAGGTAGAGGGGGATATGTAATTCCAGTTGTAGATTTAGCCCAATGAGAGCCTGCCAGAATAGGTAAGATCTGTGACAGCTGCTTCCCTGCGTAGCTCCGCCCGAGGAGACAATATCTGTAATATACATTTCTGACCCTATGCTGTAATTTCTTGTCCCCAGTACTGTGTCTGCTTACCCTCCCCCTGTACTTTACACTCCTGCCTCCCCTTTCCAGTGCACCCCCCCCCCCCCATACTGTTCCTCCCTGAGTTATGTTGTGTTTGTGTCTGCTAATAATGATTTTCATGTATTTTTTGTGAAAATATTTTTATATTTTTTTGAGGGGGGGGGGGGGTCTGTCAGGTAGGCTGTACAGGGCCCCGTGATTTCTAACAGCAGCCCTGGTCCTAGGCTTGGTTCACCTGTCATTGGTATGGTTTTCTTCAGCATGAGTACAAACCATACCATAGCACAGAACTCTCCATAGATCATGAAGCATACAGTAGAAGCCGTGATCACTGTGGTCTGGTTGGCAGGAATGATGATGTAAGCATGCTCAGGAACACTTGCTTATCACTAAGTGTGAGTGCAGACCAGTGGGGGAGGGGGGACAATAAAACTCAGGCACAGTTCATTTCAACTCTGCCCAGTGTGAGTGCACCTTTAGATGCTGGCCTGATGATGGGCTTATAGGCCCCTAGGCAGGCCATACATGAGCATAGGACACTTTGGGGAAGATTTATTAACCATTTGCCATCCTGAGGATTTACGCCCCTTAATGACCAGGCCTCTTTTTGCTATTCGGCGCTGCACTATTTCAAATGCAATGCTGTACCCAAACAAAATGTATGTCTTTTTTTTCACACAAATAGAGCTTTCTTTTGGTGGTATTTGATCACCTGTGCGCTTTTTATTTTTCACACTATAAACAAAAAAAGACCGAAAATTTTGAAGAAAAATTATATTTTTTATTTTCGGCTATAAAAAAAAATATATAGTAAACTCAGTTACCTGTAGTCATAAATTTAGGCCAAAATGTATTCTGCTACATGTTTTTGGTAAAAGAAAAATCCCAATAAGTGTATATTGATTGCTTTGTGTGAAAGTTATAGCATCTACAAACTATGGCATAGATACTGCAATTTACGCCATTTTTTTTTTTGCTATACAGCTCTGCACTAGTTTAACTAACAATTGCACAATCATGCAATACTGTACATAAATTATATTTACATAATTTTTTTTCACACAAATAGAGCATTCTTTTGGTGGTATTTGATCACCTCTGCACTTTTTATTTTGGCGCTATAAACACGAAAATTTTGAAAAAAAAAAAAAAAAAATCTCATTTCGGTCATAAAAAATATTTTAAAAAAACCCCTCAAATTTCATCATAAATTTAGGCCAAAATGTATTCTGCTACATGTTTTTGATTAAAAAACAAATCCCAATAAGTGTATATTGATTGCTTTGTGTGAAAGTTATAGCGTCTACAAACTTTGGTATAGATAATGGAATTTACACAGCTTTTATTCTGACTGCCCATCACATTTCTTGAGGCACTAAAATACCAGGACAGTACAAACACCCCCAAATGACCCCTTTTCAGAAAGTAGACACCCTAAACTATCTGCTGAGAGGCATATTGAGTCCATGGAAGATTTAATTTTTTTTCCACAAGTTTTTAGAAAATGACAAAAACATTTGTTTTTACACAAAGTTGCATTTAAATTATATATTTTTCACACAAGCCATGGGTATATGTGGAATTACACCCCAAAATACATTCTGCTACTTCTACCGAGTATGGGGATACCACATGTGTGAGACTTTTTGGGAGCCTAGCCACATACAGGAGCCTGAAATCCAATGACCACTTTGAAAGCTTGAAGGTGCGTAACTTCCTCATTTCACTTCTTCACTACCTATCAAGGTATTTAACCTTAAATTTGCGTCCTCTTTTTCCCATGAATTGAGCTTTCTTTCGGTGGTATTTAATTACCCGTGTTTATTTTTTGCGGTATTAAAAAAAAATGCAAAAAATTTTGAGAAAAAAAACAATATTTTGGACTTTTTGCTATTAACCAATAGCCACCCGGCGAATAGCCCTTTGGCGGCCAGCAAAATGCTGTAGATTTCTGGGTGGATGCCATATGGCGTCCTCCCGGGCATGCACAGTTTTTGCGCTTGCAGAGCCGCACAGCGGCGTGATCTGTCACCGGCCGTGTACCTCGGACATGGCCGATGACAGATCTGAGTACCGACCCCCGTTGCCGGTACCATGTGACTTGCTGTGACCAATCACAGCAGGTCACATGACAGTTATATACAATAGATGGCTTCATTCATGCCATCCATTGTATACTAGTGTCTAGCTGTGAATGGTCACAGCGATCACATTCATATGTCATGTGATTAGCTGTGGCCAAATCACAGCGAAGCACAAAAAAAAAAACCCTGAATGAATCGATGTCATTCAGGTAAATGCTTGCTTATAGCAAAGTAATTCTTTGCTATAAGCAAAAATTGTGTAAAAAAATAAATACTGATCACTTCCCCAAAGTAGTACAATGTTACTATGGTAACATTGTACTACTTTGGACATAGTGAAATATGAAAAAAAAAAAAATCTTAAAAAAAAGAAAAAAGTAATAAAAAATTAAAAATAAAAAAATATATATATTTTTTTTATACTATCACCAGTCAGTGTCCCCGATCACCGCCATGCCAGTTATATGATGACGCTGTACTGCACTGGTGACCATATGTAAAAAAAACAAAAAATAGTGAAAATAAATTTTTAAAATTTTTTTTATTTTCCGAAAAATGACCAAAAAAAAAATACAACTTCAAAAAACTTGCCATGCCTCATATGAAGTACGTCGGACTGTCTACTTTGCAAAAAGTGGTCATTTGGGTGATATCTGTACTGTTCTGACATTCTTGGACCTCAAGAAATTATATTGGCTGTCAGTACTTCAGGACTGATCAATATTCAGATCTATACCATAGTTTGTGAACTCTATAACTTTCCTACAAACTAAAAAATACATCCTAATTTGTGTTATTTTCACCAAAGAAATATAGTAGGATACACCTTGGCCTAAATTTATGAAGAACAATTATTTATTTGCAAACTTTTATAACAGAAACAAAGAAAAATGTGGGGTTTTTTTCAAAATTTTCGGTCTTTTTTTGTTAATTTAGCAAAAAATAAAAACCCCAGCGGTGATTAAATACCACCAAAAGAAAGCTCTAGTTGTGTGAAGAAAATTATAAAATTTTAGTTTGGGTACAATGTTGTATGACCGCGCAATTGTCATTCAATGTGGCCAGCAGGAGCACAAGTGCACCATGTTAACCATTGATGTCCTTATGTATACCTTGAATCCCCAGATGTCTGTACCCAACTTGTTGAGTTTACTACAGCAATTTTCTATAGCTTCAGGACTCTTTAAAAACTCTTCTAAAATGACTGCTCTCAACATTACTTTATCCCCCTCAGAGGTACAGAACCTTTGGGACAATTACGACTTTCAATGTGCTACCCACTCCCTTCCCTATCTCTGGGTTAATTTAACACACTCCATCACGACTCTTTAGCTTGCAAATTATCCCCCACTCTTTAAACGGCTCAGAGAAGACATTCGTCGTTGGGTGGGCTTTCCTGTATCTTGGTTTAGTTGAATTAACTCCATTAAAATGGCATTCTTACCTAGAGTACTTTTTTTCTTTAGGACACTGACGGTCGCAGTCCCCATTGGAGAACTATTAGGATTACAATCTGAACTCCTTCGTTTTGTGTGGGGTAATAAATCAACAAATCAGTAAATATAGTATCAGAAAACACATGGCAGCTTAGGACTTCCCAGCCTCCTGGCTTATTTTCAAGTGGCCCAGATAACACACCTCACTTACACTACAGCCAAAGGCTCTAATCCCCACTGGGTTATTATTGGAGCCCAGTTTTGTCATCCTTATGCCATTGGCTCTCTGATGTGGCTTCCCAATCAATTACGTCCTCCCATTTTATGCCCTACATTATCTTGCTCCTTAGCCGTCTGGGACAGGCTGCGCATCCATAAATCTTTATCTTCTCCTCATATCCCTTTAGCCCCCATCTTCTGTAACCCTGAATTCATACCTGGGCTTACACCGCCCTTATTTCAGTGTTGGCTTAATAAGGGCCTTCTCTGGATCAGGGATTATTTAGCTGGGGATCGACTGTTCTCCCTGCAACATTTTCAGGATGAACACCAGCTCCCATCCAGTGAGACCTTTCAATATAACCAAATCGCATCCTTTATACAATCCAAACATAAATTGTTGCAAGAACCCCTAACACTCACTTCCTTTGAACTATCCTGTCAAGCTACTGGTATGCTGAAAGTTTGAATATCCACTATATATATATACTTCACTTATTAATCCGAAAACCAAGCTCCCTTATATGCTTCATTGGGAACGGGACTTAACCATCTCCCTAGAACTAACCGATTGGCAGGAAACTGCTTATACTCTGTCCAAGATTTCTATTAATACCACACTAATAGAATCTAGCTATAAACACTTCTATGATGGTACGATAATCTTGATCCCCACACATCTTGCAAAAATACATCCTACTACATCGCCTTCCTGCTTTCGGTACTGTGGGCAGGAGGGAACCAAGTGCCATATTTGGTGGCAATGCCCTGTGGTGACTAGATTTTGGATCTGAATGTTTAACTTTATTTACTCTGACAGGAGTGAATATCCATAGATCCCCAAAGATAGCCCTTTTTTAAAAGTTACCCTCAGGAATCCCTAAGAAATTGACCAAATTGATCCTTTACATGATCCTGGCTGCCAGAATCACTATTGCTAAATATCAGAAGCGATCGGTGATAGCACTTGACTGTTAAAAATAAACTGAATTGGATTATGGTTAATGACAATTTTCAATAACAATATGTCAAAATTTGACAGAACTTTGGATCCGTGTATTCAATACCTCTCTGTCCCTTTGAGGGACTATGGCTGACCCTCTTTTACTTCATTCTCTCTCTTATTCCCATTCTTCTTTCATGTTTTTGTTTCCAACATTACCTTTTGATGTATCTAACCTTAATACCTGACTACGGTTTGGTCATGCTCATGAGTAATCGGTTTTCATAGTGAAATATGTACTGAAATTCTATCTATTGTTGCAGCCTATCCTTTTTAGCTGTAGATTACATCAGAGGGATTTCCTGGTCCCATACATGCAAGCTATATCCGATTCCTCAATCTGTCTGTACAAAGTCAGTGTCACCTATCTTCACATGTGAATATTGTCCTAGAAATTCCATATCTTTCATTTGTTGGTCCGTATGTTTGATCCTTTTAATAAAAAGATTGAAATATAAAAAAAAAAAAAAGCACAACTGTCCACAGAATCTTTTTTCCATTCAAACCTCATCACCATCATAGGCAAGACCAAAAAGAGCTGTCAAAGGACATCAGGGACAAGATTGTAGACCTGCACAAGGCTAGAATGGGCTACAAGACTATCAGCAAGAAGCTTGGTGAGAAGGAGACAACAGTTGGAGTAATTATTCGCAAATGGAAGAAATACAAAATAACCATCAATTGCCTTTGGTCTGGAGCTCCATGCAAGATTTCGCCTCATGGGGGAAGGATGATCATGAGAAAAGTGAGGAATCATCCCAGAACTACATGGGAGGAGCTTGTAAATGATCTCAAGGCAGTTGGGACTACAGTCATCAAACAAACCATTGGTAACACAATACGCCGCTTTTGATTGAAATCCTGCAGCATCCGCAAGGTCCCCCTCCTCAAGAAGGCACATGTACAGACACATGTGAAGTTTGCCAATGAACATTAAAATGATTCAGAGAAGGATTGGGAGAATGTGCTGCGGTCAGATGAGACCAAACTGAGCTCTTTGGCATTAACTCAACTCGCCGTGTTTAGAGTAAGAAAAATGCTGACTATGACCCTAAGAACACCATCCCTACAGTCAAGCACAGAGGTGGAAAATTATGCTTTGGGGCTGTTTCTCTGCTAAAGGTACAGGATGACTTTGCCACATTGAGGGGCCAATGGATGAGGCTATGTATTGTAAAATCTTGGAGGAGAACCTTCTTCCCTCAGCTAGAACACTGAAAAAAGGTCGTGGATGGGTCTTCCAGCATGACAATGACCAAAAACAAACCGCCAAGGCAAAAAAAGGAGTGGCTCAAGGAGCACATTAACCCCTTCCATACAGGGAACTTTTACCCCCTTCCTGGCCAGGCCAATTTTCAGGTTTCAGTGCTGTCACACTTTGAATGACAATCGCGCGGTCATACAACATTGTACCCAAACTACATTTTAGCATTTTCTTCACACAACTAGAGCTTTCTTTTGGTGGTATTTAATCACTGCTGGGGTTTTTATTTTTTGCTAAAATTAACAAAAAAAGACCAAAGATTTTGAAAAAAAACACGTTTTTCTTTGTTTGTTATAAAAGTTTGCAAATAAATAATTATTCTTCATAAATTTAAGCCAAAATGTATTCTACTACATTTCTTTGGTGAAAATAAACTATGGTATATATCTGAAAATTGATGAATCCTGAAGTACTGATGGCCAATCTAATTTCTTGAGGTCCAAGAATGTCAGAGCAGTACAGATATCCCCCAAATGACCACTTTTTGCAAAGTAGACAGTCCAACGTATTTCATAACAGGCATGGCGAGTTTTTTGAAGTTGTAATTTTTTTGTCATAATTTTTCGGAAATGAAGAAATAAAAAAAATGATTTTCACTATTTTTTTTTACATACTGTCACCAGTGCCGAACAGCATCATCATAACTGGCATGGCGGTGATCAGGGACACTGACTGGTGACAGTATGAAAAAAAAAAATTGTTGATTTTTTTGTATTACATTTTTTCTTTTAAGATTTTTCTTTCATATTTCACTATGACCAAAGTAGTATAATGTTACCATAGTAACATTGTACTACTTTGGGGAAGTGATCAGTATTTTTTTTTTTTTTACATAATTTTCTTATAGCAAAGAATTTCTTTGCTATAAGCAAACATTTACCTGAATGAAATCGAGTCATTCAGGGGTTTTTTTTGTGCTTAACTGTGATTTGGCCACAGCTAATCACATGACACAGCTGGGCTGTGATTGGCCCAGCTTGTGCATGTGATTGCTGTGACCATTCACAGCTAGCCACACTTGTATACAATGGCATGAAAGGAAGCCATCCATTGTATACAACTGTCATGTGACCTGCTGTGATTGGTCACAGCAGGTCACATGGTACTGGCAATGGAGCTGGTACACAGATCTTTCATCAGCCGTGTCCGAGGTACACGGCCGGTGACAGATCGCGCGGCTCTGCGGGCAGGCAAACTGCGCATGCCTGAAAGGACGCCATACGGCATCCACCCAGAGGGACGAGCTGCTCGCCCAGCTGCCTTTGTGCTATTGGCCGGGCGGCAACTGGTTAAGGTCATGGAGTGGCCTAGCCAGTCTCCAGGCCTTAATCTTATAGAAAATGTATGGAGGGAGCTGAAGCGTCGAGTTGCCAAGCAACAGCCAAGAAACCTTAAGGATTTAGAAATGACCTGTAAAGAAGAGTGGACCAAAATCGCTCCTGAGATGTGTGCAAACCTGGTAATCGACTACAAGAAATGTTTTACATCTGTGCATGCCAACAAGGGTTTCTCCACCAAGTACTAAGTCATGTTTTGCATGGGGATCAAATACTTTTTTAACATAAAACCAAATTTATAACATTTGTATCATGTGTATTTTTTTTGGACTATTGGTTGCTATTCTCTCTCTATCATTTAAAATACAACTGTGATAAAAATTACAGACCCTTCATTTCTTTGTAAGTAGGCAAACTTACAAAATGTGCAGTGGATCAAATCATTATTTTCCCCACTGTAGATACATTGAATTATGTTTGGAGTCTTTTTGCAGCAAATGATGTATATGCTTGTATATACACAAAAAATGTGGCAAGAGAAAATTGATTTTACTACATGTAAGGAGTGAATTTACTAAAAGTAAAGGAGTGGATTTACCTAAAGTAGTAGGATCGATTTACTAAAGGCACATAGACTGAGCACTTTGCAAGTGAAGTTGCTCCAGAGCTTAGCAAGTGAGGGGGAGCTCCGCTGACTTCAATCTCCCAATTGTGCGCAAGCAAAAAATGCAGTTTTGTTCCTTGTATGTGGTTGGATATTCTTTGTAGAGTGAAGCTTTACCTCATCTGCTAAGCTCTGGAGCAACTTGCAAAGTGCACAGTCTATTTACTCTGTAGTAGAACTATAGGCAAACAAAAGGTATTTTATTTTTCATTTTGGCTAGAGTAAGGGAGAGTTGTAACATCTTTAAGGTGTCCTATTGGAGAGATTTACCTTTACTTCCAGTCCCATAGCCAAGGCAGGAAGTGAGAGGAAACCCCTACAAAGTAAACCAATCCCTTGGGGCCCCCCAGATCACCAGAACCGGTATCCCCATTGGAAAATTTTTATTACTGTTCTGGGGACAACCAAAAATTTGGGATTTTCTTTTACTTTCACTATCAATGATAATGTTAAACAGGAAAAATAGAGAGGATGAATTTCTCTAACGTTGGCACAGACAACAATACAATTCTGACAGGTGTTATAATCCACCTCCACTCAATCCAAAACTAAAAAAGTTTTTCCTTTAGTTATACTTTATTTAAAATCAACCTCAATGGTTTCCATATTTCGGAACTAATCCAAAGAGGCAGACGCTACTCAAAATTGGCTATTACAGTATATTTTTATATTACTTAAATACCACATGCCTTGACCACTACTTAATTACCCCATGCATTATATTATTTCTTTCCTTCTGCAAATAGACTTTAACTCCTTTTTATGCAGTATTTACTGAGTGTTTTGCAGTTAATACTGCAAAACTGCATAGTGAATTGACAATTTCAGGATCACATGCACTATTTAGGGAAAATGTGTCCGGACACCTAAATACCGCATGCGATCTGCTTAAGTGAAGGGAGCCCAGTATCATAAAAAGCATTAAAAATAATCTGAGAAGTTATATCAACATATAGTGATCACAATAATGATGAGTGCAACGTCTTCATATAATGCGTTTCATGATGTTCTCTTGTTCAGGGAAACTGAGAAAGTACAACAAAACCAATAAATAACATAGCATGTGGCTGGTAAAAGCACATCACACTAGAGGATGCATCATAGTAGGCCCAAGGTCACCTCATTTGTAAGGATCTGCAGATGCCAAACTTGCAGGACTTCATGTATATAACATGATATCTGCACCCACGATTGAAATATGGGCCCAGGTGGAAAGTAATGGTGTGCAATAGGCTTAAAAATATTTGGTTCCCATTTTATAAAAGGTGTTGCAGATGTACACAACCTTCCACTCAGTTTGTAAGGATCAGGTTGAATATATATTATGGCAGCCTGCGAGAGAATGTGCTTCAAGACCGTGGCCAGATAGAGATGATCTAATAGACTAACATCCACCAGGAGTAGACATATGGCTCTTCACACCTTGAATGTGGTTCATTCTTTCTGGTATTACTCGAGGTAATTCTGCTGCTAATCAACAGACTACCACTTTGTGTTTCCTGAAGCTCATGCAGGTTCCAAATCTACCTTTTCTCAATGGATCTGGCAAGCTCATGCCTTAAAGAGTGGGGTTTCACCTTTTCCAGAGAGAATCAATTCTACTAGGAGTGTAGGTGCCTCCTGGGCTATTCATCATTGGTCTTTGGTGGCACTAGTTTGTGAAGCTACTTCTTAGTCTTTGGTTCATACTTTTAACAAGTTTTACTAAGTGGCCACTGAGCATGCTTCCTTGAGTTGGCTCATTGTTTTGCAGACGCTGCATGAGTTTCTTATCTATTCAGGGTTAGTAGCTGGTGTTGGTCGCCGTGTGCCCTCCCAACAGTTTATTGCTTTGGGATGTCCCTATCTGTATGAATATGAAGACGTTCTGTGCCCCGGGATGTACAAAAAAGAAAGTCGGATTTACACCGTAGGACACAGAAATCCTGTCCCTCTTTTTTTGTGCTTCATGGCTTGCTACAAAAACTGGAGCCTGACCTAACAGGGAAAGGTTATATCTGGAAGGGGACCTCCTGTCCTTATTTGCCAGTGTTCAATCACCTGAAGGTGCCAGCATAACCCTATCATTATGAATAAGGAGATGTTTGGTGTCCTATGATGTACTCAAAGAAAAGGTTTTTACAGGTAGCCAAAAATCTGATTTTTCTTTCTCCATTTTCTAAAATGTACTGGCACTCCAGGGTCTCCAAAAACATGAAAGGTAGTCAGGAAACTAGATGCATATATTATGCCCCCATGAAAGTATGAAGGTACTTCCCAGGTTTTAAGTCCCTCTATATGGCTGTGAGAACATCTCACACATGTGATGGACCTCTGTTGCCCTGGAAATGACACGTGTTGGGCGGAGTTTTAGTGGTGACATAATCACGCACACCGAGGTGCTCGATGTGGTTTGTACAGTATGCCTGAACATTTCTCTAAATTGTAAGTAGATGACTTGTTTTAATAAACTGCTTTTTATTGCTACACGATGAGCGATCCCCTTACTTTTGCATGTGTTCATCCAAATCAGCTTTGCTGGGATCTTGATTACTCATCCTTTAGTGCAAATTGGGGTTTTAAGAATTGCTAGATAGTGATACCTGTAGCAATCTGGTGGGCTGATAGTTCCTTATTTGAAGCTGAGCTGTGACCCATCCATCCAGTTATAGTTCTCTCCCTTAAGCACATCTAGACCTTTTATTTACCGGTCTACATTTTGATAGGAGGCTTTAATATTCATCTTGGTGGAGTGCACAGTGGTGAAGAGCAGATGCACAGGATCAAAAAATAAATGAATGTACTTGTGAGCTACTATGGTGTTTGTCTAAACTATTACCATTAATTAATTTGACAAACAAAACACAATATATGATACACCTGTGGTTCGCTGGCACTCAAACCTACTCATTAGACAGTGTTCTGTGAGAAAATTAAATATATAAATTGTGCCGCGCTCCTGTGTATAAATAATTACAATATTCACTATTTCAAATGACAATCCAAAGTAAAAAAGTATATATATATACTTATATCTAGTGTATAAAATAAAATTATCTTCTGCTTATAACATCATAAATAAATACCGCATACTGTGCTGGTGACTATAATAAATAATGATAGTGATAAAACAATATATATGAAAATTGTGCTCATAGACAGTCCTCTTTCAATTTAAATTGTGATGGTGCAATGCCGCTCCCATAATCCACGTGCAGTGTGATTTTATTATGCGCTCACCAACTATTTATTATAGTCACCAGCACAGTATGCGGTATTTATTTATGATGTTATAAGCAGAAGATAATTTTATTTTATACGCTAGATATATATCATTTTTTACTTTGGATTGTCATTTGAAATAGTGAATATTGTAATTATTTATACAAAGGAGCGTGGCACAATTTATATATTTAAGATGCACAGGATCCTTGCTAGGCTTACAAGCAAAGCACCTTTTCTATGCACTTTACTGCGCATATTTTTGCATTTATTTATATAAACATTATTTTCTCACTTTTCATTATTTGATATTCATATTGTAATCATTTATATTTATTTATGCACAGTTATTTTATTCTATGTAATTTATGAGAGCACAGCACATTCATTTTTGTTAGATTAACTTTGTATTGACATGTGTAGATACAGTGAGAGCTGCTGTTTGAATTTAGTGATTTTTTTTGTTGTTGTTTAGTGACATTGCAGTGCAGGTTATTCTTGTATTTTTTTGTGTTTGTATAAATATCTTATTAATTGACAACTTTGTGGAAGAAAATACATTTTCATTTTCTCTTAATTTTTTCAAAACTGCAAAAAAAATATGATCCTCCAACTTCCTATTCTGCCTCTTAGTAGATATGTTGAAGGTTATGCCTTGTAAAATGTGATCATTTTGTGAGTGTTTGTCCTGTCTTAGCATTTCAGGGCCTTAAGAAATGTAATAGGTAGTTAGAAAATCAGATGCAAATTACATGCCCCTGTCTGAAGGTACTCCTTGGATTTTGGGCCCCTCTATGAATTTAGGTAGCAAAACTCTAACACATGTTGTATCATCCTACATCAGGAGTAGTAAAAGAATGTGTTTTGAAGAGTATTTTTTTGTGAAAAAAATCAAATTTTATTTAGTTTTTTTCTAAAAATAAGTATCAAAAAATATTTTTTACTAAATGCATTGGCGTGTCTACTTTCCAAAATGGAGGTGCTTGTAATGTCCTGGCATTTTTGGCCCTCAAAAAATGAGGCAGTGAGAACATTATTCTTGATAAATTTAAAATACATATACCAAAGTAGTAGTCTAAATATTATACATTTTTTTTTGCCGAAGAAATGCAGCAGAATACATTTTGGCCTAAATTGATAAGGAAAAAGTATTTATTTACAAAGATTTATAACAGAAACTAAGTAGCAGTTTTTTTAAGAAATTAAAAAAAAACCCTAGCATTGAACAATTTCAAATATACAGTATATATCATGGTTTGTAGACTTGAAAACTCTCACACAGAGTAAATAATATACATTGATTTGGTTTATTTTTACCAAAGAAATGTAGCAGAATACATTTTGATGAAACATTCATGATTTTACATGATCTATTTGTAAAATTTTATAATAGAATCAAGCAATTCTAAAAAATAATTTGGGTACAGTATTACATTACGGTAATTTTCAGTCAAAGTATCACAGTGCTGAAAACTGAAAAAAAATGCCTGGACTGAAAAGGGATTTAACATGTCGGTCTTAAAGTGGTTAAACAGTTCTAATTATACAATGGAGTTGTTCTAATAAAGGCAAATAATCTGCTTACTTTGCAGGTGAATTTTCCCTTAGCTTAGTGATTAACCATTTGAGCTCCAGAAGGCATGAACAGGTCATATTTTGCTATTTAGCTACTTTAACTGGCAATTGCGTGGTCATGCAGCACTGTAAATTTATATAATTGTTTCACACAAATAGAGCCTTTTTTTATTATATAAATTAAAAATGACCGAAAAAAAACACTATTTTCTGCTGTTATTAATCTTATTCAATAAAACAAAAAATCAAATTTCTTTATAAATTTAGGACAAAATCTAATCTGTTACATGTCTTTGGTGAAAAAAAAATCTCAACAAGTGAATATTAATTGGTTTGCATGAAAGTTAGAGCACCTTCAAACTATGGTATATATATTTGAAAACTGATGAGTTCTGTCGAAATGAGGGATGATCTAATTTCTTGAGGCCCTTAAAATGCCAAGACAGAAGAAAAATGACCCAAATTACCCCTTTTTGGAAAGTAGACAGTCTGAGGTATTTTATAAGAGGCATGGCAAGTTTTTTGAAGTTGTAATTCTTTGCCACAATTTTTGGGAAAATGAAGAAATAAATGCAATTTGGTTTTTTTTCCAAAATTTTGTTTTACATACTGTCACCAGTGCAGCACAGAATCATCATATGACTGGTGTGGTGGTGATCAGGGACACTGACTGGTGACAATAAAAAAAAAATTAAATTCTTTTTTATTCAAATTTAACCTTTTTTTCCTCTTTTTACTCATTTTTCTTTTTTACATACTTTCATCAGAGTAGTTCAGTATCACCACAATAACACTGTACTACTCTGGGGATGATCAAGGATTTATTTTTTACACTTTGATTGTGCAGCAATGTTTTGAACTGACTTGAATGGGTTACATTCATAACAGCTGTGATTATTATGATTATTATTTATTATTTGTGATTGGCTACAGCTAATTACATGGTACAGGGTGCTGTGATTGGCCAAGGTACTATGTGATAGCTGTGGGCCAATCACAACATCACTATATAGGTAACACAGCTGTTGTAAATGACATTGATTCATAACAGCTTTGTTGACACTGTGGTTGTGTGATTGCATAGTGATTACATGACCCCCAATGGGAGCTGTAATCCACTGGATACAGCGGTTGCAGGATTGATGTGCTGCACTCCCCAGGCTAGATGATGTACATATAGATGATCCAGCCTGCCCTGTGCTGCCTGTTCGCAATAAATGGACTGTGGGCAGGCAGCAAGTGGTTAAAATGAAGCTCTGCTGACTTCCATCATCCAATCAGATGCAAAAATACGATGCTACATACAGTATATAATTTATAGAGATTTGACTTCCAATACACCTGTAATTGAGCTCCCACCTAGTGTTCGCATAATATTACAAAAATGCTGACATGGAAAGCACTTACATACATTTCAGTGTGATAGAAGACTTCAGGCAGTTTTTCCAACCAAACGTATAAACGTCTTCAGTAAAAAAAATGTTTCAACATTTTAAATTATAGGGGACAGATATATAGCTTTTACTTGACCCTGAGCCACAAAAACAACTTAATTACTTTTTTCTTACCTGTTTGTGACGCAAGAGAAGTTCTCAAACACATTCACTGCATGCTGCTTACTGTCTCTTACATGCAGAAAGCCTAATGTATCATTGTGTCAATATGAATAGTATTCTAATGACCACATATAAACTTCAAACCTGCTTTGAATATTTAGCCTTTTCACTGCCAGAGCCATTTTTGCATTTTTTGCACACATGTTTAAAAAATCATTTTAGACCTGAAGATTGCATAAATCCAAAACATTATATATATGTTCCAAAAGCAGATAACCAAGAGAATAAAATAGGGGTAGCTGCAATTTATTTATGCCACACAATATTACCAGGAAAAAAAGATGAGGTTGTTTTGAGTAAATAGATACCGAACATGTCAAACCTTAAATTTTCGTGCGCCTGTGAAATGGCAACAAACGTCAATACCCTATATTTTCCATAGGCAACACTTTAAAAGCTCAAAATGCAAACAAATATGGTGTAGTGCTCAAATAAATAAAATGATATATTATGTAAATAAATAAATACAGGTGAAACTCGAAAAATTAGAATATCATGCAAAAGTTCATTTATTTCAGTAATGCAACTTAAAAGGTGAAACTAATATATGAGATAGACTCATTACATGCAAAGCAAAATAGTTCAAGCCGTGATTTGTCACAATTGTGATGATTATGGCTTACAGCTCATGAAAACCCCAAATCCACAATCTCAGAAAATTAGAATATTACACGCAATCAATAAAACAAGGATTGTACATAGAACAATATCGGACCTCTGAAAAGTATAAGCATGCATATGTACTCAGTACTTGGTTTGGGCCCCTTTTGCAGCAATTACTGCCTCAATGCGGTGTGCCATGGAAGCTATCAGCCTGTGGCACTGCTGAGGTGTTATGGAAGACCAGGATGCTTCAATAGCAGCCTTCAGCTCTTCTGCATTGTTCGGTCTCATGTCTCTCATCTTTCTCTTGGCAATGCCCCATAGATTCCCTATGGGGTTCAGGTCAGGCGAGTTTGCTGGCCAATCAAGCACAGTAATCCCATGGTCATTGAACCAGGTTTTGGTGCTTTTGGCAGTGTGGGCAGGTGCCAAGTCCTGCTGGAAAATGAAGTCAGCATCCCCATAAAGCTCGTCTGCGGAAGGAAGCATGAAGTGCTCCAAAATCTCCTGGTAGACGGCTGCGTTGACCCTGGACTTAATGAAGCACAGTGGACCAACACCAGCATATGACATGGCTCCCCAAATCAACACAGACTGTGGAAACTTCACACTGGACTTCAAGCATCTTGCAGTGTGTGCCTCTCCATTCTTCCTCCATACTCTGGGTCCTCAGTTTCCAAATGAGATGCAAAAGTTGCTCTTATCAGAAAAGAGGATTTTGGACCACTGAGCAACAGACCAGGTCTGTTTTTCTTTAGCCCAGGTAAGACTCTTCTGACGTTGCTTGTTGTTCAGGAGCGGCTTGACAAGAGGAATACGACATTTGAAGCCCATGTCCAGGATCCATCTGTGTGTGGTGGCTCTTGATGCACTGACTCCAGCCTCAGTCCACTCCTTTTGAAAGTCCCCAACACTTTTGAATGGCCTTTTCAGACAATCCTCTCCAGGCTGCGGTCATCCCTGCTGCTTGTGCACTCTGTGAGCATCCAACTTCTTTTGCAATTACCTTATGAGGCTTTTCCTCTTTATGGAGGGTGTCAATGATGGTTTCCTGCACAACTGCATCTCTTAAGTTGCCCACCCTTGGCCTAGGCGATTGGAAACAGAAGTTCTCCTCCTCCCTCACCCCTCAGCGGAGTTTGTCCCAATAATATGATATATATAAAATATAATATAGCGGGGGATTCTCCATGAGCCTCAGGGATACATTACAACATAGAGATGAGAGAGCAAACATAGAAGGATTACAGTATATGTTCACAGTTTGCCCAGAGCATCCAGCAAGCTGCCTCTGCAAACTGAACCTTGCCATTATTCACCACACAAAACCTTGCGGGGTATAATATACTATAGGGGAGAAGTCTGACTCCCAGGTGCTTCTCCACCCCTTGAAAGGCAGCCCTTTTGTTTCTGGGTTGCAGCAGAGAAATCTGGAAAAGTGGTAATGACAATGAATAAATGAAAAAGTATATATGCAGCGCACAAATAATGCTCTAATATACTAGTGTTATAAGTAGATACATACCATAAACATATATCATTGTGTGTAGTAAACAGATATACTCCAATAAATACCAAATATACATACAAAAACGTGCAAATCCTTGTGTCATAAGTGACAAACGCATGTAAAAACCATGTGGACTAACTGTCCAGAGATAAAAGATGGCCGCCAGAGCTCCTCGTTGCTCTGGTGGCGTGACGTCACGACGTTACTGGCTCCTTCTTACGCGTTTCATGCACCCGCACGTGTGACTGACACTCCCCTCAGACGACATGCGGGTGCACAAAACGCGTAAGGAGGAGCCAGTAACGCCGTGATGTCACGCTGCTAGAGCAACGAGGAGCTCTGGCGGCCATCTTTTATCTCTGGACAGTTAGTCCACATGGTTTTTACATGCCCTACTGTTTGTTTTAACCTGGATTTTCTGCAATAAATGTTTACTAAGTTACTACACTATGGGCACCCTTTTGCTTTGACTCCCCTGAGGAGTTTCTGATTCACAGCCATCCTGACATCCAGAGAGGGAGCCTCCATTAGATACAGAGGACTGCACCCACCTATCCCATAAAAGGGAACTCTGGATGACCTTGATACCAGTGAATCCACACCTCAGAATCCATCCACCCATAGAGGAAAGGCTTAGGATTCCTACCATCATCCCATGATGACCATTTGATGACTTAAAAATTAATTACTAACGCGCATTTACGTGTGCTTTGTGGTGAGTGCACATTACTTATACACCTATATGCACATCCGCCGGGTCCAGGAAGATGCGTGATTAATGAGCACCATAGTCACCTGATGAACTTTTATATGATTTATCAACAATCAGTATTTTATGTTTATATGCTAACGTATAGACATTGTTATGATCTTAGGGCTGCACATCATTTTATTTTATTTTTTTGAGGTTTTCTTGGTTACCTTGTGCTTGGCAGCTTTTAATTTAATTTATTCAGTTTCTTTTCGTATTTAGTTTCTTTGGGTGCTCACATCTACCTATTCTTTACATCTATATACCTACCTGGTCAAAAGGGAAAAGCGCAGTTTGACCTGCGATACAGGTCAGACATTAAGGTGAGCCTCAGCTGCCCCAGGTCTCTGCCTCCTCATTAGCCGACACAGCAAGCAGGTCACAGCCGGTCAGCCAATGAGGAGAGGGGGATGCTGGGCAAAGTCGTGGCTCCGTGTGTGAATGGACACTTGGAGCAGCGGGTGCCCACATAGCAAGCTGCTTGCTGTGGGGGCACCCGACAGACAGGAGGAGCCAGGAGACCCAAGAAGAGGATCCAGGCTGCTCTGTGCAAAACCATTGCACACAGTAGGTAAGTATAGACATGTTTGTTATTTTACAAAAAAAAATAAAAAATTAACCTTTAGAATCGCTTTACCATATATCAGGATGTTTTTCCCTCGAAATGAATGGTTACATATTGCAAATTTGAGAGAACAAGATAAACATGAAGAGTTGGATTCTTTATATTATAGCCTCTAGGGAGAAAACAGGACAATGTGTCCTAAGGTCTTCTGCAGCTACTACAGTACAGTCTGCACCTTGCTCTCCTACTGAAGTCACATTCTGGATGAGAATTCACTGTCCAAGCTTTGGCAGAATATACTAAAAGTACACTAGATTGTTACCTATTTAACACATATAGCCTGGCTAACCCAAAGCCTTTTATTTTTTGTTGCACACGTTATAAAATGAACATTTTTTTTTAAAACTCAAAAACATTACATTATATACTTTCTGAAAGCTTAGGACTTAAAGGATAAAATTATTGTAGTTGCATTGATTTAGATTGCATGATATTCTTGCTACAAGTTTATTAAATCTATATTTTCTGTAAAAAATACATGTAGTGCTACCCCCACAGGGGCCACTTGATAAGGCTTGTCCCCAGTGGTTGCCCAGCAATGCCCTATGTTTTAAACACAGTAGGCTTAATAACTTATGACAGTTCCTTTGGGATAGTAATTGGTGACAAAAGGGTTAAGTGTGCAGGCAAAGGATGGTGGGAATTAGGTGTCAGGTTATTGGTGGAGAGTGTAAGGAGGAGGGGTCTGCCTTCACATAGTGCCTTGTGATCTACTGGTCCCTTTAGTCTGCACATATTCAGGAGAGAACAAGTCCCTCCCTCCCACCCTGGTTGTTTGGCTGTTATCCTCACTTTATCTTCAATAAAAACAAATTTTATATATACATATATATATATATATATATATACATACACATATATACATATACATACACACACATATACATATATACATATATACACACACACTATATTGCCAAAAGTATTGGGGGCGCCTGCCTTTCCACGCACATGAACTTTAATGGTATCCCAGTCTTAGTCTGTAGGGGTCAATATTGAGTTGGCCCACGTTTTGCAGCTATAACAGCTTCAACTCTTCTGGGAAGGCTGTCCACAAGGTTTAGGAGTGTGTCTATGGGAGTGTTTGACCATTCTTCCAGAATCGCATTTGTGAGATCAGGCACTGATGTTGGACGAGAAGGCCTGGCTTGCAGTCTCCACTCTAATTCATCCCAAAGGAGTTCTATCGGGTTGAGGTCAGGACTCTGTGCAGGCCAGTAAAGTTTCTTCACCCCAAATGGTCTTTGTGGGCCTTGCTTTGAGCACTGGTGTGCAGTCAAGTTGGAACAGGAAGGGGCCATCCCCAAACTGTTCCCACAAAGTTGGGAGCATGAAATTGTCCAAAATGTCTTGGTATGCTGACGCCTTAAGAGTTCCCTTCACTGTAACTAAGGAGCCAAGCCCAACCCCTGAAACACAACCCAACACCATAATCCCCCCTCCACCAAACTTTATACTGGGCACAATGCAGTCAGGCAAGTACCGTTCTCCTGGCAACCACCAAACCCAGACACATCCATCAGATTGCCAGAGAAGCTTGATTTGTCACTCCAGAGAACATGTCTCCACTGCTCTAGAGTCCAGTGGTGGTGTGCTTTAAACCACTGCATCCAACTCATTGCATTGCACTTGGTGATGTAAGGCTTGGATGCAGCTGCTAGGGCACGGAAACCCATTCCATGAAGCTTTTTACGCACTGTTGTTGTGTTAATCTGAAGACCACATGAAGTTTGGAGGTCTTTAGCTATTGACAGTTGACGACTTTTGTGCACTGTGCGCTTCAGCATGCGCTGACCCCGCTCTGTCATTTTACGTGGCCTACCACTTTGTGGCCGAGTTGCTGTTATTCTCAGTTGCTTCCACTTTGTTATAACACCACTAACAGTTGACCGTTTAATATTTAGTAGCAAGGAAATTTCAAGATAGACTTATTGCAGAGATGGCAACCTTTCACAGTATTACGCTTGAATTCTTGAGAGCAACCCATTCTTTCACAAATGTTTGTAGAAGTAGTTTGCATGCCTAGGTACTTGACTGCTTGATTTTATACACCCGTGGCCATGGAGGTGATTGTAACACCGGAATCCAATGAGGGGTGAGGGATTTGGAGGGGTGTCCTAATACTTTTGGCAATATAGTGTATATACTGTACTGTATATATATATATACTCATATGTAGAGCTCATAAATCACCAGCTAGCCACATGTAAAAGTAAGTAGTCTTTACTGCAGCCTTTCTCAACATGGGAGAGCCCTTGAATTGACTTTCCAGTCTCAGGGGACCCCTGCTAAAAAATCACTATAAAAGAAGAAAAAGTAAAGAACATGAGTTTTTCGCAGCCAAAATTACACAAAAACATCCATGTAAAAAGGGGGATATTAATTCCGGAATGTATATAAAGTTGTGTATACGGGAATGCTTTTACAGCATAATAGAAATATACTATAAGGAAAAAAAAAAACTCGTAAAAAGCAGCTGTCCAGAATTAATATCCCCCTTTTACATGGATGTTTTTGTGTATTTACGGCTTCAGTCCTTCCAGATTGTGGTGTGATAATCACCTGGTCTTCGTTAAAATGGCACCCGACCGCGCACATGCTCAGGGCTATATAAGGCTGTCTATGATGTCGGTAGCACGCATATCCCTTTGATAACGTGCATGCGCACAAAATGCATCAGCGAGGAGCCTGCCGTACTGACGTCATTCCGCCGCATCCTCACGGTGGTGTGAAGACCATTTTTGTAAGTGTTTGCTGCCAGCTTTTCTTTCTCTGTTACCCACGTGGATGTTTTCTACCTTATGCAACAATAAATTACTACACTATAAGTGCTCCTGTCGTGGCTCATTTGTGGGAGCTATTTTCCCTTAGGTAGATTATACTGTTTCTGCTGGCTCTATCCATGGTGGAGAGGTACCCTGAGCCATCCCTGTAATGCAGCTAGAGGCCAGTGGTGGTGTTGAAATCTTCTCTGTAATGCTGTGAGAAGCCAGTGGGGTTTTTCCTGTCTCCATACCATGATCTTACTGATGGAAGTTTCCCCTACCTGTGGAAGAGCTGGATATATTATTATGCGCATGTAATATGTGCTTCTGGTGAGTGCATTCATGCAGCATTTCCTTGCACGGAGTCACTTTCACCTATCCATTACGGAGATTATTTGGACGGTTTTTGCTGTTTTTTGCCGTTTTATCCTGCATGATCATATTTTATATTGAACTGTTCACTATTGTCACTTTATATTTATTTACTAATATCACTTTCTTGCTGCCAAATTGCGAGACACTTATGGAATATTATTCACGTCAGCGCTAAATTTTAAGCACTTCACTCTGAATCTGCCACTATTGTCACTTTATTAATTTATTCATGTATGCATTAGTGCCTTGTTTTCATCATATTTTATAGCGCTGTATTTCACGTTTCTTCTGATATGTTTGAGGATATAGGTGTTCATCCTTTTATGCCAGCTGCTTTATGTTCAACCGTGCGCTTGCTTGTTTTGCTTTTACCACAAGACCAATATTACAACCATCAGTCCCTCCCCTCATGCCAGGGTACATAGTTGTAATCCTATTCTCCTATCTGTCCTTTCAGCCCCAAATGCAATCGCTGTCCAAATCTTGTAGACTTCATCTCCAAGATATGCCTGTTCTTACCCTCTGAAACCACTAAGCAACTTATTCACTCCCTGGTTATATCTCGCCTTGCCTGTTGTAACTCCCTCCTCATTGGCCTACCTCATAGCAGGCTATCCCCTCTTTAGTCTTTCATGAATGCTGCTGCCAGACTCATCCACCTTACTAACCATTCTGTATCTGCCATCCCTCTCTGCCAATCCCTCCACTGGCTTCCCATTGCCCAATGAATAAAATTCAAAACATTAACAATAACATGTAATTTGGAGCAGAGTTACAAATGGCTTTTTATCGCCAATCTTGTCTCCAAATATTACCCAAACTGTCCTCTCTGCTCCTCCCACGACCTCCTGTCCCCTTGTCTCCTCTTCCCATGCTCATCTTCAGGACTTTTCCAGAGCATCCCCCATCCTCTGGCACTCTCCACCCCAATCGATCAGATTATCGCCTACTCTGCCCACGTTTAGGCGACCTCTGAAAGCCTATCTCTTCAGGGAAGCCTATCCTGTTTTCAGCTACTAACGGAATCTTCTATTCCTCCTACCAATCCATCCCCCACAGTTATTACCTTTTGTACCACCAGCCCCTTTCTCTTAGATTGTAAGCTCCAAGGATCAGGCCCTCCCAACCCTTTTGTATTGAACTGTATTGTTGCTGTATTGTCTCCCTTTATATTGTAAAGTGCTGAGCAGACTGTTGGTGCTATATAAATCCTGTATAATAATATAAGTATCCTAAGTTGAATAACAATGGCCTTAGATGAGAAAAGGTCCCTTTAACTAAGACTGCAAATTGAGTTCTGCGATGTTTAATCTCCCTAGAGGTCTGATTATGTCAGTATTTCTGTGCTCAAAGCAGTACTTTTTTTGCATGGAAATATGTATTTTTTTTATTGTAGGCCTGTCATTTTTAGAAATAACTCACTGAAATCTGTCCGAACAAGAGTCTAGTAAACATCCCGGGTATGATAAAATTTGAAACACAAAATCATAAATTATAATTTAATAATCATAAAAAATAATAATATGATAATAAATTTATTTCAATAATATAATCAAACCAAAAACACTGAAATTTGAAAAATAGCGCCAAGTTCGCACATCACTGAGCAAAGTCGCAAAATCGTTTTCAGTGTCTGATGACAAATTTCCCCACGAATCATTATCAGTCAATTCTGCAAGTAGTTCTAATTTACTATCGCTGTTCTCTAGCTGGTCAAAAAGTGTCCCTTTCGGTCAAAAGCAGTTTTAGGACACTATGGACTTTTCTCAGTTTCCAGGCAGAAAGAACAGTAAAAATGCAGGCAGGGCACAGGACAAAGCACTAGGGACAAAATGTATGTAAAATGCTTTGATACAGTAATGTTTTACTATGTGAATTTAGTGTATTTAGTGAATGTTACTTTTTCACATTTTTCTAATTTCCCGCTGTTCTGTCCTGATGTCGCAGGGAATGGATCCCAGAAGATAGATGCCAGCATCGGCCGCAGGACATTGCCAGGGACACTGCAGGAGGGACATCGCGGGAGCAAAGGACAAGGTAAGAAGAGATCCCGGAGCAACGCTGCAGGGTATTCCCGAGTGTACCTCGGGGTTACCGCTTCTGGTACTAAAAACTTTACCCCGGGGAATCGGAGCCATCCATTGCCGTAAGGCTCTCATAAGTCCCAGAAGTGACATCGTTTTGGATTATATTTTAACTAAACATTTGTTCAAATGAATACATGTCTTCCACTGTCCATAGTGGCTGTGGGAGCGCCGCAACGAAATGTCCTAATTGATAATAACGCCATTCATCTAATGTTAAAAATAATTCATTAGCTTTTAAATCTTGAAAAGAACATAATTTCCCCTTAACTACAATTTCTTTTAAGCATGCATTTCTATCTTTTATCCATTTCCCTGAGATGTTATCGTTCCCCAGTGGGAAAAACTTCCTTCCCACCAACGGTATTAACAGTGAATTATACCTCCAACCCATTTGCTTATACAATACATCCCATACCCTCAGTACATTTTGTGTCAAAAGTGCTTGTATTTTAATCCAGTGTACAAAATTTGTGTGGAAGCCAAATAATCCTATCCAATTGTGAGTTAGTAAGTGTACTTTCCATTTTTACCCAACTTTCCCCTGTGAATTACGTACCCAATCTACTATTCGTGACATTATCACGGAAACATAATATCTCAAAGTCAGGCAAGTTTAAACCCCCTTTCTTTTTATCGTTACCCCTCACTTCTATCTGTATGGTGGTTATCTCTCTTCCATCTCCTACTGTTGGTTGCACGTGCACACAAGGTTGGGGCAGGTAAGCCACACTCTGAGCTGCCGGGTGAAAGTAAAAAGTGGGATTATATGTAAAAAAGGAAACTCAGAGGGCTTGTCCTGGGCTGGAAGGGCCCTCTGACTTCCAGATTCACATAGAAGCCCACCGCTTTGACCTGGCAGCTCAGGGTGTGGCCTGCTTGCCCCCACCTTGTGTGCACATGAAGGGCTGACCAAGGCAGGAAGGGGGGGGGTACTTTACTGGCCTGGACAGGCGGGCTGATTAGAGAGTGTGCTACTGGGAATATCACACCTTTCTTTTATACATTATTAAACAGCATCTAGTTACCTCCCGCATGGCCGGGCTTCAGTGATGTGGAAGTGCAGGATATTGGGGAAAGGTGACACCCTCCCTTCCTGGTAATGACACATGCCCACCTGTCTCCTCCTGGTAATGACAGATGACTCCCTCCATCAGGAGCCCCTCACTTCAGATAATCACAGATGACCCCCACCTCCTGCAAAATACAGATTACTCCCCTTCCTGGTGATGACACATGCCCCCCACCAGGTAATGACAGATGACCCCCGTCCTCCCAACAGTTAATGACAGATGATCCCCCCTCCCCCAACAGGTAATGACAGATGACCCCCTCACCCCACCAGGTAATGACAGATGCGCTTCCCCCTCTTTGGTAATGACACATTTTACCCCCTGCTGTAACAATACCCCCTGCTGTAACAAATCAAAGCCTTCTGCCAGTAAGTTAGTAACATATGACCCCCTCTTCCTAGCGATGACACATGCCCTCCTAGGGAAAAACATGCTGAAAATGACAGATTCCACACCACCCAGCCCCCTCATTAATCCTAACTTTCAGTGCCTGTATGGTCCTGCCAACATATTGTAACCCACACATTTGGGGCAATATGATTTCTAAGGTTGGGAGACTTCATAAAAATAATTGATGGATTATCTGGTTTCACAGCCCCGAACACCTTATCACTTTTCAACATCCCTCAATGTTTCTCTAATAACTTCTGTATGGTATTGGTTTGAAAACGTTGTAAGAAAAGACCTCTCATATTTCTTATCGCACTGCTTCTCAGGTTTATTTTGCAGCAAAGTCTTCCAATTAAAGTCTAACACCCATGCAATATTGTTTTTATGACCTCTGCTTGCGTGAAGAAAAAAAAAAATTATATCAGATGTATCTGAACAATTCCACCTTAAATGCAGGAATTAACCTTTGGGTATCCCCTGTAACCAAGACAGATAATTATGGCTACTAGTTGGTATGTAGCCGTTTTTATCCGTTTTCTTAAAAAGAAACAGAGTCACCCCTCATGAAATTAGTCAGGTCTAGAAAATTAAGATCATTTTATTCCCAAAGAGTTGTTATTTAGATAGTTCATGAAGTCAAGTAAAAATTTCACAGTTCCTCTCCACACCATAAAGGTGTCTGTGATAAATGTCCTCCAAACTACGAATTCTGGCCTATTTTCCTCCAAGATGGTTCTTCCTTCTCAGAGGGCCAAAAGTAAATTGGAAACCCTGGCAGCAAACTTAGCACTCATGGCTACCCATGTTTATTGTAAAAAAAAATATTGCCAATGGTGCACTTGCTATGAAGCTGAGTGAACAAAGGTGAGCTGAGCTCTGAGCTCCTGACGGCATTCAGTGAGGCATCCAGAGGTGGTAATCCATGTCTGTGTGGGAAAGTCTAAGACAACTGCTGGGGATACCTTGTCCCATCGGCCACTCTCTTACCTTCCTGTACCAGATACCGGCTCTCTGAGCATGGTGCCATCTAAGACAGCCGCTAAGAAGAGGGACCAGGCAATGTGCACGCCAAAAAGCTGGCTGGAAGGGGATACTATCAAACAGCAGGTATCGAGCGTAGTAACTACAGCAGAGAAACTATTTGCCACTTCAGTGCAACTACAGTATGTACTTGGTTGGATGTGCTAGAAAAAAAGATGCCACGCCGGCAGTGTCAAGCTATTATAAGTATCCAATTGAAACAGAAAACTTCTCTCGGAGAAACAATGTCAGAATACGTGGTATTCCCCAGGCCATTCCTAACTCTAGTCTATATGCTATAGTCTCGGCAGTTCTGAACAAGGTTGGATAGGATGCATAAAGTTTCAGGCCCCAGGAATCCTTTGGCTATCTTCCAGCGTGATGTATTGTGCAGAGTGCATCATATCAAGGAAGACATCTTATGAAGAGCATGGCAAATGGGTAAAGTAAAATATAATGGAGCTCAGATTACTCTCCTATAATAGGATAAGTACACCTTTGTTCATGTTTTTTTGGTTATGTACCAATATATCATTAACCCCTTCCCGCCTAAGGGTAAAACAAATCTAAATGCCGAGGCAGAATTTTGCAACGTTGGCATGTGTTAGTAAAAGCGTACATATCGTATCATCACAACTACTTTGTACATCCAGGTGAAATATACCTCATTTTTTTCAGGACAAATTGGGCTTTCATTTGGTGGTAAATGGTAATGGATATCTCCTGATTTTTTTTTTTATTATCAAAAGAAAACTGGCCCAAAATATTTAAAAAAAAAAACAAACTTAGCTGTGTGTTTCTTGTTACTACCATAACCTACCACCAAAAAAGAACCCAAAATAAATTCTCCAGCTCTTGACGATCTCAGCGATACCATATATGTGTATGTAAATTGTTTGTACCTGTAGTACCGCCCAGAAACAAAAGTGCGCATTTTGTTTTTGTCTTTTTTTTTTTTTTTTTTAACTAAAACACACTAACACCGATACTAATTTTTTTAAAATCCTGACCTTTTGACCTTGAACTTTGTCTCTGACCCAAACAATAACCCTGGCACTGAACTAGATCAAACCTTGATCTAGGTATTTTTTCTTTATTTTTTAATATTTATTTAATCTTTTTTTTTTTTTTACAAACTTTTTTTTTCTCTGTATGCCAGGAGTTAGAGAGATACAATGTAGCTCTCTTCTCCATTCATAGAGAGAGAAAAAAAAACAAGGGGGCCAGGCTGCACAGTGACTGATCACTGTAATAGCCAATCAGAGGCTATCACAGCGATCATGTGACCCGGAATCCGGCGTCCCAGGCCCCGATCGTTAGAACGGGACTTGGAGCTCCCAGTGACACCATGGTCTTTGTGCTGGGAGCACGCAGTACGCTGCACTCCCAGCACAAAGACATGTATGCAAATATGTGGCCCAACGGAAAAAATCCCAGTTCTGTGAGGCCGCATATTTGTGTGACGTCGGCATCAAGGGGTTAATATACTTCTGTAGAAATTCAAAAGCTTTCCATTTCTTCTACCCACCTTTATGTCAGTGTCCAGATGGCTGTCCAAAAGTTTTTCCATTACTTCTGCCTTAGTTCCTGCAGAGATTTTAGGCCATGACACAGGAAGGAGTTGACCAGCTGACCTCATTAGCACACACCGTGCATCATCTACCCTCCTACCTCCCACCCACTTCCAGGTGCACGACTATTAAATGAAAAGCAATCAGAAATCGCTGTTCTCACTAAATACACAGGCATTGACTTTTATTTTTCTACGTTAACTTTCATCTTCCATAGATCATTCATTTGGCATAGTGTGCTGAGAAAACAGATACCAACCTATGTGGACACAGTTGTACTACTGAAAACAGAAGATTTGTGCTCTGGGTTCTGTAAAGTTCACCATACACTATACAATCTCCTTTAGATCTACCATCAACTATATAGTGTGAGGACCTGCCTGATTGGATACAGAGTGATTGGGTAGATAGGAGGTGGGTCCTCCTATTCCATAGTTCTGGAAAATCTAAAGGGAATTGTACAGAGATTGTGCAATCAGATTGCATTGTGTATGGCCACCTTAAGGCTACGTTCACACTAGCCTTGTTAGCAAGTGGCAGACAGGTGTTTGGGAAGCGTTTTTACCGTTTCCCAAATGCCTGGGAAAATTCTGCACATTGCAGCACATAGTGCTGTTCAAACGGGAGCATTAGTGTCGCAGCAAAACGGACGCCTCTGGTCGAGTCAGGAGGAGTTGAAGCCTCCTATTCAAATCTATGGTGCTGCTCCGCAAATGCCCAGCCGGCATTTACGGTGCGGTTGCGAGGCGTTTGCGGAGCAGTAACACTATTCAAACTTCATTATAGGCGTTTGTGGGGAGCTTTTAATGCTTGTCAAACGCCTAGCAACCGCCACTAAACCGGGCATGTGGCGTTTGCGGAGCATTATAAAAACGCTCCGCAAACGCTGGACCAACGCTTGTCAAACGCTATAGGGGCATTTGGCAAGAGTTGGAAAAACAGTCAAGTGTGAATGAGCCCTTATACACCTAAAAATTAACTAGTTACACTTTCGGTGCCATTAATTGTTAACAGCACACCAAACACAGAAGCAAACACATACTTACGCGTGAATAAACAAGTGACAATTGCAGCAAAATGCATAGTAAAAAAACGTGCAACCCACATCATGCCAAAATGTTTCTTGAGCCACATATAGTGCAGCCCATTGAAATCAACAGGCTGCCCAATGTGTGTTATGGGTAAAACAAGCCAACAAAACATGCTCCTACTATGCTAGATGTGAATGGGGCCTGAAAGTGAAATTGGTTTGTAGACACAAGAGCAAGGAGGCTCCAATCACATCAGTGTATTTTCAAACACACGGCAGACTGCACAGAAAATGCGCGTTTTACCTTGCATTGTAGAAATGCGCTGCACTAAAAATCACAGTAAGAAAAAGCACCAAGCTACAAAAAAAAAAAAAAAACACACAACACGTTCTGGAGCTTCTTTGGGGCAATTATTGCGCATATGACAGCCCATTCAAGTGGATGAGCTGCCCTATGCTTGACAAGTGAAAATGCTCCAAATTGCCCCCAAGAAAAAACACATGTGGGAATGTGAGTTCCCGCTATGCAGAGATGTGAATGGGACGTGACAACAGGGTGTCTCCATCCACTCCCTCCTATGTACTTGTATAAAGATGGCCATACACTCTGCAATCTGATTGTACATAAAGTACAGTGCAGCCCTAAGTAATAGCAATGAATGTGAGAAGTATAAATGAATAATAACTGTCCCATAAAATATCTGGAAGCACAAATGAACCATTCATAAAAGATATAAGATGATCCACTTGTTGCAGCAGTATACCAAGGCAAGTTGACAGGAACAAAATGATAAAAGTGCACACTCACCGGACGCGCATAAATATTGCGCATGTAATCAATATCCACCCGGATCACTTAGGAAGGCAGAGTACGTGAGCTTCCATCTAAAAGATGGGTAATCTTGTCTTGGTGAAATTAATCTGCTAGGTCCAGAGGTCCCCTTAAGGTTGGACGGGTGCACAGCCTGGGTACAGGGCTCCCTCCCTCTGATGAGTGCATCTTGTAAAACACAGATGATCGGATGGTAATAAGTCTGATGCGGACCTTCTAAGTTTAATGCAGACCTTATTCAGAAAAAGAACAAACATTTGCTAAGGATCAGACGTCCTTTGGTAGTAACCAGAGTCACTACTACGCCAGCACCATGGGGCATCACTACCACTGGGTGTAGCAGTCTGGAGGCGTGGCCAGAATATGTGGAGTTAGTTCAATATATTTTATTTTTATTTATTTCAGGTATTTGTGTCCCCTTCTTGCGGGGCCACAAGCATCTAGGATTCTGCTGTGTCCATCTATAAGCCTGGTTACTACCAAAGGACGTCTGATCCTTAGCAAATCATTCTAGCACATTTTTGAGTGACTTATGTGCATAGGAAGATACATCTGGCTACCTCAAATGAAATCATATGTGTTGGGGTTTTTTCATTATTATTATTATAATACAGGATTTATATAGCATCAACAGTTTGCTCAGCGCTTTACAATATAAAAGGGAGACAATACAGCAACAATACAAGAGGGATAGGAGGGCCCTGCTCCTCGGAGCTTACAATCTAGGAGGATATTTTTGCACATTTATGAAATGTCCATGCAGTAATTGCACAATACTGTACACAGTACATGTGTGTTTCATGATGCATTATTATTTAAATTAATTGTACAATTTTTTTATTTAATTAAAGGGTTAGAGGGGCGAGCGGGTGTTTACTAGGGTTTCTTCTTTTGAATTGTTCACAGTTGCTTTGATAAAGGCACATATAACCACTACATAGGGTAGGATATTGTAGCTCCTTTTTGAGTGACATAAACGTGTAGGTATATACACATGGTTACTACAAACGAAACTATATTTCTTTTTTCTTCTTTTTTTCATATTTAAAAAAAATTGAGGTAAATGCATAAAATACACGTGTATGTATATTTGTGGTTTTTAAATGTATTAATGGTGCACTAGTATCTAAATTAATTGAATAATCATATTATTTAACTAGGGGTTGGAGGGGCAGGTGTTTACAAGTGTTTTGGGGGTTTTTTTATTGTTCAGTTGTTTTAATAAGTCACAGACAACCATCAAGGAGGGTTGGTTATTTCAGCACATTCCTGAGTGACATGTGTATAGCTAGGTACACATGGCCACTTCAAACAAAATTCTGTGATGATCCTTCATGTTTTTGTCTTCTTTAAATAAATGTAATTTTAGTGCATATGTGAAAGTTTGAGATGCATTGGCAAAGTATGTGTCACGTACCTGACCTGAGGCTGCAATAGAGAGAGGGCTCCCCTTACGGCTAAGTGCAGTGCACCCCTGGAGGTGGAAACAGGGAGGTGCGGTGCTCAAAGAAGCACGGGTTGCCAGTGGTGTTGCTGCTTGGAAATGTCTGATGAGATGGAACCCGAGGATGCTAAAGTTGCAGGATGAGTTTCTCCAGAAAACACGTGGATCCCGGAGGATGGGTAGAGTAGTCAGTAGCCAGAGCCAGGATCAATATGAAACAGCAGACAAGAGCAACGTCCAGATCAAGCCAGGGTCATACACAGAGTAGCAACAGACAGGAGCAAGGTCAAGATCAAGCTGGGGTCATACACAGAGTAGCAGCAGACAGGAGCAAGGTCAGGATGAAGCCGGGATCATACACAGAGCAGCAGGAGACGGATCAAGGTCAGGATGAAGCCGGGATCATACACAGAGCAGCAGGAGACAGGATCAAGATCAGGATCAAGCCGGGATCATGCACAGAGCAGCAGCAGACAGGAGCAAGGTCAGGATGAAGCCGGGATCATACACAGAGCAGCAGGAGACAGGAGCAAGGCCAGGATCAAGCCAGGATCATGCACAGAGCAGCAGCAGACAGGAGCAAGGTCAGGATGAAGCCGGGATCGTACACAGAGCAGCAGACAGGAACAAGGTCAGGATCAAGCCGGGTCGGTGATGGGTAAACTCAGGAATGGGAGGGGCTGCCTATAATTCAGCAATCACTGAGCAGAGCTGCAGTCCTTATAAAGGCCACTGAGTGTCAGCAATTAGTGCACCCTGCGTGTGCCGGTGCATTTTCGTGCACAGGAATGCATGGTTACGTGTCACCCGCCTATACGCACTTCTTTGCGCGAATTGGCATTGCGCATTGGCGCGGGCTTCCTCGTCTTTTCCTCTGACAATATGTATACATATATATGGGTATATCACACTAGAAGTTTGAGGAATTATGGAGTATTAATATTTACAGTGCATCCAGAAAGTATTCACAGCGCCTAATTTTTGCCACATTGTGCAGCCTTATTCAAAAATGGATTAAATTCTTCTTCCTCAACATTCTACAAACAATATGCCATAATGAAAACGTGAAAGAAGTTCGTTTGGAAACATTTGCAATTTATTAAAAATAAACAAAAAAAAAAAAACACACGTGCATAAGTATTCATAGCCTTTGCCATGACACTCAAAATTGAGCTCTGGTGCATCCTGTTCCCACTGATCATCCTTGATATCTTTCCACAACTTGATTGGAGTCCACCTGTGGGAAATTCAGTTGATTGGACATGTTTAGGAAAGGCATAAACCTGTCCATATAAGGTCCCACAGTTAACAGTGCATGTCAGAGCACAAACCAAGCCATGAAGTCCAAGGAATTGTCTTTAGGCCTCCGAGACAGGATTGTATGAAGGCACAGATCTGGGGAAGGGTACAAAAAAATTTCTGCAGCATTGTAGGTCCCAATGAGCACAGTGGCCTCCATCATTCATAAATGGAAGAAGTTTGGAACCACCAGGAATCTTCCTAGAGCGGGACGCCCGGCCAAAATGAGCGATCGAGGGAGAAGGACCTTAGCCAGGGAGGTAACCAAGCACCCAATGGTCATTCTGAGCTCCAGCATTTCGCTGTGGAGGAGAACCTTCCAGAACAACAACCATCTATGCAGCACTCCACCAATCAGGCCTGTATGGTAGAATGGCCAGATGGAAGCTACTCCTCAGTAAAAGGCAAATGGCAGCCCGCCTGGAGTTTGCCAAAAGGCACCAGAGGGACTCTCAGACCATGAGAAACAAAACTCTCTGGTCTGATAAAAAAAAGGTTGAACTCTGAATGCCAAGCGTCACGTCTGGAGGAAACCAGGCACTGCTCACCACCTGGCCAATACCATCCCTACAGTGAAGCATGGTGGTGGCAGCATCATGCTGTGGGGATGTTTTTCAGTGTCAGGAACTGGGAGACTAGTCAGGATCGAAGGAAAGATGAATGCAGCAATGTACAGAGATATCTTTGATTAAAACCTGTTCCAGAGCACTCTGGACCTTAGACTGGGGCGACAGTTCATCTTTCAACAGGACAATGACCCAAAGCACACAGCCCACATAACAAAGGAGTGGCTACGGTCCAACTCTGTGAATGTCCTGGAATGGCCCAGCCAGAGCCCAGACTTGAACATCTCTGGAGAGATCAGAAAATGGCTGTGCACCGACGCTCCCCATCCAACCTGATGGAACTTGAGAGGTACTGCAATGAAGAATGGGAGAAATTGCCCAAAAATAGGTGTGCCAAGCTTGTAGCATCATACTCAAAACGACTTGAGGCTGTAATTGGTGCTAAAGGTGCTTCAACAAAGTGTTGAGCAAAGGCTGTGAATACTTACGTACATGTGGGTTTTTTCATTTTATATTTTTAATAAATTGCAAAGATTTCAAAACGAACTTCCTTCACGTTGTCATTCTGGGGTATTGTTTGTAAAATGTTGAGGAAAAAATGTAATCCATTTTGGAATAAGGCTGTAACATAGAAAAATGTGGCAAAAGTTAGGCGCTGTGAATACTTTCTGGATGCACTGTATTGAATCATGGTATTCCTTTGTAGAATGTGAGGTTTTTTGTCATTTTTGGGAGATAACTGTTTAATAAAATCTACCTAATAAAGTGGCTGGTGAGTGTATTAGTGTTGTAATGTTGCATTATTATTAAAATTAACCAAATAATTTTATTGCTTAACCAGGGGGTCACAGGGATGGGCGGATGTTTACTAGTGGAATTTTTTTCTTTTTCTCATGTAAATTGTTGGATAGCATACAGTTTTTATAATATTGCATTTGCAGATGCTCCTGGGTATTAAAAGGGCAGGTTGCACTAGCAAATAAGATTGAGTACTTTAGGAGAATGTGCATCTATGTGTGTTTGTGTATATGTATGTGTATATATACAGTGTGTGTGTGTGTATGTATGTATATATATATATATATATATATATATATAATGTTTATGTATATATATACAGCAGCCACTTTATTAGATACATCTTACTAGTACTGGGTTGGACCCCCTTCTGCTTTCAGAACTGCCTTAATTCCTTGTGGCATAGATTCAACAAGGTGTCACCATGGTGTTGGAAACATTCCTCAGAGATTTTGATCCCCTTTCTTTCCCATTCTGATGCTTGGTTTGAACTCCAGCAAGCACATCTAGATGCCGAAATGCACTGAGTTGCTGCCATGTGATTGGCAATTTGTGGTACCAAGCAGTTGAACAGGTGTACCTAATAAAGTGGCCGGTGAGTGTATATATGTGTGTATGTGTTTGTGTGTGTGTGTATATATCTATATATATAAATATATTTCTTGGAACCTCCTCATGTCAGCCTACAATGGGTCAGCTCTGCCCCTCCTGACTCCTCCAGGACAACCTCTTCATTACTCTATAAAGGACAGCTGTCTCCCCCCAGCCAGCGTTCTTTTTTTCATGCTCACTCGCTTTTATTTTTTTTCTCCCTCTTTCCATTCCTGATCCTGCCCAGGTTCAGCCTCTCCTGGGTCAGAAGACCTCTCTTTTGTGCTGTAAATGTCTCTTGCCAGTGGGTTCCCTTGGTGAAAGGATATTGTAACTAGCAGTATAAATTACTGTACAGGGACTGTGTTTATTATATTCTGGCTAAAGGCTTGCCTTATGAGAGTCTGGTGTAAGCCAGTATGAAGGACTCCACTTTTGCTCTGGAATTTTTACAGTGTTAAGCTGGCTTACCTGTCAGCTGGCCAGATCTTCAGGTCTCCCAACATGGCGCTGGGTTTTGGGAAACTCTCTGTGTAGAGCAGGTGACGTGGCAGCCGGTGATTGGTGGAGGCAGAACAGCTGGCCACTGGCTTCTGTGGTTTCCATGGAGCCGGCAGAACGCTAGTAGATGATTGGAGGAATCTCTCCTTTTTCTTGTTGCCAAGTTCTTGGTGCCGGCGCTTCTTTGTTCTGTAAGTCTGACCGTCACTCTCTCCCTTTCACGCTCCTGCTGCTCCAGCCATCCCTGCTTCAGCACTGCCTCAGTAAGTACAGCCCAGTGCCTTACAAGAGGTGCTGGGCTCAGGGGTGTGCATGGCAGGAGGTGTTGGTAATGTTGGCCTTTTTTTCTGAATCTATAGGTGCCCTATCAGATGCTGCCAGCCCTGAACATTGAAGCAAGAAATGGAAAGATATGGTTGGGTCATGTTTTTTGGGGGAAATTAAAAGAGAGCACTCTCCTGGTTTTTTTGGGTTTTTTTTGTACAGAGGGGAAGCCCAAGTGAGGACTAATTGTCTACAGAGTGCCGTGGAGGTGTCGCCCACTTTATAAAAAGACTTTATAAAAAGATTTGAATGCTATCAAACCAACAAATATAGCAAATAGGTTTAACCACTTTAAATAACAGGGACTTTTACCCCCTTCCTGCCCAGGCCAAATTTTCAGCTTTCAGTGTTGTTGCACTTTGAATGACAATTATGCGGTCATGCAACACTGTACCCATAAAAAAAGTATAATTTTTTTCACACATTTAGAGCTTTCTTTTGGTGGTATTTAATCACCACTGAGTTTAAAATTTTTTTTTTTTGCTAAATAAACAAAAAAAAAACTTTTTGAAAAAAAAACGTGATTTTCTTCGTTTCTGTTATAAGATAACATTTCTTCGTAAATTTAGGTCAAAATGTATTCTACATTTCTTTGGTGAAAATACCCCAAATTAATGCATATTATTTAGTCTTTAGGAAAGTTTTATAGAGTCCACAAACCATGGTATATCTATCTGACAATCGATCAATCCTGATGTAACGACGGCCCATATCATTTCTTGAGGCCCAAAAACACCAGGATAGTACAAATAACCCCCAAATTACCCATTTTTGGGTAGTTCAAGGTATTTAGTAAGAGGCATGGTGAGTTTTTTGGAGGTTGCATTTTTTTGTTACAATTTTTTGGAAAATGTAGAGATAAAAAAAAATCACATTTGTCACCAGTCCAGTACAGCGTTATTGTATAACTGGTGTAGCGGTGATCAGGGATACTGACTGGTGACAGTACATAAAAGAAATAAAAATAATAATTTCAAAATTTTTTATTTTTTTTTTTCTTTGTTTACCATTTTTTTTTCAATAGACTGTGACAAAAGCAATACAATATTACCATAGTAACAGTGAACAACTCTGGGCAAGTGGTCAGGATTTTTTTTTAACACATTATGATTGCTAATACCAATGTATTTAACTGATATTTGCAATCATTGTTACTGAATAAAATTGATTCATTCAATCTTTTGTTGTGATTAGCTGTGATCGGGCAAAGCTCATCACATGATACAGATGGGCTGTGATTGGCCCTGTCTGTACCATGTGACTACTTTGATCAATCACAGCCAACAACACAATTGTATGCAATGGATGGCATGATAGGAAGCCATCCATTGTATATGATTGTCATGCGATCTGCTGTGATTGGTCACAGCGGTCACATGAAACTGGTAACGTGTCGGTGTAGGGATATGTCATCAGCTGTGTCCACGGGACACAGCCCGTGACTTAACGCGCCGCTGAGTGCCATGTGAGCATCTGCTTCTGACAGGACGTCATATGATGCCCAGTCAGAAGTAGGAGTGTCCCGCCTGGCCGTCAATCTGCTATAGGCCGGGTGGGAAGATGTTAACGATTTCTACTCAGGGTTATATAATTTAGCAGACTCAATGTCTCATCTTTCTGCAATGAAAAAAGTTGACCTTATAAATAAGTATTTGGCTGAATCCTCTCTTCCACAAATTTTGGAGGGTTCCCACCTTAAAGATGCCGGCGCGGGAAGAATAAGGTACAGTCCTGCTGCAGGGAATTGCTGAGCGGCCGGCGCGGCATTCTTACACGGTGTCGGTGGCGGAAATACCAGACCGGCCGCTCTATATTCGCTCCATAAGACGCACTGCCATTTTCCCGCTTTTTTTTGGGGGGGGGAAGTGCGTCTTATGGAGCGAAAAATACGGTAGTTCTTTCTAATATTGTGCTTTACAGATTCCTTCCATTTTGTGTACATAGGGTTTAATTAATTTCCAGTCAAGTATTTAATTACTTCCCTCCCTCCAATTTTTTTGTATCACCCCCCCCCCCCTTTTTATTTTTTTTTTTATTTCCCCTCTTTATTTCCTCCTTTTTTATTCGTGTTTCATTCATTTTTTATTTATTTTTTTTTTTTCTCCTTTTTGATTTTTTTCCACTGTACATCACCCTCCTGGTCCTTCCTTCCCCTTTAAATCATCAACCACGTTTCCTTCCTCGTTCCACATGTCTCCCTGCTCCATATAAGGCTCCCTCTATGTCAGTGTCCTTCCTATGCTTGAGAAAGGAGCGTGCCTCAGATCCCGCACCTGGTATGACTGCTAAAGCTTGAATATCTTCCTGGCACGGCTGAATCTGAGGTTCAGAAGCACTGGCAAAAATGTGTAAGCTCTCTTGAATTTCCATAGAACTGATAAGGCATCCGCTCCTAATGCATATAGACATTAGTATCTTGTAAAGAAAGCCTTAAACTTTGCATTTTGTGCTGACACAAAAAGGTCCTCTCCTGGGAGAAATCAGTTCTCGGCTATCCAACAAAATGTTTGGGGATAGAGAGCCCACTCTTTGTCTATCATCACCCCAGAAAGAGTGCCTGCCTGATTGTTTTGGCTCCCAGGAATGTAAATTGCTTTTAACTCCTGAAGATATATCTGTGCCAATTCCATTACTGGATCTAGTTCTCTGAGAAAAAAAACGCTCCACATCACACCTTGTCTGTGCACATACAGTAGACTGTTCGGTTGTCCATTTTCAGCTGTACCAACCTCCCTCACAGGAGGCAATGGGAGGTTCTAAGAGCACAATATGCAGCCCTCCATTCTAGAATATTGGACACTGTATCCTCTATTTGAAATGTCAACCTTTCCTGAGCCTCTCTTGACTTTTACAATCTTCTCCCTATCCTACACCACTGTAGTCAGAAATAACTGTGGTCCACTGTGTAGGAAGAATTAAATAACATCTCAGCAAATTTTTCCCTACTTGTCCACCACCACATACTTTGCTTAATTCACCCATCCTCTGCGGAGCTTCAGTTGGCGGACAGATGGTCGTACGTTTTACTGCAAAATGTCTTGATAAATTCTGGAATTCATTTTCCCATCAATGACAACAATCCGTCCAGGCCCTGAGGCAGCAAAGCAGCCCCAAACCATGATGCTCCCTCCGCCATGTTTTACAGTGGGGATGAGGTTTTGATGTTGGTATGCTGTGCCTTTTTTTCTCCACACGTAGTGTTGTGTGTTGTTCCCAAACAACTCAATCTTGGTTTCATCTGTCCACAGTATATTTTGCCAGTAGTGCTGTGGAACATCCAGGTGCTCTTTTGCAAACTTCAAATGTGCTGCAATATTCTTTTTGGACAGCAATGGCTTCCTCCGTGGTGTCCTCCCATGTACTCCATTCTTGTTTAATGTTTTCCTTATTGTAGATATGTCAACAAAAATGTTAGCATGTGCCAGAGATTTCTGTAGGTCTTTAGCTGACACTCTGGGATTCTTCTTTACCTCATGCAGCATTCTGCGCTGTGCTCTTGCAGTCATTTTTACAGGACGACCGTGCCTAGGGAGAGTAGCAACAGTGCTAAACTTTCTCCATTTGTAGACAGTCTGTTTTACCGTGGACACATGAACATCAAGGCTTTTGGAGATACTTTGTAACCCTTTCCAGCTTCATGCAAGTCAACAATTCCTGATCGTAGGTCTTCTGAGAGCTCTTTTCTGCGAGGCATGGTTCACATCAGACAGTGCTTCTTGAAACCAGTAAATCCAAAACAGGTGTGTGTTTTTTAATGGCAGGACAGCTGTCAGCAACACATCCAATATCATCACACTGATTGGAGTCAAGGTTGGCTCACTCCTGGCTCCAATTAGCTCTGGGAGAAGTCATTAAGCTAGGGTCTCACATACTTTTTCCTCCCTGCACTGTTAATGTTTACATGTTATGTGCAATTAAACCATGGAAACATCTAATGGTTGTGTAGTATTATGTTCAGCAGACTGTGTTCTTCTATTGTTGTGACTTAGATGACGTTCAGAGCACATTTTATGCCCAATTCATGCAAAACTCCACATAATCCCAAGGGGTTCACATACTTTTTCTTGCAACTGTATGTCCTTTGGAGTTCTCTCAATTTACTCACATGCCACAAGGCATAAAAGGTGCACCTGTAACCTTCCTAATGTTAATGGAAAGATTTTTGGATGATCTAGTAGTCAGGGAATGTCTGTATCTTGAGGACATTATTTTGTTTTGAAGCTTCACTAGAAGTTCTGCAGGTCATTAGTCACCTATGTGGTTCACATCTTCTCAGTTGAAGGAGTGGCCACTGATCCAGCCAAAGTTGAAGCAGTGGTGAACTGTCTTCAGCCTCAGTATATTACAGAGTTATGTTTTTTCCTTGGATTTTGTGGATCCCATCCCAGATTTGTAGAAGGGTATTCAAAAGTCGCAAAACTCTTCATGACCTACTGAAGACTAATGTGTGCAGTCAAGGGAAAGAAAAGGTCTTCTACAATGTCCTTTTGGAGACTACTGGACTTCTGCATGTGAAGAGGCTTTCAATAAATTGAAGAAAAAGATGACAGAAGCACCAGTCCTAGCATATGCTGATGCCAAGAAGCTGCATGTACTTCATGTGGATGCTAACTTTGAAGGACTGGGTGGAATGTTACACCAATACTATTCAACTGGATTACGACCGATAGTCTTCATCAGCCAAAGGCTCACTCAAAGTGAGCATAACTATCGAGTCCACAATCATAGGGAAAAAAGGGGAAGAGATAGGTCCAGAAACCAGAATCCCAATTTTTCTAGGGATTCTATCTCCCCACGGTGTGCTTTGGTATGTCATCCTATAATGTTTATACTGAGATGAAGAACTTTGATTATTTATTATGTTTTTTGTTTAGATCATCATTTGATAAATGCATATTGTGATGGCTCCTGAAGAAGTTGATGCTATTCTATAATGTTGTAATTTTTTAACTTTTGTACAGTACAGTGTTTTGGGTATTAATATGAGTACTATGCAATATATGTGGTGAATATTGATATATAATAAATAGTGATTTTAGATATATGTTGTGCCTCAAAAGTCCCCATTTTTCTAGGGGTTCTACCTCTTCCCCCTTTTTCCCTCTGCTTATGAATACTAGGGATGTGGCACTATTATATTTTAACTCATGTAAGATTATGCAGTCCACAAGTTAGTGTCCTCGTCACTTGATGGGCCATAAGTTACATGATTCTTAGTATGGAGCTACATTAAAAGTAGGTACAAAAACAAATCTTGTGATATTCTGTATATCCTAACCACAGCCAAACTGGATGCCACACGACTTTACTGGTTGGATGTCTTATCCAGCTATCAATTCACTCAGAAGTACAAAACCTGGACCAAAGAATACTGAAGCTGATGCTCTATTTAGACAATCAGTATTGGCTTCTGCTACTGAAAACCGTGAATGGGAAGGTTTGAGGCTGTATGTGCTATGCCTGCCATAGTTGATGATCAAGTGGCCTTATAGACTCCATGGGAGGTAGACCAGAAGCTGTGCCTGGCCAACAGATGGAGGAAGGAAATTTTTATATTTGTGAACAAATTGCTTGGAATCTCAGTATACAAGATAAAGAAACCAGATGGTAGGATAAAGATTTCAGCAGCGCAATGTGTAGGGATCTGCTGCCCTTTACTGATTGTATTTGTAAATAGCTGTACTGTTAAATTATGTATAGCACTTTCTGTCTCTGGGTTGTTGGGTTGAAAACCTCAGGAGGAGGAAGTGGTGTGAGAAAAAAAGTCTCAAATACATGTCCTGTCCACGGGAAAGCTATTGCTGTATCCAGACCAGAATGCAGGGATTATAGGGCAAGTGGAAGGCATCACGTGTCTTCCACCTACTGCAGTCATCCTGAATAGAAGTGAGGAAGGAGAAAACAGAGACACACACCATCCTTACACCTGCAACCCACACAGAGCATACAGGTCTGTCCTGCCCAAATTTTTAGCATTGTCAAATAAAGGCCTGGACCAACACTTACAGGGACTTTCCAGACAACTCCTTTAGAGGTTATATAGGAAAAACTATTAACTTGACCAATGCTCCCGACATTATCAGAGGGAAAGTAAAGCTGTAGACTGTAGGCTGAACAAATGAAATCTATGCATGGATGGCCAGCATAAGCCAAAGTTAAGTCCAGTCCTTTGTTTGAGCTAAATAATTTCCGTTTACCATTTAGCATCCAAATACCTAAACCTTGCCTACCCATCAAAGCAATAACAGGGGTGGGGCTCAGCATCAGGAAGGACATTTTGACTGAAATTTCAATTGAAAGTGTAATTGATTTTATCGCTTTGAAGACTGATGTGGGAATTTGTAAGCACCAAAAGATAATTGTATTTCAGCAGTATTTCTTGCCTGGACCTTTGTTATACCCTAACAGGTTTACGTCACTTTTGATAGAAAAAAAACTCCAGTTCAAGCACATGCATTGCAAACATTTTTTTTAAGCACCATCGCAGATCCTTGTCTGCTTTTGACTAAAGATATTTTCCTGCAGGTCAGAAGCAGATAAGGATCTACAATGTTGTTCACATAAATCTTTGTAATGTATACATCTGACGTGGAGGGGTTTTGCTTCTTTAAACATAAATCAAAACTGGCCCAAATCTTTCATATAACATACTGTACAAGATGACAGTAACGTAAGCATACTAAAACTATGTGCAAATTGTCTTTATAAAGCCATACCGGTCTACCAGCAGTTGAGAAAAGGTTGGCTTTTGGTACTTGCCAGGACGTTCAGAAAGTGAGTGCTAAGTGGAAGGATCTGCTTCTGTTTTAATTTAATGATCACTCATAATAAAAAAACAGCATACTTAGTATTTTTTTCCAACAATAAAAAAAGTTTGTTAAAGGGAATTCCTGAAGTTTGAACTCAGGTTCTGTGAAGTCATTTGAGAAATAATGTAAACAAATTATATGAATTGGTAGATGAGAATTTTAGGAAGTACTTTCAGAAAAGTATTATTGCATTATTGTTTTTTTTGTCAGTTTTGAAAAACCATGGATGGCAGCAGATTGATATGAAAAGGTAAGTTAACCTGAAATTTCTTATATTTTAGATAGGAACATTTGACCCAAATTTTAGCTGTTTGAGGTCTGCTAAACAAGAAAGCTAAAGGACCAATTTGGCCAGTTCAACCACCTGCAGCCAGATGTCTATGTAATTTTTTTTTTTAATTGAGCAAGCAGGGTTACTATGTACACTTTACTTATTAACATAGTGGGAAGGCCAGATCGCTGGAGACCACTTTCTTTTAAAGAAGAATATCAGATTTATTTATTTTAAGGAAGGCTGCACCCACTTCCTACAATCCTCCTGGATATGGGTGGGGTATGGGTTTTTAGAGAGGTCCCATGCCCTTTTTTAAATTTGTTTGCTTGTTTATGTGGGGCCCCCTGTAAAATCCATACCATGCCCTTTTTACTAGATAAGGGTCTGGTATGGATGTTGAGGGGAATCCACCATTTGCTTTGTTTAAAAACAAAATAAAGCTGGCCAGGAAAAAAAACATTTAGCTGCAAAAGTTTTTTTTTTTAAATGTCACTTGCTGGAGTACATCTTACAGGTGCACCACTTCACGTGCATATAAGCAGGGCCCTGGATGCCCAAAAACAATAATCATGCTGGCACAGGGCACCTCCCTTCTTCATCATGTGATTTGATTAGGTTGAGGATACCACACCTTTTTAAGGAGAAACACGACCACTTTGGCTACTCACATACTCCTGACCAGAGGCACTTCTCTCCCAAGATATTTTGAAACCAGTCAATAAATGACGGTCCACATGGTCAGCCTTTTGTGATGCTTTACATATAAACATTACCATGGTACAGAGCAGCTCCAGCACCTTTGCGTACATTCAGCCTCTCTCTTCATAATTCTTTGTAAATCAAGTACCAGATAATAGTAATTCACCCTGAGGTCATCACAGAGGACAAAGGGCACTCTTTATGTATGGAGGAAAAGAAATGTAATCTCCAAATACGGAAAGGTTTCTTCACAGTGAGAGCTGTGAAAATGTGGAATAGATTACCTCAAGAGTTGGTTCTGGCCAGCTCAGTGGATTGCTTCAAAAAAGTCCTGGATTCTTTCTTAGATACACAGAATATAACTGGATACTAACATTTATAGGTAAAGTTGATCCAGGGAATATCCGATTGCCTCTCAGTGGATCAGGAAGGAATTTTTTCCCTGCAGGAGCAAATTGGATCATGCTTTGCTGGGTTTTTTTTCCTTCCTCTGGATCAACTGTGGGTATAGGATTATAACTTTTTTTTTTTTAAGGTTGAACTGGATGGACTTTTGTCTTTTTTCAGCCAGACTAACTATGCAACTATGTATAAGGGATGCCACCGAGCTGTTCCTCTCACTTTCCTTCCCATACATGTTTGGGTCCTGCCCCAGATGGGTGTTTATTTAGGTTCTCTGTTACTTATATTTTGTTTGTATCAGGTCACTGTTTGCCATAGACCTCTTCCCTACCCCTTCCTTGCAACGACATTATATAGGGAAAAGATAACCCAACCCTAAACCACTCACAGGAAAGGGTACTAACCCTCCAGGGGCGGACTGACCATTTGGAAACTCGGGCACTGCCCGAGGGCCCGGGGTCAATAGGGGGCCCCATGAGATGCCCCTGGTACCTTTTTCATAGGCTTTTTTGAGTTTGGGCAAGGACACAGGGGCCCCATGATCCCCTACTGCCCCTACGGGGGGTCAGTCCACCCCTGTAACCCCGTTTTAAGGATGCAGGCATCCCCCAAGCATGTTATTTAAATAAAGTGTGTATTTATAGTGTTGCCCATTGAGCGCTTAGAGACCTGCTTCCCCTGAATGGTATTTTTATTTGTATTTTTTTGCATAGCTGCATGTTTTCACATGAAAGGGCTCATCTACTCATGTCTTTTTTTAACAATAGCTTCAGAACTGGCCTTGAAAAATCCTGAAAAAATAGCAAGATTAATCTCCCAATGACTTCAATGGGGTGCAGGCAATATGTACAGGGTTTCTCAGATTTCAGACCAAGTTCAGCTAATGTCCAGTGAACTGAACACAGACAAGTTCATTCATCACTTCTCAGGGACTCTGAAGATTATGGATCTCTGCGTTTGAGGTTCTGAGTCCCCTATTGTGGGACCTCACTTTTCCTGTTGGATCTTTTATGTTATTATTAAAAATGCAAAAAGAGCAGCAGTGTCAGAAACACATAACTTTAAGTTTAGCAGAAACTGAATCAGAAATGATGGCAGGGAGATTTCTCTGAAGGAGAATGTAAGACATATTAGAAGTCAGGGGCTGACCCAGCCCACCAAATTCCAACTTTAACCTCATTTTTTTATTAGCCTTTCTTACTTGTAAGGCCCAGCATGTGCTTTAAACTCCACCTTTAAATATAAACAGATAATATAAATGCACATTTCCAGTCCAGGAAGCTGTTTGGGTGTATGTGGGAGGTAATGACACCTGATATCATACACAGGGTTACCAACCCCTCAAGATTTTTTCTACTGACCAAATATGGAAAATTTACTGAAAGAACGCATTTTTGTACTGACAGTCTGCAATTTGCCAAACTGCTAATAGAAATTGAGATGATCGATATTTAAACACTTCAGCTCCAAAAGATTTTACCTCCTTCCTGACCAGGCCATTTTTTGCAGTTCCGCACTGCGCTACTTTAACTTGCAATATACTGGCAAACTATGTGATATATACTGGAATTATTTTTATATTAGTAATGGAGGCGATTAGCAACTTATAGTGTGACTGTGCTAGCATGAAAGCCAAATTGACACTAACTGACACTTTGTGGGAACTGAAAAACTGCCACTGACATCTCCAATGACACTAATACAGTGATCAGTGATAATAACATACACTGACACTGTACTAATGACACTGCATGGGAAGGGATTAACATCTAGGGGCGATCAAAGGGTTAACTGTGTACCTAACAGTGCTTGGTGTGTTTACTGTGTGGTGCTTTTACTAAGAGATGTGTTGGTTTTTATTTCTTGCTTTGCAGGGAAACAAAAAACGACACATCTCCGCTGACAGGACAGAGTTCTGTGTTGTTTACATTGTCAAAGCTCTGTTCTGTCATCTGCTTTGCTGATTGGCAGGTCATCACTCATTGTCGGGAATGCACTGATTGGCTTGCTCTGTATTTAATCATAGCACAGTTGGGGCACCGGGCACGCGTGCCTCCTACCCATAGTCACTGGATCACATTTTAGATACGTTATACAGTGCAAGGATGCCGCTTTGCCACCGCACATCTAAGTGTTGTGATCGGCAAGTGGATAAACAGTATAAACATTATGTAAACATTGACAATACCATAACAAGCAATCTGCCTGCTTTATGATTTAAAAAACAAACAGTGTTACAAAATGTGAGCATTATTAGGGCCATGAAAAACCAGGGACATCTTGCGATACAGTGTGCCTCTGCAAACAGTGAGCATGGCTAGATTGTGCCTAACTGTGGAAGCGGCCTAAAGGGGATCTGAGCCTATTCGTTGTATGTACTGCACTGCACACCTGTGCCAAAGTCCCACAAAATGCACACAAAAGGTATTACTTCATCTGACCCTACCCTAACTGCTTCCCGCCTGGCCACTGCAATTAAATGGCTGGGTGGGAGCTTCGCCATTCTGAGTGGACATATCTATATTTCCTTCAGAACGTGAGAGCACATGGATGCACAGCTGAGCACTGCTGGTGTGCCTGGACACAGTGCTTCACCGCTCGGCAGAAGGGCTCTGTGTTTGGCCCTTCTGATCACATAATGGCTGTGTCCAATCACAGCCATCATGTAATGTAAACGCAGCAACCTGTCAGTTGATCGGCTCTGCTTCTCCTCACACAGAGCCCATCAATGAGGAGAAGCAGAGCCTATCTGTGTTGGCAACTGGGGATAAGTGAGTTTACAACAGTTTTACTGCTTTACACACACTAATCACCCAGTGTCCCCAGTGTACACACATCTGTAACAGTGCCAAATCCACATCTGTCACAGTGTACCAGTGAACATCTATCACAGTGTACCAGTATCAAATCTACATCTGTCACAGCACACCATTGAACAACATCTGCCCCAGCGTACCAGTGTCAAATCCACATCTGTATCAGTGATCAGCATGTGTCACATTGTACCAGTGTCAAATCCACATCTGTCACAGTGTACCATTGAACACATCTGTCACAGTGTACCAGTGTCAAATCCACATCTGTCACAGTGTACCATTGAACACATCTGTTACAGTGTACCAGTGTCAAATCCACATCTGTCACAGCGCACTAGTGAACAACATCTGTCACAGTATACCAGTGTCAAATCCACTTCTGTATCAATGATCAGTACCTGTCACATTGTACCAGTGTCAAATCCACATCTGTCACAGCATACCAGTGATCATTATCTGTCACAGTATGCCAGTGTAAAATCCATATATGTACCAGTGATCAACATCTGTCACATTGTACCAGTTTCAAATCCACATCTGTCGCAGCATACCCGTGATCAGCATCTGTCACAGTGTGCCAGTGTAATATCCATATCTGTACCAGTGATCAACATCTGTCACAGTGTACCAGTGTCAAATCCACTTCTGTATCAATGATCAGCATCTGTCATATTGTACCAGTGTCAAATCCATATCTGTCGCAGCATACCTGTTATCAGCATCTGTCACAGTGTGCCAGTGTAAAATCCATATCTGTACCATTGATCAACATCTGTCACAGTGTACCAGTGTCAAATTCACATCTGTCGCAGCATACCAGTGATCAGCATCTGTCACAGTGTGCCAGTGTAAAATCCACATCTGTACCAGTGATCTGCATCTGTCACAGTGTGCCAGTGTCAAATCCACATCTATACCAGTGATCAACATCTGTCACAGTGTACCAGTGTCAAATCCAGATCTGTCAGTGTACCAGTGATCAACATCTGCCACGGTGTACCAGTGCCAAATCCACATCTGTCACAGCACACTAGTGATCACCTCCACATCTGTCACAGTGTACCTGTAATCAACATCTGTCTAAGTGTACCAATGTCAAATCCACATCTGTCACAACACACCACTGATCAACATCTGTCATAGTGTACCAGTGATCAATATCTGTCACAGTGTACAAGTGTCAAATCCACATCTGTCACAGTGTAACATTGAACAACCTCTGTCACAGTGTACAATCCACGTCTGTATCAGTGATCAGCATCTGTCACATTGTACCAGTGTCAAATCCACATCTGTAAGTGTGCCAGTGTCAAATCCAAAACTGTACCAGTGATCAACATCTGACACAGTGTACCAGTGTCAAATCCACATTTTTCACACTGTACCAGTGATAATCTACACTCCTGTCATGGTGTACCAGTGAACAACATCTGTCACAGTGTATCAGTGATCTACATCTGTCACCGTGCACCAGTGTCAAATCCACATCTGTCACAGTGTACCAGTGATCATCAACATCTGTCACACAGCACCAGTGATAAGCAACATCAATATCAACAGTGCAGCATCAACATGGCTAAAAAATTATACAGCAGCGAAGAGGTTTCCCAGATACTGAGTATGATGGACGAGAGTAGCAGGGAACTCTCTCTGTCAGACTCAGATTCTGAGTATGAACCAGTTTAAAGCAGTGGGTCAGCAAAGGATTCTGAGGAGTGAGTCCAAACAAAGAGGTTCAGGAGATCTGAGGAGAAGCAGGCATCCATCCGTAGCACAATGGTGAGTACCAGGAGCGCTCCACTCCCAGAAGATAGGCAGGCGTCCAGCAGTAGCACGGCAAATCCTGGTGCAGTGGCAAGTACATGCAGGGCAGCATTCCCAGATGATAGGCTAGGAACTAGTAATGGAATGTCCCATCCACAACAATGAGGTAGGGCCCATACTAGCCTCCCAGACTTACTTTTGTATCCTACATGGATGCCTGCTAAGTCTGCAGATACTACAATTCCCCCTTTTACAGTGCAGCCAGGCCTTCAGATACAAACAGAAAATGTTACCCCAATTTATTTTTTTCATTTATTTTTTACTGATGATTAGCTAAGTTACATTGTGGAGCAGTGTAACCTGTATGCCAGCCAATATACACTATTGCCAACAAGTCTAATTCATCATATGCCCAACCTTTTGTGTGGAAACCCCTCATTGTGAAGGAATTTAAAAGTTTTCTTGGGCTTACCTTGAACATGAGATTGACCAAAAAAATTAAGTCCATGCCTACTGGTCTACCCAACCTATACATCATTTGCCAGTCTATTCATCCTGTATGCCCAGAATGCGCAATGAGATAAGGTTTTTACATTTTAATAATGATACCCAGTGCCCTCCTCAAAATCATCCTGATTACGAAAAAATTGTTCAAAATTCGGCCACTAATCAGCTTTTTTGCAGTATGTTTAAGGAAATGTTCACTCCCAACAAACATATTTGTCTGGATGAATCCCTAGTCCACTTCAGCGGAAGGCTTGGTGTTAAACAGTACATCTCTAGCAAATGGGCCTGTAGCTGGCCAGCTAAGACCAGTCCTAGGTTGCTAATATGGTTCACATATATGTGTATACCAAACCTGCCAATAACCTCAGTACAGTGTATATGTGCATATGTTAAAGCCAAAAGCAGAATCATTGCTGTGATTTATGTCTTTGATTGTTATATGACATTTATATATTCATTGTGTTAGCAGAAGCAGAAAAGGAAAATATGCCTTTAAGAGTTAGTATAGAGCTGAGCCAATCACAGACAGCCTCACACTGTACAGAGCCTTAACCAATCCCAGCCAGTTTCACATTTATGCCTGTGTAAAACTCCCTGCTAGATTGTTCTAGAGACACATGCTCACCAGACAGAAGAGGAAACAGACAAAGTTCCAGTCAGAGAAGCTTTATGGAAACAGAGAAGGCCAAATAGGTATTTAATGCACTTGTGTGTTCCTCTATTGTTAAACAGTGCAGGTAGATCTGTGTGTAAAATCTGTTGTATGTGTTTACTTGTAGTTCCACCGAATTTACCGAAATAATCTAACGACATAAGCTAACGAATCTATTGAATCTATCAAATCTAACAAATCTACCAAATCTATCGAAATATACAGAACGAACCTATCGAATCTATCGAAATATGTAATACGAATTAAACCATTGTAATATGAAAGGAATAAGTCACTGTAAGATAAACGAAACAAGCCATTGTAAGCAGTGTTATATGAAGAAGATTGAAGTTATTAAAGAAGTTAACTAAAGTATTCGGTGTGCTCTTTAAACCTACTGCATCCATAGAGCGGCATTGGAGGAATTACAGAGTAAAGTCAGTCTAATCAAACAAAGAAACAGCAATTGCATAATTTTTCTAATGCCACAGCGCACAAGGCACTGCAAGGTGCTGCGCTTGCCACAGTGGAACTATTTGGCCTCAGAGGTCAAGCAACAGCGCTCCTCAACTTGCACAGTAAAGAGTACACTAGAGAAACAGAGCGCCAGCATATACCACCACGCGGAGACACCTCAGCGGAACAACAGTACAGGCCATAGCACGTGCGCATTAGTCAGGATGCAGCCAACTCTTAAAGTGGCATAACGGCAAAGGCAAGACAGTCAGAGAAAGAGCGCCAAACCTCCTGCACCCCTAGAGAGAGAAAGAGATGCATGGGGGGAGGGCCAGAGTCCAGAGCTAGAGTGCCCGCACCGCTATCCATCAAGAGACCACGTGTTGCATCCAGAGAGTTCATGATACTAGTCGCAAGTCACCGCAGAACATCGAAAAGTCACCGCAGAGCACCGCAAGTTACCGCAGAGCATTGCAAAGTCACCGCAGAGCATCGCAAGTTACCGCAGAGCATCGCAAAGTCACCGCAGAGCATTGCAAAGTCACCGCACAGCATCACAAGTCACCGCATCAAGAAAAGAAAAGTCTCCTTTAAGACTGACATTTGTTTCTGCAACCTTCAGATCACGGTATCCTGCTTTTCAATTAAGGTCAGAGCTTTCCTTTATTACTCACTTATGCACATAGGTTTCTGCAAGAGACATTTTTGTGCTCAAGAGAATACAGACTTTTAATAAAAGAGAGACAGTTATAGTATATGACTCTGAAGTATTTAAAGTGAAAGTCATTTATTGCCTGTGTTTTGGTGCTATTACATGTAAAGTGAAAGTCATTTATTCTTGCATTTGTTAGTATTGCATTTAAAGTGACAGGTCCTTATTTTTCATATTAATTGTTATAGCATTCAGAAATGGCTGGGCCTAGCATTGCCACCCCACTGTTAGTGGATGCAATGATAGATATGGTAGAAGGTGAAAAGCAAGAGAACCCGTCTGAATCTGAAAGGTGCAATGAAACGGTAGTCTCGCCCCAAACAAATATAGCTGAAACAGGTGAACTAAGACGTTCATCACAGGACAGAAAACTGACCCAAAAGGTGCTAGAAAATTTGGAGCAAGAGGCAGCACTGAAAGGAAAAAAGTTCGCCCGAATGTATGAGAGGTGGAAAGCATACATCAAAGACATTCGCAGAAAGCTAAAACAAGAAAGCATAAAGGAGAATTTGAGTGAAATGATAGAGACAGTAGAAGATTCTGAGTCAGAGCTTATGACAGCATATGTCAACTTGTGGTCGTTTTTGACACCCTCCCAGGATATTGTAAGGAACATGGATACATGTACCGCAGTCACTAGGGATTTAGTGAAGCTTATGTGAGAACTATCATATGCAGAAAATTATGATGAAGTCAAGGCACGAAAGGGAATGAATGAGCTCTTCATGAAAGACTATGCTAGGTCCTTAGGAGGAACCACAATCTCAAGTGTGACTTCCATCACTAGCAGAAGTGCCAGCCACATAACAGAGTTCTCAAGTACGTCAGCCAAAAGAAAGGAATTAGCTGAACAACTCGCTGCCCAAAGAGCAGAAGTTGAGATGGAATCTGCTATTGAGGCTCAGGGCCAGGAAATGGAAGCTCAGCACCATAAAATGGAGGCTCAGCGCCATAAAATGGAAGCCGAAATGGAGGCTCAGCGCCATAAAATGGAAGCCGAAATGGAGGCTCAGCGCCATAAAATGGAAGCTGAAATGAAAAGTCTGGAAAGGCAGAAGGAAGTTAAGATTATAGAAGCCAGACTCAGAGTGCACAAAGAGGATACGAATCAGGGTAGTCATAGATCCAAATCAGTACTAAGTGGAGAAGCTGACTCCTACGTTCTTCCTTACGCCCAGGAAAATGGAAGGAAATCTCCAGCATGTAGTGAAGAAATAAGTCATAGTCCTTACATCCCTGCTCATAGAGAAAAGAAGAGAGACTCACCTGATTCAGGACAAAGTGGAAAAAGAGAACCAGATAATTCAACTCCCATATGTCAAGGCAGTGGTCACGAGGATGTTACAACTGTTGACCCGACGAAACCTCCGAGAATATTTCTCACTAGACTTCCTGTTCCGGAACCTACTGTATTCTTCGGAGACTTACTGAAGTTTATAGAGTGGAAGGCAAGTTTTGAAATGATCATTGTACATCAATTCTCCCGTCCAGTGGACAAGTTATTTTACCTCCAGCGGTATACTGGCGGAGAAGCAAAAAGGATTCTTGAAGGTAACTTCTATAGGAAAGATGAAGAAGCCTACAAGCAAGCTTGGGAAAAATTTAATGCAAGATATGGTCATCCCTTCTTAGTACAAAGAGCTTTCAGAGAGAAGTTGATAAACTGGCCTAAAATAGGTCCTAAAGAACACTTCAAGCTCCAAGAGTATGGCGACTTCCTGCAAGCATGCAGCAATGCTATCCCACATGTTCAAGGACTAGAAGTATTGAACGACTATCTAGAAAACCACAGGATGCCAGCCAAGCTACCAGAACAAGTGGCTTCTGGATGGAATCGCTATGTGACTAAACAGTTAGATCAAGGCAAAAACTTCCCAAGTTTCAAAGAGTTCTCTGAATTTGTCAATAAGGAAGCACAAATAGCGTGTAATCCAGTAACAGCATCTTATGTCTTAAAACCCTTAGAAGAAAGGCCTACAAGAGAGATAAGACGTGCAAGAGCAACTAGCTTTGCAACCAACACAGCTACTAAGCACCCAGATGCCCATGAGCGCAAGTTCAACGTCACTACTGGAATCAGTAAAGAGTCAGAACCGACAAGTCTTCAGACTACCTTCAAGTGTATGTTCTGTGAAGAGAATTACTACATACATAAGCGCCAACGATTGAAGGTGTCAGGGCTCCAGGGTATGACCAGAGGTATGTGACTGACGCAGGGAAACGCAGACTTCAGATATGTTATAAACAATATAATTTATTAAAGACTAACAATACAAACACAAACGCAGTGCACCAAACCCCAAGCTAACACAAATACATACAAGGTGAAACAAACCCAAACCTAAACTGATACAGATACACAGGTACATACACATATAGAGCACAACGTGATCAGGCAGGCCGGGTCGATAACTATCGGGCAGGTAGGTACAGGAGGAGCAGGCGGAGAGAATGGTCAGGGTCACAAGCCAGGGATCAGAACAGGAGAAGTCAGCAGAGGTCAGGATCAAGCAGGGTCAGCAACAAGACAGAGACAGGAACAGGAACAGGACCAGGAATGCAGGTTTACAAGATACAGGACCCAGGAAAAACACACACACCAAGGCAAAGACTGCAGGTCTGGCCATCACTTAAATACACCTGCATAGCAGTTTCAGGTGTTTGGCTGGCTGCAGGGTTGAGTCTCTGATTGCTGTGAGCATCCGCTGGCCAGCCCTGGTACTGCAGCCCACAAGGCAGGTGAGTCCCACCATTACTGGCAAGTCCATTCCTGACAGAAGGAAAGGTCTCCAGATGAAAAGAAGAAGTTTGTGCTTGATAATCAGCTGTGTTTTGGATGTTTAAGAAAAGGCCATATTACTAAAGAATGCAAGAAATTACAAGTGGCTACAGAACCAGTGAAACTCAAACTCACCACAATGACGGGAAGAGACATATTGGTGAACAGTCAAAGAGTCAAAGGACTGAGAGTTAGAGGACTCCACTCAAACTGCATATTAGATCTACCTCCAGCTTATACAAAAGACGACATACCTCTGGATCGAGATCGCATTCCTACCTGTGAAACAGCCAACAAATGGGAACACCTATCTGTCATATCTCACGAAATGTCCCCGCTGAAGGAATTTGGTGTTGGACTGTTGATAGGCTACGACTGTCCCGAGGCCTTGGTGCCACGAAAGATAATCGCAGGAGGAAAAGATGAACCCTACGCAGTCCAGACTGATCTAGCATGGGGTGTTGTTGGAGGAAAACGACAGATTGCAGATTCAGGACAGGTGACAGGATTGTGTCATAGAATATCTGTCCAAGAGTTACCAGCTGTAAGTCCAGCGAAAGTACTCAAAATCCTAGAATCCGACTTTGCAGACGTAAGTTCTAATGAAAAGAGCGTATCCCAAGAGGACATAAAGTTTGTACAAGCTCTAGAATATAATATTCAGCAAAATCAACAAGGTCATCTTGAAATGCCCCTACCTTTTAGAGAACGACCTCATCTGCCAAATAACAGAGATCTTGCCCTGGCAAGATTGAAAAGCTTAAAGAAAAGGATGAAAAGAGATCCCAAACTCAAAGACGATAATTTGAAATTCATGAAAGAAATCCTCAAAGAAGGGCACGCAGAGAAAGTTGATGGTCAGCCTAAAAATGGAGAAGTGTGATACATCCCACATCAAGGTGTCTATCACCCAAAGAAACCGGATAAGATCAGAGTTGTTTTTGATTGCTCAGCAAGGTACAATGATGTTGCATTGAACGATCATCTACTAAAGGGACCAGATCTTACAAACACTGTACCTGGAGTACTCTGTAGATTCAGAAAGTATCCCATAGCAGTCATGTGCGACGTTGAAAAGATGTTCCACCAATTTCATGTGAAGGAAGAAGATAGAGACTTCCTGAGGTTCCTATGGTGGGAAGACGGAGATACAGATACCGAGCCAGCAGAATACAGGATGAAAGTACACTTGTTTGGAGCAGCATCATCCCCAGGTTGTGCTAATTATGGTATAAAGTATCTGGCCAATCAGAATGAAAAGGATTGTCCATCAGCAGCAAATTTTTTGAAGAAAAACTTTTATGTAGATGATGGTCTTATAAGCCTAGAATCCTCAGAATCGGCAATTCAATTGGTGAGAGAGAGCCAAGAGTTATGCGCAAAGGGAAATCTGCGTCTTCACAAATTCATCTCAAACAACAGAGAGGTACTAGAATCCATCAGTGACTCCGAACGTGCATCAACAATAAAGAATGTGGATTTTAACTATGATCCTCTTCCAGTTCAGAATGTACTCGGATTGGGATGTAATGTAGAAAACGACAATTTTTTCTTTGAAAAATCCATGGAAGAGAAAGTTCCAACTAGACGAACCATTCTTTCCACAGTAGCCTCAATATATGATCCGTTGGGATTCTTGGCACCAGTAATCCTCAGAGCAAAAGAAACACTGCAAGAATTATGCAGACAGAAGTTGGGATGGGACGAACCCATACCTGCAGGCTTGAGGCCAAGGTGGGAGAGTTGGATAAGAGACTTGGAAAATTTGAAAGAAATTTGGATACCCAGATGTTTTGTACCTCCTGATTTTGGAAAGTACAAGAAAATAGAACTTCATCACTTTTCAGATGCCAGTAGTCATGGTTATGGTCAGTGCTCCTACATCAGAGCAATAGGAGAAGGAAAGATACACTGTGCCCTAGTTATGGGAAAGGCCAGAGTCACACCCAACAATATTCAGACAATACCAAGACTCGAACTAACGGCAGCCGTCGTTTCAGCATCAGTAAGTCAGTTTTTGAAAGAAGAATTGGAATTGAAAATAGATGAAGAGCATTTTTGGACAGACTCACAAGTTGTCCTAGGTTACATAAACAATGAAGCTCAAAGATTCCACACCTTTGTCGCTAACAGAGTTAAAAAAAATTCAGAAAACAATGAATCCAGAACATTGGCTCCATGTTGACACAAAGCAAAACCCGGCAGATCATGCTTCAAGAGGCCTAAATATAACAGAATTGAAGAATTCAAACTGGTTCACCGGTCCAGAGTTCCTTTGGGAAAGGGAAATCATACCCAGTGAAGGTTATACAGAACTGTCTATGGGTGATCCAGAAGTAAAGGTAGTTCAAACATTGAGCACTGCTGCCAAGTGTCAAGATGACATACTTGAACGACTAGCCAGATGTTCAAAGTGGCATACAGTCATAAACATTGTAGCTCGAATTCAATGCTTAGCAAAAGGAATCAGAAAGAAAGAATTGTTGAATGTAGAGGAAAGAGTGAAAGCTGAAGAAACGGTTATAAGACTCATTCATCAAAGATTCTACAGTGAAGAATTGAAAAGACTTAGTCAAGAACCTAAGAGACTTCCAAACAACCACCCATTGTACAAGCTTAATCTTATTCTGCAGGATGGTATACTGAAGGTGGGAGGGAGGCTGGAAAATGCGTCGCTACCTAACAGAGTTAAGCATCCAGCAATTCTACCCAAAAATTCTACCTTCACAAGATTGATTATCAATCACTACCTCAACAAATCCTTGCATCAAGGAAGAAGCTTTACTCAAAGCTGTTTGAGAGAAGGTGGTTATTGGATAGTGAAAGGAAGCAAAGTTATAGTGAAGTACATAAGTAAATGTGTAATCTGTAGAAAGGCACGTAGACCTACAGAAGAACAAAGAATGGCTGATCTACCAGCTGATCGTGTAAACCCATCACCACCATTTCTTTATAGTGGAATGGATTGCTTCGGCCCACTTATCACCAAACAAAACCGCAAGGAGTACAAGAGATATGGACTGATATTTACGTGTCTAAGCTCCAGAGCAATTCACCTGGAAATGTTGGAAGATATGTCAACCGACGCCTTTATCGACGCCTTAAGATGTTTCATAGCCATTAGAGGTACTGTCAGAGAACTTAGATCTGACCAAGGATCTAATTTTGTTGGAGCAAAGAACGAATTGAACAAGGCTTTAAAAGATATTGATAAAGAAAAAGTTATTGAGTACTTGTTAGAGAAACAGTGTGATTTTCACATGAATGCTCCACATGCAAGCCATACAGGCGGAGTCTGGGAGAGGCAAATCAGAACTGTAAGAAACGTACTAAGTTCAGTGTTGAAAAAGAATGCCGGAAGATTAGATGATGCTTCACTTAGGACACTATTTTATGAAGTAATGTCTATTGTTAACAGTCGTCCACTTACAGTCAACAACATCAACGACCCAACAAACTTGGAACCTCTAACTCCCAACCATCTACTTCACCTTAAGGCTGACTACATACAGCCACCACCTGGTAACTTCACCAAAGAGGATTTATACGCAAGGAAATGTTGGCGAAGAGTTCAATATCTATCAGAGCAGTTTTGGAATAGATGGAGCAAGGAGTACTTAGCTCATCTCATACTAAGAAGTAAATGGCAAACTCCTAGAAGAAATGTTCATGTTGATGACATAGTGTTAGTAAAGGAGGACGACTTACCTAGATGTCAATGGAAATTGGCCAAAGTCCTAGAAGCTCGAAAGGACGAAGAAGGACTAGTAAGAAGAGTATTGTTACAAATGGGAGACTCAAAACTGGACAAAAGGGGAAAACGTCTCACAACTCCACTCAAGTTGGAACGTCCAATACAAAAGTTAGTTGTTCTGCTTGAGAGTAACAAAGACACTTGAGAGTTGAGAAACTGATGGAAAATTCCTCAAATTCATGTTCGAATCCTATTACTGAGAACATAGAATTATAGGTAATTTTGGTGGGAGTGTAGCTGGCCAGCTAAGACTAGACTTGTTCTAGAGACACATGCTCACCAGACAGAAGAGGAAACAGACAAAGTTCCAGTCAGAGAAGCTTTATGGAAACAGAGAAGGCCAAATAGGTATTTAATGCACTTGTGTGTTCCTCTATTGTTTAACAGTGCAGGTAGATCTGTGTGTAAAATCTGTTGTATGTGTTTACTTGTAGTTCCACCGAATTTACCGAAATAATCTAACGACATAAGCTAACGAATCTATTGAATCTATCAAATCTAACAAATCTATCGAAATATACAGAACGAACCAATCGAATCTATCAAAATATGTAATACGAATTAAACCATTGTAATATGAAAGGAATAAGTCACAGTAAGATAAATGAAACAAGCCATTGTAAGCAGTGTTATATGAAGAAGATTGAAGTTATTAAAGAAGTTAACTAAAGTATTCGGTGTGCTCTTTAAACCTACTGCATCCATAGAGCGGCATTGGAGGAATTACAGAGTAAAGTCAGTCTAATCAAACAAAGAAACAGCAATTGCATAATTTTTCTAATGCCACAGCGCACAAGGCACTGCAAGGTGCTGCGCCTGCCACAGGGCCAACTATGAGGTAAAATTCCACAAGGTATGCGACAGGACCACGGGCTATACCTATCACTTAAAAATGTATGAGGGAAAATACAGCCAGCTAAACTCCCCTGGATCCCCTACCTACAGTCATGGCTAAAAATATTGGCACCCCTGTATTTCGGTCAGATAATTCACCATTTCGCCCACAAAATTGTTGATGTTACAAATGTTTAGGAATTCTCATGTTTATGTCTCTTGTTTGTATTGGTATGACACAAAAAAGTGAAGAAACAAAAAGCCAAATCTATCACATTCCATGCAAAGCCCCATAATTAAACTAACCTGTATAAATTAACAGATCTTAATGTCCCGGTGTCCATTGTGCGCAACATTGTCAAGAAGTTTACAGCCCATGGCACTGTAGCTAATCTCCCTGGACATAGACAAAAGAGAAAAACTTGATCAAAGATTGCAATGAAGGATTGTTCGAATGGTGACTACAGAACCTCAATCAACTTCCATACAAATTCACTGTATTGGTGGGATTCAAAACAACACAAGGGTCTCATGTATGTGAGGGGCTCCAAAATAGTTGTAGCGGTACCTCTATGGGAAATAATAAACATTAACAACAGATATATGTTAGGTGAATCAAGAGAACAGCAAATACTGAGACCGGAACCAATATAACTCACTTTTACACTCAGGCTGCTTTCAGGGGATTCCAACCATGAATAACCCCAAGAGTTATTTAAACTTAATTAAATGGCTTAAATGGCAACCTCAAAGTGGATTTAACTTCTCTATATAAATTTGGCTCTATGATGTCCAAGCAGGAGGAGATGAGAAGAATGACTCTCTGCTGTGTTAGACTTCTCCCTTCTAACCCCCAACACCACAAGCCCAATAGGAAAACATTGTACCCAACTGATGCTTAATAGCTACTTTCCAAGGTAAAGCTATTCCCTCACACACTATGCAATATAGAGGCCTGAATACGCATGCGCGTGCCCGTATGGCACCTGTAACTTCAGTCTCTTGGTAACAGGATGAATCTTGGGATCTTCAGCTAGCCACTTTCGTTGGTGCACTTAAACTCCTTAAACACTTAAAGTATAATTGTAGTCCCGGGGCAGTATTTGTATAGCAAAGCGAATACTGTGTCTGTTCAACAGGACCATCTACACAACCCATTGCCTGGTGAATATGAGCAAAGTATGATGTCTCTGTATGTGTGCAGTGTTCCTGTCATCTGACAGTGGGAAAAATCCCTCTCTCCAGATCCTGTGACTAAGGCCCAAACGATCGTTCTGGAAATGACAGGCTCCTCTGGTCACCTCAGGATGAGCACTTCACATTGTCAGGATGGCCACTGTACTGTAAGCCACTTCTCTCAGTTTGGATGTTCCTTTGTCTGATGCAGATCACCAAGCATGCAGTGCACTGCCCAAAAGCACTTCTTTGCCAGGTCCAATCTCTCTCCTGCCACATGCAATCCCCCCTCCTCAGGAGAGACCCCAAGATGAATCCCTTCACTCTCCTCCCTCCAAGCATGATGGCTTTCGTAGTTCTTTTGTAATTCTATCTCCATATCAGCCTATAAGGCCGTTTCTGTTCAAGACTCCATCCTCCACAATGCTTTGCGGCTCCACTTCATGCTTGAGAGAGTCCTTGTCATTGGCTCCTTTATTGGCTCTTATAATTGGCTCTCTCTCTCTATTACAGTCTGAGAGGAGAAGGGGGGCTGAAATCCCTCACTGCTTTGTCTGTGTCAAGGCAAGTGTCAGGTTACACAGGAGAGGCCAGTTAGCAGATCACAGACATCAGACAGGATTAATCTATCCTGCTACATAGTTTTTCTGACTGGAGAAAGTTTTTTGCTATTCTCAGATTAGGGTCTGCAGACTGGAGGCTTCAAAGTTGTTTGGGTAGAAGACCTGACTGAGTCCTTAAGCCTTATGTTTCTGCCTGCTGCCATCTGACCCTGGTCTATTAAACAACCATGCCTCTGCCTGCCACCTGAACTGACCACACCTCTGCCTGCTGCCATCTGACCCTGGTCTATTAATTAACCATGCCTCTGCCTGCCACCTGAACTGACCACACCTCTGCCTGCTGCCATCTGACCCTGGTCTATTAAACAATCATGCCTCTGCCTGCCACCTGAACTGACCACACCTCTGCCTGCTGCCATCTGACCCTGGTCTATTAACCTCCTCCCGCCCGGACTATGGCCGAATGGCGGCCTGCAAAAACCCTCACCTTTCCAGGTGGATGCCATATGGCGTCCTTTTGGGCATGCACAGTTTGCGCGCATGCAGAGCCGCACAGCAGCATGATCTGTCACCGGCCGTGTACCTCGGACACGACCGATGACAGATATGAGTACCGGCCCCATTGCCGGTACCATGTGACCAATCACAACAGGTCACATGACAGTTGTATACAATGGATGCCATCATTCATGCCATCCATTGTATACTAGTGTGTCTAGCTGTGAATGGTCAGTGCGATCACATGCACAAGCTGGGCCAATCACAGCCTAGCTGTATCATGTGATTAGCCGTGGCCAAATCACAGCTAAGCACAAAAAAAAAAAAAAAACCCTGAATGAATCAATGTCATTCAGGTAAATGCTTGTAATTCTTTGCTATAAGCAAATTGTGTAAAAAAAAAAAAAAACTGATCACGTCCCCAAAGTAGTACAATGATACTATGGTAACATTGTACTACTTTGGTCATAGTGAAATATGAAGAAAAATCTTAAAAAATGTAATAAAAAATTTAAAATAAAAAAATATTTTTTTTTCATACTGTCACCAGTCAGTGTCCCTGATCACCGCCATGCCAGTTATATGATGACGCTGTACTGCACTGGTGACAGTATGTAAAAAAGAAATAGCAAAAATAATTTTTTTCATTTTTTCATTTTCCGAAAAATTATGACATAAAAAATACAACTTCAAAAAACTCACCATGCCTCTTATGAAGTACTTTGGACTGTCTACTCTGCAAAAAGGGGTCATTTGGGGGATATCTGTACTTTTCTGACATTCTTGGACCTCAAGAAATTAGATTGGCTGTCAGTACTTCAGGATTGATCAATATTCAGATCTATACCATAGTTTGTGAACTCTATAACTTTCCTACAAACTAAATAATACATCCTAATTTGGGTTGTTTTCACCAAAGACATGTAGCAGAATACATCTTGGCCTAAATTTATGAAAACAATTATTTATTTGCAAACTTTTATAACAGAAACAAAGAAAAACGTGTTTTTTTTTCAAAACTTTCAGTCTTTTTTTTATTAATTTAGCAAAAATTAAAAACCCCAGTGGTGATTAAATACCACCAAAAGAAAGCTCTAGTTGTGTGAAGAAAATGCTAAAATTTTAGTTTGGGTACAATGTTGTATGACCGCGCAATTGTCATTCAAAGTGTGAGAGCGCTGAAACCTGAAAAATGGCCTGGGCAGGAAGGGGTAAAAGTGCCCTGTATGGAAGAGGTTAATCAACCATGTCTTTGCCTGCCACCTGAACTGACCACACCTCTGCCTGTTGCCTGGACCAATGCTGCACTAGTAATATCTCTGCCTGCTGCCTGTACTGACTATAGACAGTATTCCTGCCTGCTGCCTGTACGATTCCTATCACAGTCGTTAACCACGTCACTGCCTACTGCCTGGACCAATGCTCTCCACTGTGGACAACTGCACTACTAAAACCACAGGTAATCTTTTCCTTACCCTTTGCTCACCAGAATGTATTTTGGGGTGTAATTCTTGGTATCTACATGCTATGTGTTAGAAGCCTGAAGGTGCTAATTGGATGTTGGGCCTCTGGATATGGCCAGGCTGTGGAAAAGTCTCACATATGTTGTACCGCCATACTCAGGAGGAGTAGCAGAATGTATTTTGGGGTGTAATTCTTGGTATGTATATGTGTTATAAATAACATATATTGACAACTTTGTGTAAAAAACTACAGTTTCATTTTATTTTCACATTTTCCAAAACTTTGTTGAAAAATTGACATGCTCAAAAGAGTCATTATGCCTCACAGAATAAACTTTGGGGTGTTTTCTTTCCAAAATGGAGTCATTGTATTGTCTTCCATTGTCTTGGTGCTCCGGGACCTTAAAAAATGTGATAGGTAGTCAGGAAATTAGATGTGTTATTTATGCCCCTAGAACGCCTGAAGGTGCTACTTGGATGTTGGGCCGCTGTATGTGGCCTGGCTGTGGAAAAGTCTCACGCATGTGGTATTGCCCATACATACTCGGAAGTAGCAGAATGTATTTTGGGGTGTAATTGCAAGTATGCCTATGCCATATGTGAAAATTAACTTGTTAATATAATTTTGTGGAAAAAATAATAATTTCTTCATTTTCCAAACAATTGTGGGGAAAAAATTACAACTTCAATAAACTCACCATGCCTCTTACTAAATACCTTAGACTATCTACTTTCCAAAAAGGGGTTATTTGGGGGTATTTGTACTGTCCTGACATTTTAGGGCCTCAAGAAATGAGATAGGCAGGATTGATTAGAATAAAATCAAGATTGATCAATATTCAATGATACGCAACATAGCTTGTAGACACTATAACTTTCATATAAACTACTTAACATACACTTATTGGGAGACATGTAGCAAAATACATTCTGGCCTAACTTCATGATAAAATTTGTTTATATTGGATATTTATTATAACAGAAAGTAGAAAATAATGGGGGGTGGTTTTTCACAATTTTCGCAATTTTTTCGCTTATATCGCAAAAAATTAAAAAACCCAGTGATGAATAAATACCACCAAAATAAGCTCTACTTGTCTAAGTGTGAAAAAAATTATAAGTCATGACTGAGTAACTGTCATTCAAAGTGTGAGAACACTGAAAGCTGAAAATTGCCTTTGGCAGGAAGGGGGTAAAAGTGCCCAGTATTGAGATGGTTAAAGAAGTTCACTAAAACCAGCAACTGTTGAAACAATGAACAATTTGGTCAGGACTATTTAACATACTACATAGTGTTTAGAACACAGAGGCCAGACCTTTATTCACATGTGAATTTAAAAAAGCATAGATTAGAACAGAGATCTCCAACTCTTTTATATACTACAGTTTCTATCATATTAATCAGTTCCCGCCCAGCCAATAGGAAAATGATTGCCGAGTGGGACTCTCATCAATCCGGGTGGGTGTCATATGATGTTCTCCCGGATCTCACCTCATGGGTGCCCGCAGGGCCATGCTGTGGCTCGGACACAGCCGGTGACAGATCTGTGTACTGACCCATTGCCACTACCATGTGACCGCTGTATCCAATCACAGCAAGTCACATGACTTTTGTAAACAATTGAAGGCTTCCTTTCATGCCATGCATTGCATACAACTGTGTCACTAGCTCAGGGGCGGACTGACCATTTGGAAACTCGGGCACTGCCCGAGGGCCCGGGGTCAGTAGGGGGCCCCATGAGATGCCTCTGGTACCTTTTTCATAGGCTTTTTGAGTTTGGGCAAGGACACAGGGGCCCCATGATCCCCTATTGCCCGGGTGCCCCATGAGTTGTCAGTCCGCCCCTGCACTAGCTGTGATTGAGCACAATTCCAAAACCCCAACACACATGTTCCTGCATCAAAGAGTGACTATATTTGTAGGTGGGTGCTGAGGTGACCATTGGCTGGAACCAAGAAGCATCACAAGGGAGAAATGTTACCAGCACACCATACTAGCTGTGATTGGTCACAATAATCACATGGTACAGGCTGGGCCAATTACAGTTTTTTTGTACTGTCACCAATCAGTGTCCCCAATCACTGCCACACGAGTTTTATGATGGTGCTGTACTGCACTGGTGACAGTATGTAAAAAAATTTGTGATTTTTTTTTTTTCTTCATTTTCCAAAAAATTATGATGAAAAATTACAACTTCAAAAAATTTGCCATGCCTCTTACTAAATACCTTGCACTGTCCATTTTGCAAAAAGGGGTCATTTGGGGGATATCTGTATTGCCCTAACATTTTTGGGACTCAAAAAATCAGACTGGCCATCAGTAGTTCAGGATTGATCGATTTTCAGTTATATACCATAGTTTGTGGACTCTATAACTTGCCTACAGACTAAATAACAAAAACATGCTTTTTTTCATAATTTTCTGACTTTTTCCGCTAATTTTGCAAAAGATAACATTAATTACCACCAAAAGACAGCTCTAGTTGTGTGAACAAATTGATAAAAATTTAGTTTGGGTACAGCGTTGCATGACCGTGCAATTGTTGTTCAAGGTGTGCTGAAAGCCTAAAATAGGCCTGGGCAAGAAGGGGTATATGTGCCCGGTACTGAAATGGTTAAACTACAGTATACCCAATCACATAGGCTTTAACATGTTAAAGCTAAAGTATTTTCAAAAATAATTTTGAATATTTTTAAATCAGTATCTTTCATAAAATTACACCTGATGTTCTTGCCATAAGGGTCCTTGAGCTATCCCATTGAATTTTCTAGGGTCACACTCTGTATGCAGGCATCTTACCAACCGTTCCACTGAAATGCCATTGAAGAGGATTCTACCTAAAGTGAATGAAACAGGCAACCTTTTGCTAGTGGCCTAATGCCATCTAGTGGTGTTATCTATTATTGTGCCATCTATGTTTGGCCTTGCTTGGTAACGTGTAATAACGCACCATTTTTAAACTGGTTGGAAAAAAATAGAATAATATGCCACTATTACCAGGTTATTAAAGCACTATTCTCTGTTTCCAAGGAGTAAAATTGCAAAGATTACAGTACTTCTTAAGCCTCCTATGGGGCAGAATACTGTATATGTAAAATGGCTAGTCCACTCAACGGTAATACTTCACTTATACGAAGTAGTGATGAGCAAAAGCAGCCAAATTCAGTTTTCCTGGAGTTTGGAAAATCTGTCAAATGTTCAATAAATCCAAATTTTCTAGCACTTTGCACTGAATTCTATAGAGGGGGAGGAAGACAAAAAGTGATTCCATTCCACTCATTGTAGAGTTATTGACAACAAAAAAGCATGGGAAGCCAGGCACTACATGGAAACCTGTGCCAATGTAAATACCATACAGTGGGGAGAGGGTCCTTTCCATAGCTTTGAGAGCAAAAGGGAAAATACTAATCTTTTAACCTCCTCTCACCTGCCGTATAGGCAAATGAAGGACGGGCGGGAGCTCTCTCATTCTGGGAGGACGTCATATGACATCCTCCCACACTATCCCACGGTCACTGGTGAATTGTGTCCCTTGGACATAGCACATCATTGATCAAGGTAAAGAGCCAAAAGCATTGGCTCTTTACCACGTGATCGGCTGTGCCCAATTATAGCTGGTCACAAATGTAAACACAGAGTGGTAACTCACTGTTACTGGCTTCCTCTACTCACACACAGGTCCTGTCTGAGGAGTGGAGTCTCCAAACAGTGACTTACTGTTCTGTGCAGTGCACAAACAGATTACAGTGCCCCTGTCACAGTGCCATCAGTGTATGATACCTGTCTCCCATCAATGTACCTGTCGCCCTTCAGTGCACCTGTCGCCCTTCAGTGCACCTGTCGCCCGTCAGTGCACCTGTCGCCCGTCAGTGCACCTGTCGCCCTTCAGTGCACCTGTCGCCCTTCAGTGCACCTGTCGCCCATCAGTGTACCTGTCGCCCATCAGTGTACCTGTTGCCCATCTGTCAGGGATCGCGGCGTCCTGTCGGCCGGCGCATGCGCGCTGGCGACGGCTCACGCCGGGACACAGGCACTAGGTCCCGGCGAGCCGTGGATGACAGGATGCCGCGCATGCGCAGTGGGACCCGCGGGCGCGCCTCGGGCGGCCAATGACAGCCCGGGGGCGCGTCCCGAGCGGCCAATGACAGTGCAGGGCGCAATATTTAAAGATGCCCTGCACTGTCAGTAATCGCCGCAAGGTCTATCTGAGTTCCTGAGTCCTGTACCTGTGTTTTTGACCCTGATTGACCCTGACTACGCTGCCTACTCCTGTGTTGACCCGGATTGTCCTGACTACTCTGCCTTCTCCCATCCTGACCCTCGGCTTGTTTTGACCTCTCTACGGACTGACTTATCCTGCTGACCCTGCGTGTGACCTGACGATTCTCCGCCTGCCGATTCTGTACCTTGCCTACCCCACGGGACCCCCGCTCGTGATCCATCCTGCTAGGTCCTGCCGTCCTCCTCACATCTGGCTCTCCCGGTACCAATACATCCCCGGAGGTTGCCCCTGCCACTGGTGGGCCTGCTCGGAGGTCGTGACCTGGTCCCGGTCTGTTTCAAGTCCATCCCCACCATCAGGGGCCCTGGTGAAAGCACAGACCGGGACTTAGACTCCACGCTTTGGGTAGGTCTGTCAAGTGGGCAGCCAGGGGCACCACCTGGCGGGTTCTAACACCATCAGTGTACCTGTTGCCCTTCAGTGCACCTGTCGTCCGTCAGTGCACCTGTCGCCCGTCAGTGCACCTGTCGCCCGTCAGTGCACCTGTCGCCCTTCAGTGCACCTGTCGCCCTTCAGTGCACCTGTCGCCCGTCAGTGCACCTGTCGCCCGTCAGTGCACCTGTCGCCCTTCAGTGCACCTGTCGCCCTTCAGTGCACCTGTCGCCTGTCAGTGTACCTGTCGCCCATCAGTGTACCTGTTGCCCATCTGTCAGGGATCGCGGCGTCCTGTCGGCCGGCGCATGCGCGCTGGCGACGGCTCACGCCGGGACACAGGCACTAGGTCCCGGCGAGCCGTGGATGACAGGATGCCGTGCATGCGCAGTGGGACCCGCGGGCGCGCCTCGGGCGGCCAATGACAGCACGGGGGCGCGTCCCGAGCGGCCAATGACAGTGCAGGGCGCAATATTTAAAGATGCCCTGCACTGTCAGTAATCGCCGCAAGGTCTATCTGAGTTCCTGAGTCCTGTACCTGTGTTTTTGACCCTGATTGACCCTGACTACGCTGCCTACTCCTGTGTTGACCCGGATTGTCCTGACTACTCTGCCTTCTCCCATCCTGACCCTCGGCTTGTTTTGACCTCTCTACGGACTGACTTATCCTGCTGACCCTGCGTGTGACCTGACGATTCTCCGCCTGCCGATTCTGTACCTCGCCTACCCCACGGGACCCCCGCTCGTGATCCATCCTGCTAGGTCCTGCCGTCCTCCTCACATCTGGCTCTCCCGGTACCAATACATCCCCGGAGGTTGCCCCTGCCACTGGTGGGCCTGCTCGGAGGTCGTGACCTGGTCCCGGTCTGTTTCAAGTCCATCCCCACCATCAGGGGCCCTGGTGAAAGCACAGACCGGGACTTAGACTCCACGCTTTGGGTAGGTCTGTCAAGTGGGCAGCCAGGGGCACCACCTGGCGGGTTCTAACACCATCAGTGTACCTGTTGCCCATCAGTGCCCATCAGAGTACCTGTCACCCGTCAGCAGTGCACCTGTCACATAATGTCCATCACTGCTGCCATCAGCAGAGTACCAGTCACACAGCCACCATTACCAGAGTACCCATCACACAGCCGTCCATCAGCAATGTACCCATTACACAGCCACCACCAATAGAATACCATCACACAGCCACCATCAGAAGAGTACCATCACACAGCCACCATCAGAAGAGTACCATCACACAGCCACCATCATCAGGGTACCTGTCCTACAGCCACCATCAACAGTCTACCTGTCCCAGAACTAGCCATGTCAAAAAAAATTTACACTAGTAAGGAGGCGTTTAAAATCTTTACTATGATGGATGAGAGCAGCAGGGAGCTCTCACCGTCCAATTCAGTGTATGAACACATCGAAAGTAGTGGATGAGCGACTAAATTGGAGGAGGAAGAGGTCTCTCCTAAAAGGATACGGTGCTCTGAAAACCAGGCAGCCACCAGCAGACTCATACACCCCAATGGTCAACTGGCAAACACCAATGGCACTAGTCCCATGGATGAAAGGCCCAGTACCAGCACTGAAATATCCCATCAGACCCCAAGAATCAGGGCCCAAACATACCTCCCAGATGCTCTTGCCAACCCATTATGGTTGCCCTACAACTCGGGATCAGAACGTGTTCCCCTTTTCACAACCAGGTATGCAGGCCAACACTGAAAATTTTTCAGAAATTGATTTTTTAAATTTATTTTTGCCCAGCAGTTTACTTAATTTTATTGTGGACCAGACAAAACCTTTCTTCCCAACAATATATTACTAACAACCCCAGTCAATTCTATGCCCATCCATTTGAATGGAGACATCTTATATTGGAGGAATTTAAGTTATTTTTGGGCCTCACCCTTAACATGGGGCTTATAAAAAAAGATGAAGGATATTCTTACTGGTCCACACACCCAATCCACCACATGCCCATTTATTTTGCTGTAATGCCCAGGTCACGCTATGAGATGATCATGCACTTTCTTCATTTCAGTGACAATACCCCCGAGATCATCCAAACTATGACAAATTGTACAAAATTAACCCATTCTTAATTTTTTTTCCCAAAGATTTGCTGAACTTTATGTCCCTGACCAAAATATATGTGTAGACGAATCCCTTGTCCATTTCACTGGCCAGCTGGGAATCAAGTAATACATTCCAAGCAAAAGGGCCAGGTATGGAGTAAAGCTCTACAAGCTTTCTGAAAGAGCCTCTGGATATTTGTATGCATTCCACATGCATGAAGGCAAAGATTCCCAGCTCCAGCCAACCTACATTGGCAAGTGGAAAAATTGTCTAGGACCCTGCTTTTCCACTTTTCCAAAAAGGTTATCACATCTACCTAGACAATTTCTATACCAGTCTACCCCTTTTCCTACACCTATACCTTGAGAAAACCTTGGTCTGCGGGAACTCCCAAAAAAACAGGAAGGCTACAAAGGGTGGAATCAGCAAGTCTAAGAAACGACAAAGTGCTGGCCCTGAAGTGGAAGGATACGAGAGATGTTTAAATCCTGTCCACCATCCACAATGACACCTTGGTGGAAATTACCAGAAGACATGGTCCCATTCAAAAGCCTGCGTGCAGCCAAGATTAGAATCTCTACATGGGGGGGGGGGGGTTTCAACGATCAGCTGCTACAGCCCCATTTAGCAACAAGAAGGTCCTGTTTTTATCGGATTAAATATTTGGGAAGACCTCCAGGACAATACTGGAAGAGCCCTGTAATGTATCAACACTCGGGGGGAAGGCTACAGAGAAGGTCCTTCCAAAACAGGTGGGTAGAGACCAGAGAGAGATTACAGAAGGGATTCCATAAGAGATCGAGAAGAGGCTGCAAAGGTGGACGACAGAACAAACAGGAAAAGAAGATGAGAGATGTAGGAGAAGGCATATATAATTTAAGTTTGGTATCTTTAACTAAAGATGAAACAAAACTTCCCTCAAGAGTTGGTAGACTCCCTCAAGAGTTGGTTCTGGCCAGCTCAGTAGATATCTTTAAAAAAGGCCCCAAAGGAATTTTTTCCCCTGCAGGAGCAAATTGGAACATGCTTTTCTGGGGGGGGTTGCCTTCCTCTGGATCAACTGTGGGTATAGGATTATAACCTTTTTTTTTTCTTTTTATGGTTGAACTAGATGGACTTTTGTCTTTTTTCAGCCAGACTAACTATGAACTAAAAACAAACAATCCAAATTATTTCCTTGTGCTAGCAAAAACAGAAAATAACTAAAGAATGCTGCATCCACTAAACAATCTAGATACTAAAACAACTACTTGATAAACGGGGTGCGCTTCCAAAAGTTCCAAAGTGCAATTGTGCATACAATATCAAACCAGATTATTATAGAGAAAATAGATACTGTGAGCTCACTATGCAACAATCTAAATAAATATAAAAATGACATCACAAATAAAGTTGTGTCAAAACACCATAATCAACTTTAAAAAAAAAAAATTATAAATAAATGGTAAAACTAGAAGTGTATATATCCACACAGATGGACAAATGTGTGGTGTGTATAGACAAGCTAGATGCCTAAATATGTCAGAAACATGCAAACTTAAAAGGTGTATGTGATATAACCTAGTACTCCACTCTCAAAATAGAAAAAACATTATAAAAGTGTATATGCGTACAGATGGACAAATGAACATATGGACAAAAGTTAAATGAACAAATATTGCAAACAAAGTTGAGGATGAATAAAGCAATTAAATGTGCAAAATATCCGTACAGATGAATAAGTATCTAGATGAACAGTCCAAAATCAGATGGAAAATTCCAAAGGAAAAAAAGACACACTTCAAAGTGTAAGAGAGCATTCAGTGCTGCAGGAATAGAGGGTGCAAGGATATCACACCACCCACATGTAAGGTGAACTTACTAGAGACACTGATCCCACATAGAGATCATGAAACACCTTGCTGTCCCACAGCACAAAATATTCAGACACACCACTCCATTTGGATACGATCCTGTGTAAGTTTGCTCAGCACACAGGAGTTAAACAAGAAGGGACCACCATGGTGCAGTATGTTAAAACCAGGGGCTTTTATTTTGGCAATGTACTAACAATAAAAAGGCAATCAAAAGCATCTAAAAATCGATGAGCATCACCAGATTCTGCCAGCGTGCATAATAGCATCATATGTTTTGCCCATCCTAAAGCATTTCATTGTAAACAGCGTCTTCAGTTGATAGAGGCATAACAAGGGACATCCATTGCTCTCTTAAATACAGGATGGGGAAACTGCAGGCTAAACCAATCAAAAAATATCTACAAAAAACGTCCCAAAACATAAAAAGTCACCTGAAAAAGTGATTAAGTGGATTAAGAACAAAAAAATGATTAAAAAATAAAAATAAATAAATAAAAACAAAAATACATAGATATCCATAGATTTCAACCAGAGCCCGAAAAAAGGGTGACATCTTGTGGTCAAAAACAAATTATACATCCTCATATTACCATATGCCTCAGGATCTCCAAACTGAGATTGCATTTTCACAGACTAATTCTGGATATAAAACCAGTCAAAATCTTTAAAAATACCAATAAAGCAGTCAATAAAATAAATGAAAGAGAGGAAAAGGGATAGAATTAAGAATGGTTAATGAAATAGTTAACATCCCAGTCAGTATTATGATCCAGTGGGTAATAAGTTCTAAGATGGTAAATCCACTTGGTTTCACATTGTGAAAATAACCCTCTTGGGGTTACTTCCACGCAAATTAAGAGAGTATTCATCTATAGCAACCCATTTTAAAATGGAAGGATCTTTATTATGAAATCTGGCATAGTGCTAAGACAGACTGTGTCCTGTAAAGCCTTTTTTGATATTTGCCAGATGTTCCCCAATTTAAACTCTCAGTGCCCGCATTATTTATTTATTATTATTTTTTTGTTGATTATGGTGTTTTGACAAAACCTTATTTGTGATGTTATTTTTATATTTAGATTATTGCATATATTGAACTCTTATCTATTATCATATTACCAACTCTTATTATTACCTAGAAAATTATCTATTTTCTCTATAATAATATGGTTTAATATTGTATGCACAATTGCACTTTGGATTTTTTAAGAGACAGCGCACCCACTTTTTTTGTAACTATGTAAAACCTTTGGATTTAGGATTAAAATATGGCTGGAAATCAAATTTAAATAAATTCAATGCATATATTGATTTAAACAAATATGTCAGCAAACTAAATATTAAATGCTATTTTGCAACTATGCCAACAGCATGAGCTAATGATGTGGGTCTTAACCAGAGTATATTACACAGCAGTCAAAGAAACAAATCTGTGTTTAATTCCCTGGGAGCCACTAATCATAATATTGAAGTGTTTAAACAAATGGTTGATTCAAATTTGAGAGAACGTAATGTAAGAAAGTTTGAGGATTTGGAGTTTTTTACTACGGGGATGGAGGAACTGGATAAGAGGAGGGACATTATTGTCCACCCCACTGATAAGGGAGGAGGAGTTGTCCTTTTGGATAGAAAGGAATATGAGGAGGAAATTAAAAACATTTTGGGGGATAATGAAACCTACGAAAAGTTAAACACCAACCCCACCCAACAATGTAAAAGAGAATTAAAAATAATGGTAAAACAAGCTAATAGAAAGAGTGTATGGGGTGAGAAAGAAAGAAAATATTTGGTGCCTTCAGCCTATAGAATACCAACTCTATATTACCTACCAAAGATCCACAAAAGTCTCATGAAACCTCTTGGGAGGCCTATTGTAAGTGGAATATAATAATTGAAGGCATGGAAATTGGGCAAAATGTGATATTGGCCAATATTGATGTAAATGCATTCTATACTAACATACAACACCAAGATGGAGTACAGGCGATCGTATGGGCCCTGAGGAGATTTAGTGATTAGATAAAATTTATCATTCAAGCTTTAGAATTTGGAATGAAGAAGAATTACTTCTGGTGTGGAGGCAAATATTACATCCAAAAAAAAGGTGTTGCCATGGGGGCCAAGTTTGCACTCAGCCTGGCTAACATCTTCATGGCAAAATGGGAGCAAAAATGGTTTTTTGTCTAAAGTGGGAGGGGCTTAAATTATGGAAAAGATTTATAGATTATATTTTGCTAATCTGGGAAGGAAGTATGGAATCTTTAGAAAGGTTCTTAGAGCATTTTGATAATAATGAGTATGGAATTACTTTTTCAAAAACAGTGAATATGCACGAGGTGAATTTTTAAACCTAAATCTAAACATTTTTACAGAACAAAGCAGACTTTATATGAAAAACTATTTTAAAAGCACCAACAGGAACGAGCGTATCCCCGTATCCAGCTTTCACCATCCAAGATGGGTGGAAAATGTACCCGAAGGGCAATTTACCTGCATTATGCGTAACTGCTTGAAATTGGAACATTACATTGTGCAATCCAATGTGATTAAACAGTGGTTCACAGATAAAGGCTATGACCCAGCGAGATTAGAAAATATAAGATTCCAGGTTAGTAAAAAGTATATCGGTGGGAAAAGGGATAATACTTCTAAAAATAACAGAGAAATGGGAATAAGAATATAGAATCTGGTTTAATTTTAATTACAATTGCTAATACAGGGAGGTTGAAGACATCATAAGGAAGTATTGGCGAATTTTAAGAAAGGATAGGATTTTGGTTTTGGTTCATGGTCACATTGCTGGACTTCTTGTATGATCCTACCTAGCATATTTGCATCATAGCCCATCTCAAGAAATGTCATTCTCAAAGTCTTGGCTTGTTGTAAATAATCCGCTGATCAAGTGGAATCAGACACAAAAATTTACTTTTGGGGACTGAAGCAAACAATGATGGCTGGTGGCAACTTCCCTGAGGAATATACCTATTTCTATCTGTGTCTTTAAAAGTAGTAGTTGTCTAATTACACCCATCTCCCACAGATATTTTAAGGTCCAAAATTGGAGTTCTTTATGGCAGGCTTGACAGCTCAAACAACTGCCACATTTGTTGTCTTTAAGCTCCTGCATGTAGGAATCCAGTGAATGTAAATCCCCATCCCATAGGAGGAGCATATCATCTATATATTCTTTCTGATTCCCTGGCAATCCAGCATCCAGTTCTAAAAATAAATCAACTGCATCAAAGTCTAATCTATGAGACACCACAGTGTATAGAGAGCTCACATCCTGTGTATTAGGTACATATAGCATTGATTAATATACGTTTTGAGCCTTGTAGAGTGGTAAGTGTATTATGTGGTCCCTACACTCTGTCATATCGTTCACCTTGCCCTGTGAGTAGTACTGCAATTCCCTTCTCCAGCTCTAAATTCCTTTCATGTACCATTCTTTGATTCTTGGTCTTTCTTCTGCTTGTCCATTCACAGTGCCATGAAGCTGTAGTCTAAGACCTGCTGGTAATAGCCCTGCACCACCTCAGGCTCACTGCCAGGCCTGTCCTGACAGAGGGAGTGCCCTGCTCACTGGGGACCATAGCATTCTTCTTGATTGCCATGAATGTGTATTAGAGGTGGCTTGAGGGTCTGGTTTTCTGACACACAGTCTCTTCCTGATTGTCCTGTTGGTGTGAGGGGATTACAGAGGAAGGGGTTAATATTTGGAGTATGTGGAAAGGGCGGAGTCTATCATAGTAAAGCTCTGAGCAGAGGAGGCATAGTATGAAATCAGTGGGTCTGTGTGCAAGATCAAAAGTGGGTTCTAGGCATTGACAAAAATAAAATGCGTCGCACAAATCGCGTCACAGAAAAAGTGGGCATAGTTTAAATGGCACTAACTATTGGGCATGGATTAAAGTGGGTGTGGTTAAATAGAGTCTGAAATGACTTACATGCAGAATGTGCTAATGTTAAAAAGGGAATGTGCAGTGCAGAGTGTACAGAGGTGGGTAGTATGTACAGGAGAGGAGTGCAGTGTACAGAGGTGGGTAGTATGTACAGGAGAGGAGTGCAGTGTACAGAGGTGGGTAGTATGTGCAGGAGAGGAGTGCAGAGTGTACAGAGGTGGGTAGTATGTGCAGGAGAGGAGTGCAGAGTGTACAGAGGTGGGTAGTATGTGCAGGAGAGGAGTGCAGAGTGTATGGCGGTGGGTAGTATGTGCAGGATAGGAGTGCAGAGTGTATGGCGGTGGGTAGTATGTGCGGGAGAGGAGTGCAGAGTGTACAGAGGTGGGTAGTATGTGCAGGAGAGGAGTGCAGAGTGTACAGCGGTGGGTAGTATGTGTAGGAGAGGAGTGCAGAGTGTACAATGGATGGTAGTATGTGCAGGAGAGGAGTGCAGAGTGTATGGCGGTGGGTATTATGTGCAGGAGAGGAGTGCAGAGTGTACAGAGGTGGGTAGTATGTGCAGGAGAGGAGTGCAGAGTGTACAGAGGTGGGTGGTATGTGCAGGAGAGGAGTGCAGAGTGTAAAGAGGTGGGTAGCATGTGCAGGAGAGGAGTGCAGAGTGTACAGCGGTGGGTAGTATGTGCAGGAGAGGAGTGCAGAGTGTACAGAGGTGGGTAGTATGTGCAGGAGAGGAGTGCAGAGTGTACAGAGGTGGGTGGTATGTGCAGGAGAGGAGTGCAGAGTGTAAAGAGGTGGGTAGTATGTGCAGGAGAGGAGTGCAGAGTGTACAGCGGTGGGTAGTATGTGCAGGAGAGGAGTGCAGAGTGTATGGCGGTGGGTAGTATGTGCAGGAGAGGAGTGCAGAGTGTACAGTGGTGGGTAGTATGTGCAGGAGAGGAGTGCAGAGTGTACAGCGGTGGGTAGTATGTGCAGGAGAGGAGTGCAGAGTGTACAATGGATGGTAGTATGTGCAGGAGAGGAGTGCAGAGTGTATGGCGGTGGGTAGTATGTGCAGGAGAGGAGTGCAGAGTGTATGGCAGTGGGTAGTATGTGCAGGAGAGGAGTGCAGAGTGTACGGTGGAGGGTAGTTTGTGCAGGAGAGGAGTGCAGAGTGTACGGTGGAGGGTAGTTTGTGCAGGAGAGGAGTGCAGAGGGTTTGGCGGTGGGAAGTTTGTGCAGGATAGGAGTGCAGAGTGTATGGCGGTGGGTAGTATGTGCAGGAGAGGAGTGCAGAGTGTACAGCGGTGGGTAGTATGTGCAGGAGAGGAGTGCAGAGTGTACAGCGGTGGGTAGTATGTGCAGGAGAGGAGTGCAGAGTGTATGGCGGTGGGTAGTATGTGTAGGAGAGCAGTGCAGAGTGTACAATGGAGGGTAGTATGTGCAGGAGAGGAGGGCAGAGTGTATGGCGGTGGGTAGTATGTGCAGGAGAGGAGTGCAGAGTGTACGGTGGAGGGTAGTTTGTGCAGGAGAGGAGTGCAGAGTGTATGGCGGTGGGTAGTATGTGCAGGAGAGGAGTGCAGAGTGTATGGCGGTGGGTATTATGTGCAGGAGAGGAGTGCAGAGTGTACAGTGGAGGGTAGCATGTGCAGGAGAAGAGTGCAGAGTGTACGGCGGAGGGTAATATGTGCAGGAAAGGAGTGCAGAGTGTACAATGGATGGTAGTATGTGCAGGAGAGGAGTGCAGAGTGTATGGCGGTGGGTAGTATGTGCAGGAGAGGAGTGCAGAGTGTACGGTGGAGGGTAGTTTGTGCAGGAGAGGAGTGCAGAGTGTATGGCGGTGGGTAGTATGTGCAGGAGAGGAGTGCAGAGTGTACGGTGGAGGGTAGTTTGTGCAGGAGAGGAGTGCAGAGGGTTTGGCGGTGGGAAGTTTGTGCAGGATAGGAGTGCAGAGTGTATGGCGGTGGGTAGTATGTGCAGGAGAGGAGTGCAGAGTGTACAGCGGTGGGTAGTATGTGCAGGAGAGGAGTGCAGAGTGTATGGCGGTGGGTAGTATGTGTAGGAGAGCAGTGCAGAGTGTACAATGGAGGGTAGTATGTGCAGGAGAGGAGTGCAGAGTGTATGGCGGTGGGTAGTATGTGCAGGAGAGGAGTGCAGAGTGTACGGTGGTGGATAGTATGTGCAGAAGAGGAGTGCAGAGTGTACGGTGGAGGGTAGTTTGTGCAGGAGAGGAGTGCAGAGTGTACGGTGGAGGGTAGTATGTGCAGGAGAGGAGTGCAGAGTGTATGGCGGTGGGTAGTATGTGCAGGAGAGGAGTGCAGAGTGTACGGTGGTGGATAGTATGTGCAGAAGAGGAGTGCAGAGTGTACGGTGGAGGGTAGTTTGTGCAGGAGAGGAGTGCAGAGTGTACGGTGGAGGGTAGTATGTGCAGGAGAGGAGTGCAGAGTGTATGGCGGTGGGTAGTATGTGCAGGAGAGGAGTGCAGAGTGTACGGTGGAGGGTAGCATGTGCAGGAGAGGTGTGCAGAGTGTACCGCAGAGGGTAGTATGTGCAGGAGAGGAGTGCAGAGTGTACGGTGGTGGATAGTATGTGCAGGAGAGGAGTGCAGAGTGTACGGTGGAGGGTAATATGTGCAGGAGAGGAGTGCAGAGTGTACGGTGGTGGATAGTATGTGCAGGAGAGGAGTGCAGAGTGTACGGTGGTGGATAGTATGTGCAGGAGAGGAGTGCAGAGTGTACGGTGGAGGGAAGTTTGTGCAGGAGAGGAGTGCAGAGTGTACGGTGGAGGGTAGTTTGTGCAGGAGAGGAGTGCAGAGTGTACAATGGAGGGTAGTATGTGCAGGAGAGGAGTGCAGAGTGTATGGCGGTGGGTAGTATGTGCAGGAGAGGAGTGCAGAGTGTACGGTGGAGGGTAGCATGTGCAGGAGAGGTGTGCAGAGTGTACCGCAGAGGGTAGTATGTGCAGGAGAGGAGTGCAGAGTGTACGGTGGTGGATAGTATGTGCAGGAGAGGAGTGCAGAGTGTACGGTGGAGGGTAATATGTGCAGGAGAGGAGTGCAGAGTGTACGGTGGTGGATAGTATGTGCAGGAGAGGAGTGCAGAGTGTACGGTGGTGGATAGTATGTGCAGGAGAGGAGTGCAGAGTGTACGGTGGAGGGAAGTTTGTGCAGGAGAGGAGTGCAGAGTGTACAGTGGAGGGTATTATGTGCAGGAGAGGAGTGCAGAGTGTATGGCTGTGGGTAGTATGTGCAGGAGAGGAGTGCAGAGTGTACGGCGGTGGGTAGTATGTGCAGGAGAGGAGTGCAGAGTGTACGGTGGAGGGTAGCATGTGCAGGAGAAGAGTGCAGAGTGTACGGCGGAGGGTAGTTTGTGCAGGAGAGGAGTGCAGAGTGTATGGCGGTGGGTAGTATGTGCAGGAGAGGAGTGCAGAGTGTATGGCGGTGGGTAGTATGTGCAGGAGAGGAGTGCAGAGTGTACGGTTGTGGGTGGTATGTGCGGGAGAGGAGTGCAGAGTGTACGGCGGTGGGTGGTATGTGCGGGAGAGGAGTGCAGAGTGTACTGTGGAGGGTAGTATGTGCAGGAGAGGAGTGCAGAGTGTATAGTGGAGGGTAGTATGTGCAGGTGTCAGGGCTCCCAGGTATGACCAGAGATGTGTGACTGATGCAGGGAAACGCAGACCTCAGATATGTGATAAACAATATAATTTATTAACACTAACCATACAAACATAAACGCAGGGCAATACTAAACATAATACAGTGCAAACAAACCAAACCAACCACCCACAGATAACAGTACATACAAGCAAGCGTCGTCAGGCAGGCCGGGTCAATATCAATTGGGCAGGTAGGTACGGGGGGAGCAAGCAGAGAATGGTCGGGGTCACAGGCCAGGTTCAGCAGGTAGCAAGCAGCGAGGTACAGAGGGTCAGACAGAGGGGTGGTCAGGGTCACAAGCCAGGATCAGAGCAGGAGAAGTCAGCAGCAGTTCAGATCAGGGTCAGCAAAGGAACAGAAACAGGATACAGGGCCCAGGACAAACACAACACCAAGGCAGAGTCTGCAAGTCTGGCCATCCCTTAAATACCCCAGTATCATCAGTTCCAGGTGTTAGCTGGCTGAAAGGTTGAGTCTCTGATTGCTGGGAGCACCCGCTGGCCAGCCCTGGTACTGCAGATCAAAAGGCAGGTGAGTCCCACCATTGCTGGCCAGTCCATTCCTAACAGTACCCCCCCCTCAAGGAGCGGCCTCAGGACGCTCCAAACAGTCCTAGCTGGGCAAAATGTTCCACCGCCCGGGTCTGGCAACTGGCGGGATAGCAAAGACTGGCACACCGGGCAGGACTCCGGGCAGCGGTACATCGAGCAGAGGCACTCCGGGCAGAGGCACATCGGGCAGGACTCCGGGCAGAGGCACATCGGGCAGGACTCCGGGCAGAGGCACACCGGGCAGAGGCACATCGGGCAGGACTCCGGGCAGAGGCACATCGGGCAGAGGCACATCGGGCAGGACTCCGGGCAGAGGCACATCGGATTACCAGGCGAAGCAGCAGGCAGCGGGCCCCCGGGCGGGGCGACAGGCACCGGGCCCCCGGGCGGAGCAGCAGGCACCGGGCCCACGGGCGGAGCAGCAGGCACCGGGCCCCCGGGCGGGGCAGCAGGCACCGGGCCCCCGGGCGGAGCAGCAGGCACCGGGCCCCCGGGCGGGGCAGCAGGCACCGGGCCCCCGGGCGGGGCAGCAGGCACCGGGCCCCCGGGCGGGGCAGCAGGCACCGGGCCCCCGGGCGGGGCAGCAGGCACCGGGCCCCCGGGCGGGGCAGCAGGCACCGGGCCCCCGGGCGGGGCAGCAGGCATCGTGCCCCCGGGCGGAGCAGCAGGCACCGGGCCCCCGGGCGGGGCGACAGGCATCGTGCCCCCAGGCGGGGCGACAGGCATCGTGCCCCCAGGCGGGGCGACAGGCATCGTGCCCCCAGGCGGGGCGACAGGCATCGTGCCCCCAGGCGGGGCGACAGGCATCGTGCCCCCAGGCGGGGCGACAGGCATCGTGCCCCCAGGCGGGGCGACAGGCATCGTGCCCCCAGGCGGAGCGGCGGGCGCCGGACCCCCAGGCGGAGCGACAGGTCTCGGGCCCTCAGGCGGAGCGGCGGGCGCCGGACCCCCAGGCGGAGCGACAGGTCTCGGGCCCTCAGGCGGAGCGGCGGGCGCCGGACCCCCAGGAGGAGCGACAGGTCTCGGGCCCTCAGGCGGAGCGGCGGGCGCCGGACCCCCAGGTGGAGCGACAGGTCTCGGGCCCTCAGGCGGAGCGGCGGGCGCCGGACCCCCAGGCGGAGCGACAGGTCTCGGGCCCATAGGCGGAGCGGCGGGCGCCGGACCCCCAGGAGGAGCGACAGGTCTCGGGCCCTCAGGCGGAGCTGCGGGCGCCGGACCCCCAGATGGAGCGACAGGTCTCGGGCCCTCAGGCGGAGCGGCGGGCGCCGGACCCCCAGGTGGAGCGACAGGTCTCGGGCCCTCAGGCGGAGCGGCGGGCGCCGGACCCCCAGGTGGAGCGACAGGTCTCGGGCCCTCAGGCGGAGCGGCGGGCGCCGGACCCCCAGGAGGAGCGACAGGTCTCGGGCCCTCAGGCGGAGCGGCGGGCGCCGGACCCCCAGGTGGAGCGACAGGTCTCGGGCCCATAGGCGGAGCGGCGGGCGCCGGACCCCCAGGAGGAGCGACAGGTCTCGGGCCCTCAGGCGGAGCGGCGGGCGCCGGACCCCCAGATGGAGCGACAGGTCTCGGGCCCTCAGGCGGAGCGGCGGGCGCCGGACCCCCAGGTGGAGCGACAGGTCTCGGGCCCTCAGGCGGAGCGGCGGGCGCCGGACCCCCAGATGGAGCGACAGGTCTCGGGCCCTCAGGCGGAGCGACAGGTCTCAGGCCCCCAGGCGGGGCGGCGGGCGCCGGATCCCCAGGCGGAGCGGCGGGCGCTGGACCCCCACGCGGAGCAACAGGTCTCGGGCCCCCAGGCGGAGCGGCGGGCACCGAGTCACCAGGCACGACAGTGGGCTCCGAGTCAACTGGTATGACCGCAGGCACTGGGTCAGACATTGTATGGTCTGGCTGGACAGCGGGCATCGGGTCACCAGGCATCAGGTCATTTGGCTCGACAGCGGGCACCGCGTCATCTGGCAAGGCAGTGGGCTCCGAGTCAACTGGTATGACCGCGGGTACTGGGTCAGACATTGGATCGTCTGACCGGACAGCGGGCATCGAGTCACCAGGCATCAGGTCATTTGGCTCGACCGCGGGCACCGCGTCATCTGGCAAGGCAGTGGGCTCCGAGTCAACTGGTATGACCGCAGGCACTGGGTCAGACATTGTATGGTCTGGCTGGACAGTGGGCATCGGGTCACCAGGCATCAGGTCATTTGGCTCGACAGCGGGCACCGCGTCATCTGGCAAGGCAGTGGGCTCCAAGTCAACTGGTATGACCGCGGGCACTGGGTCAGACATTGGATCGTCTGACTGGACAGCGGGCACTGGGTCACCAGGCATCAGGTCATTTGGCTCGACAGCGGGCACCGCGTCATCTGGCAAGGCAGTGGGCTCCGAGTCAACTGGTATGACCGCGGGCACTGGGTCAGACATTGGATCGTCTGACCGGACAGCGGGCATCGGGTCACCAGGCATCAGGTCATTTGGCTCGACAGCGGGCACCGCGTCATCCGGCAAGGCAGTGGGCTCCGAGTCAACTGGTATGACCGCGGGCACTGGGTCAGACATTGGATCGTCTGACTGGACAGCGGGCACTGGGTCACCAGGCATCAGGTCATTTGGCTCGACAGCGGGCACCGCGTCATCTGGCAAGGCAGTGGGCTCCGAGTCAACAGGCACGACAGTGAGCACCGGGGCATCAGGTACCGGATTGTCTGGCTCGACAGCGGGCATCGGGTCACCAGGTATGACAGCGGGCACTGGGTCACCAGGCATCAGGTCATTTGGCTTGTCAGCGGGCACCGCGTCATCTGGCAAGGCAGTGGGCACCGGGTCACCAGGCATTGGATCGTCTGGCTCGACAGCGGGCATCGGGTCACCAGGTATGACAGCGGGCACTGGGTCACCAGGCATCAGGTCATTTGGCTTGCCAGCGGGCACCGCGTCATCTGGCAAGGCAGTGGGCACCGGGTCACCAGATATGACAGCGGGCTCTGAGTCAATTGGCACGACAGCGGGCACTGGATCAGGTACCGGATCATCTGGATCAACAGCGGGCATCGAGTCAACTGGCCTAATAGGATCGTCGGGCTGGATCAGTTCATCATGCTGAGTAGCGGCATCAGGCTGAATGCAGGCATCAGGCTGAGGAGAGGCTTCAGGCTGAAGAGAGGCATCCGGCTGAAGAGAGGCATCCGGCTGAAGAGAGGCATCCGGCTGAAGAGAGGCATCCGGCTGAAGAGAGGCATCCGGCTGAAGAGAGGCATCCGGCTGAAGAGAGGCATCCGGCTGAAGAGAGGCATCCGGCTGAAGAGAGGCATCCGGCTGAAGAGAGGCATCAGGCCGAGTAGAGGCTTCAGGCCGAGTAGAGGCTTCAGGCCGAGTAGAGGCTTCAGGCCGAGTAGAGGCTTCAGGCCGAGTCACGGAAGGCAGGCTCACCGGTTTGGATACTGGCAGGATGGTATTGGTTGGAAAGAATTTTCGCTTTTTTCTGGTTTTAACTACTGGAGCACTGCAAGTAAACGCAGGTCTGCAAACGAATGGAGCAGCTGGAGACAGAGAAAAACTGGAGGATGGAACAGGAGAGGGAGCAGTTGCTACAGAGGGCTTTTTTACAGGGTTAAAGGCAGGATAGGTGCAGCGAGTGGGAACAGGGTACTGACATGCGGTAGATAGCCAAGTATACTGGGCTGTAACTGGAGGAGCTGGTGGGAATACAGGAGTAGAGTTAGAAGCAGGACTGGGTCTTTGTAAGCTGACTGAGGCTGGGTGCAACAAATCTGTCCATGTCTGCAGTAGGGGTTGAACAAAGCTGAGTTTACACAAAGTCTGTCTGGTCAATGACTGCACTGCGTTTATACAATCTCTTAGTGTCTGTGGTGAACATGTGGAATAACGCTCCAGAAAGTAACCCACATCATCCTCTAATAACCACACCAGGGACTCTACCTGGTCTGCACTAAATGGTGGCAAAAATTCATCCCTGCATTCGGGGAAACCAGATGAAACCAACTCAACACAAACCTGAATCAATGGCTGCACCATAGAGAAAACTGTGCCCTGATCTACTAGAACATGAGCGAGCCGTATACATTCTAGCAGTTCATCCCGGGTATACTCCTTCAGAGTCTGATAAGCATACTCTCTGTCATCAAGCACTAGCAGAGATAAATACTCAACCTCATCTAGATCCATCCTTCCCATCAACAAGCCAAGATGGCTTCCCTGTGCAGCCACTTCTGGTCAGGATTGGCCTTGGTGTAATGTCAGGGCTCCCAGGTATGACCAGAGATGTGTGACTGATGCAGGGAAACGCAGACCTCAGATATGTGATAAACAATATAATTTATTAACACTAACCATACAAACATAAACGCAGGGCAATACTAAACATAATACAGTGCAAACAAACCAAACCAACCACCCACAGATAACAGTACATACAAGCAAGCGTCGTCAGGCAGGCCGGGTCAATATCAATTGGGCAGGTAGGTACGGGGGGAGCAAGCAGAGAATGGTCGGGGTCACAGGCCAGGTTCAGCAGGTAGCAAGCAGCGAGGTACAGAGGGTCAGACAGAGGGGTGGTCAGGGTCACAAGCCAGGATCAGAGCAGGAGAAGTCAGCAGCAGTTCAGATCAGGGTCAGCAAAGGAACAGAAACAGGATACAGGGCCCAGGACAAACACAACACCAAGGCAGAGTCTGCAAGTCTGGCCATCCCTTAAATACCCCAGTATCATCAGTTCCAGGTGTTAGCTGGCTGAAAGGTTGAGTCTCTGATTGCTGGGAGCACCCGCTGGCCAGCCCTGGTACTGCAGATCAAAAGGCAGGTGAGTCCCACCATTGCTGGCCAGTCCATTCCTAACAGCAGGAGAGGAGTGCAGAGTGTACTGTGGAGGGTAGTATGTGCAGGAGAGGAGTGCAGAGTGTACGGCGGTGGGTGGTATGTGCAGGAGAGGAGTGCAGAGTGTACGGCGGTGGGTGGTATGTGCAGGAGAGGAGTGCAGAGTGTATGGCGGTGGGTAGTTTGTGCAGGAGAGGAGTGCAGAGTGTATCGCGGTGGGTAGTGTGTGCAGGAGAGGAGTGCAGAGTGTACGGCGGTGGGTAGTATGTGCAGGAGAGGAGTGCAGAGTGTACGGCGGTGGGTAATATGTGCAGGAGAGGAGTGCAGAGTGTACTGTGGAAGGTAGTATGTGCAGGAGAGGAGTGCAGAGTGTACTGTGGAGGGTAGTATGTGCAGGAGAGGAGTGTAGAGTGTATGGTGGTGGGTAGTATGTGCAGGAGAGGAGTGCAGAGTGTACGGTGGTGGATAGTATGTGCAGGAGAGGAGTGCAGAGTGTACGGTGGTGGATAGTATGTGCAGGAGAGGAGTGCAGAGTGTACAATGGATGGTAGTATGTGCAGGAGAGGAGTGCAGAGTGTATGGCGGTGGGTAGTATGTGCAGGAGAGGAGTGCAGAGTGTACAGCGGTGGGTAGTATGTGCAGGAGAGGAGTGCAGAGTGTATGGCGGTGGGTAGTATGTGCAGGAGAGGAGTGCAGAGTGTATGGCGGTGGGTAGTATGTGCAGGAGAGGAGTGCAGAGTGTACAATGGAGGGTAGTATGTGCAGGAGAGGAGTGCAGAGTGTATGGCGGTGGGTAGTATGTGCAGGAGAGGAGTGCAGAGTGTACGGTGGTGGATAGTATGTGCAGGAGAGGAGTGCAGAGTGTACGGTGGAGGGTAGTATGTGCAGGAGAGGAGTGCAGAGTTTATGGCGGTGGGTAGCATGTGCAGGAAAGGAGTGCAGAGTGTACGGTGGAGGGTAGCATGTGCAGGAGAGGTGTGCAGAGTGTACCGCAGAGGGTAGTATGTGCAGGAGAGGAGTGCAGAGTGTACAGCGGTGGGTAGTATGTGCAGGAGAGGAGTGCAGAGTGTACAGCGGTGGGTGGTATGTGCAGGAGAGGAGTGCAGAGTGTACAGCGGTGGGTGGTATGTGCAGGAGAGGAGTGCAGAGTGTACGGCGGTGGGTAGTATGTGCAGGAGAGGAGTGCAGAGTGTACGGTGGAGTGTAATATGTGCAGGAGAGGAGTGCAGAGTGTACGGTGGTGGATAGTATGTGCAGGAGAGGAGTGCAGAGTGTACGGTGGAGGGTATTATGTGCAGGAGAGGAGTGCAGAGTGTATGGCGGTGGGTATGTGCAGGAGAGGAGTGCAGAGTGTATGGCGGTGGGTAGTATGTGCAGGAGAGGAGTGCAGAGTGTACGGTGGAGGGTAGCATGTGCAGGAGAGGTGTGCAGAGTGTACCGCAGAGGGTAGTATGTGCAGGAGAGGAGTGCAGAGTGTACAGCGGTGGGTGGTATGTGCAGGAGAGGAGTGCAGAGTTTACGGCGGTGGGTGGTATGTGTAGGAGAGGAGTGCAGAGTGTACAGCGGTGGGTGGTATGTGCAGGAGAGGAGTGCAGAGTTTACGGCGGTGGGTGGTATGTGCAGGAGAGGAGTGCAGAGTGTACGGCGGTGGGTGGTATGTGCAGGAGAGGAGTGCAGAGTGTACGGTGGTGGGTGGTATGTGCAGGAGAGGAGTGCAGAGTGTATGGTGGTGGGAAGTTTGTGCAGGAGAGGAGTGCAGAGTGTACGGTGGTGGGTGGTATGTGTAGGAGAGGAGTGCAGAGTGTATGGTGGTGGGAAGTTTGTGCAGGAGAGGAGTGCAGAGTGTACGGTGGTGGGTGGTATGTGTAGGAGAGGAGTGCAGAGTGTATGGTGGTGGGAAGTTTGTGCAGGAGAGGAGTGAAAAGTGTATGTGCAGGACAAGAGTGCGGAGTGTATGGCAGTGGGTAGTATGTGCAGGAGAACAATGAGGAGTATATGGCGGTGGGTAGTATGTGCAGAACAGTGCGGAGTGTATGGCAGTGGTTTTTTAATTTTATCTTTTATTTTTTTCGCAGTGCTTCTGGGGAGGGATTTTTATTTATTTATTACACATGTAATTTTTTTTCACAATGCTGTTTGGGGGGAGGGGGCAGTGCATCGTGCCAGTAGTTTTATTATACTGTATATATTTTTTCAGTTTATTTTTTAGCATTTTTTTTTATAAATTTCCACAATGTTTTTTTCTGGGGGGAGGAGGGGGAGGGTAGTGGATGGTGTCAGTAGTTTCTTTATTTTTTTTATTATTTTTTACAATTTTATTTTTACAATTAAAGTTTTTAAAATTACAATATTTTTTTTCTATCAGCCCTGTTGGGGGGCTTTGATGAGATATCAGGGGTCTAAACAGACATCTCCCCTTTTGAGGTTCAGATCTTTACAGACTATACGTGATATGCATCATACATATATGTAAAACTACCAACCTGAAAAGGTGATGGAGGGCCACTTACCAAACAATTCATACATATCTCATGAATTGAGAATGATATACGAGATAATAATGGCTATAGTGTGGTATAGTTTGATTGGACATTCAATCCTCTGTATAGCCTAGCTTAGATATATCTCTTCAAAGGAGCCGAGAAACATAAGTCCCAAACTGGGTACTAAAATATGGGTACAAAATAAAATAGTAAATACCTATAATGCTGCAATTAACATGGTGCACAAAATCTAAATATTTTATGGAATGAGGAGCTTACCTCTATCAAAACTTTCAAACCACCATTGGGGGGGGGGGGCCAAAAACCAGATCCTAATTAGAAAATTAGAATGAGACAAACAACCCTCAAACAAGTGGGGGAAAAGTCCACAAGTGGAAACACACAAAGCCACTATTAAATGGAAATAACAATAATATCTATGAGAGACCACAAATCATGAAGTGGCAGCCACAGGCTTAAATCATTAATATCTGCAAAGTCTCACCAATATAGCACCACAAACACCACCTCCCCATCAGCCTACCAAACAATAGACCACACCAGCACTTTTATATGTGGGCCCCTCCCACCGTGCCCGACGTCACAACGTGGCGCAGATGTGCCATCAGACATCACTTCTCGGCCTTTTGGCTAAGATCAAGTGTAGTATCTGTTCTTATCAGTGTCCAGTGGGGGTGCTCCCGACCATTCTAGTTTACGGGGATGGTTGTTGTATAGTACCCTCACTGGTATGATGGGGGTCCGGAAGGCTAGTACCGGAGGGACAGAAACCAGGGAGCGCCATGATTCGTTCTGGGGCCTTGGGAGTAATTCCTCTGGGGAGACCGGAAAGACCCAGTACCTCCTGATCTGAACATGCTGCCTTGGTCTGGCCGGAGGCTGGGGACGCAAAAAGTCCGCAAACTCAGTGCCCCCTGGGGAAGACGCTCTCAGGGGTGTCACTAGTAACACTTGGGTGTGGGACCCCACGGTGTGAAGATGACACATGGCCACTGTTTTTCACTTCTTTTTGCACAGCGCCCTAAGGACCAGGTCTTTTGGCTAAGTCCGGGGCAATTTTTGCTACAGGCCTCAGGGCCTGGTCTGTGCACTATTAGGCACGGTACCACTTTTTTATTTTTTATTTATTTACCACTCCCACGTTTTGTCACTTTTTCTGTTCTTATGTGTGTGTTTTTCACGGATGGAGGGTGTGGGTCCTCGGGCCTTACCTGAAGTCTAGGGGGAGGATGTGTGGCCATACGGTTCCTTCCTCCCCTGATCCCTGGGGGGTTTTCTCTTCGGGAGAACCCCCTCGCCTAGTACTGGATGTCCGGCTTCGGCTGGGCATAAGGAACGGTGGTCCACCAGGCCTTTTGGCCAGGAGGACCAAATGGGAACCTTGTCCCTGTCAGGAGCTTCGTGCCCCGGGGGATCAGGCGAACGGTCCAACCCTTTCGGGGGTAGGACAAACACACCCCTAAGTGCACTTTTTCGTGTGGTGTTCGCACTTGCACTTTTTTTGTGATCACTTACGGGTTTTTTGTTGTAGTTTGCACGTTTGCGGACTTAAAAAAAAAAAAAAAAAAATCAGACATCACTTCTGCCCATCACCTACACAGGGCCAACCAAGACATGGCGGCACAACAGCAACGAAACACAAGCAAAGTGCAATACAACCAGTTTCATTGCACATAAACGGGAAAAATCTAAAAAGAGAGCACATCAGAAATACCAACATTATATTAAATGCTGCCATGAAAATAGGTTTAACTAATTTAAGAATGTTACAATGCTAGTAGCGCCATCTAGAGGATTTGTAGTAAATTGCAAAAATATTCAATACATAGAGGTTTTCCCTTACATATGATGGGCAATGTAAACATCCTAAAAAAACATCCGTGTAGCCATTAAAGCATCACATATCCAGGCCAAAAACAAACTAAGTATGTATCTCACTCAATATTCAATTTTGCGCATTATTTAAAACCTCAATTAATTAGAACATAGGTACCCTCCAACACATTTTTTTTACAATAATTCATATATAAAACCTAGTATATTAACAAGCAGAAACAATTATGGGTGGCTATTATCCTGATCAGGTTCCTCATTGGTTCTATCTATAGAAAGGACTTAAAACTTATGGAATCATTTAAACCTGGAAATTTAGTGGCTTGCAAACTGAAAATTCACTTTGTTGTTGAAATAAAAGACAGTCCACATCCCCACCTCTCTCATGTGCTCTAATGCAAAAAAATGTATTTTGGAATGGGGTTCTCTGGTCTTTTTTTGATAATAAGTGATGTATGGTCACGGCTGCGTTGAAAAAACATCCGTTAATGGTCTTACATGGTTACATAGTTAGTCTGGCTGAAAAATGACAAAAGTCCATCCAGTTCAACCATTAAAAAAAAAAGTTATAATCCTATACCCACAGTTGATCCAGAAGAAGGCAAAACAACCCAGCAAAGCATGATCCAATTTGCTCCTGCAGGGAAAAAAATTCCTTCCTGATCCCCCGAGAGGCAATCGGATATTCCCTGGATCAACTTTACCTATAAATATTGGTATCCATTTATATTCTGTGTATCCAAGAAAGAATCCAGGCCTTTTTTAAAGCAATCCACTGGCCAGAACCAACCCTTGAGGGAGTCTATTCCACATTTTCACAGCTCTCACTGTGAAGAAACCTTTCTGTGTTTGGAGATTAAATTTCTTTTCCACCAGACATAAAGAGTGCCCCCTTGTCCTCTGTGATGACCTCAAGGTGAATAGCTCTACACCGCAGGGGCGGACTGACAATTCGAGCACTCGGGCACTGCCCGAGGGCCCGGGGTCAGTAGGGGGCCCCATGAGATGCCCCTGGTACCTTTCATAGGCTTTTTTTGAGTGTGGTTTGAGTTTGGGCAAGGACACAGGGGCCCCATGATCCCCTATTGCCCGGGGGCCCCATGAGTTGTCAGTCCGCCCCTGCTACACCGAGTTCACTATATGAACCACTGATGTATTTATACATGGAGATCATATCCCCCCTTAATCTCCTCTTCTCAAGAGAATAAATTCAGTTCATCTAATCTTTCCTCATAGCTGAGCTCCTCCATGCCTCTGTCTTTCCCACATAGAATGCCCCACGATCACATTGCATCAGGTATACAATGCCCATAGTTTGGCAATATACTGAGCGGCATGGTGTATATACACGTCCATTTGGTAGATTCACTGTACTAGCTTTTGGGAGGAAACAACAGAAGTTACATCTCCCACAAGGAAATGTACCCATTTGTTGAGATATATAGTTTTTGTCACCCCCTCCCCCCAATGGTGGTTTGAAAGTTTTGATAGAGCTAAGCTTCTCATTCCATAAAATATTTATATTTTGTGCACCATGTTAATTGCAGCATTATAGGTTCTTACTATTTTATTTTGTACTCATATTTTAGTACCCAGTTTGGGACTTGTTTCTTGGCTCCTTTGAAGATATATGTAAGCTAAATGGGACATTAACAACCATGCATGCTGCTTACTAATTTAGTGGTGCAAATTTCATCTCTTAAAGGTATATTTCCTCCTACTGGTCTTTAGGGCACTTTTGTTAGTTTTCAATGTATGCAGATTAAGTTTATAGTTTCTTTATCTCATTGCCCTATCCAGCTTGTGTGTCCCTCCAGCACCCATTTGAAGCCTCATTTTTTTGGGCTATACAGACGATTGAATGTCCAATCAAACTATACCACACTATAGCCATTATTATCTCGTATATCATTCTCAATTCAAGAGATATGTATGAATTGTTTGGTAAGTGGCCCTCCATCACCTTTTGAAGTTGCTAGTTTTACATATATGTATGATGCATTTTAAATTGATTCATTAATAAATATTGTACATTTTAGCTTTTGTTGTTGCTCTATTATTGTATGGCACCCTAAAAATCCCACCACTTAAAGTGGGAAGGTTTCCCCCTTTTCCCCTCTTTTTTCTTTTCTTGTTGTTTTGTTCTAATTTGGGATGTGGTGCTGTTGAGCTCCTCTCTGAACATTACTACTCTTGTCCCTATTGTTTTTTTGGTTTTTTTTAAATTGTCGGCCTTTTTTTGTTTATAGCACAAAAGATAAAAAATGCGGAAACGATCAAATACCACCAAAATAAAGCTCCATTTGTAGGTGCAGAGCTGCATGACCACGCAATTGTCAGTTAAAGTAACGCAGTGCCGTATCACAGAAAATGTCCTGGTCAGGAAGGGGGTAAATTCTCCGGAGAGCAAGTGGTTAAAGCACCTCTGCCAGTGTTAAATGGTTTGTCTCATCCTTGTGACTGTAAGGGAGCTTGTTCTGTTGAAAAACAACAGACTTACCGACTGGATCACCAATCAATTTGTAAAGGCTACATTGACCTATAAGTAAAAAATAATAAATACACATATTTTGCAGGAAAATTTCACCATAGAATTTTTTTTTCCCCACAGGAGCCCACAAAGCAGATCAGTGGATTGCAGGTGCAATGTCAGGCTCATGCAGTTACTGCCTCCAGCTTTCAGATCGTACCTCCATAGGAGCTTTCAGGTAGTAAGCTAGTCAAGTGTCAATGGACTACGAGTGCGATGATTAGCGCATTAGTAGTACATTGAGAACTACAAGTCATCTGCCATGGTGGAAGATAGCTCTTATAGTTTCTTCATTCTAAGAGCCCTGCACAGTCACACCAATTTTAAATTTGACAGTGCCTGCTGTGGAAAGGAATCCTCAGCAGCTCCGGGGGGGACTCGGGAAGAGGGTTGGGGTGCTTAGCAACAAATTACATGTTACTCCTGAAATACAGGTGTGACATGTTCCTAAAAGCGAACTTAGCTTTTAAAAAATAATTGTAGGCCTGAAGATTACAGAAAACCTCCAAACATATATTTTCTGAAATAAAATAGTAGTAGGTCCAATTATTTATGTCAAACGATATTACCGAAAAGGTCTAGGAAATGCAAATTTTCAGGCAAAAACACTAAAATGAATTTCAGGGCAAACAAATGCAATAAATTACCCACATTTTTGGTAAAATATAAAAGATGAGGTTGGACTGAGTTATTCGATACCCAACATGTCAAACCCTAAATTTGTGTGTGCCTATGAGATGGTATACCCGATTGTTATTTATCTACAGTTGCAAGAAAAAGTATGTGAACCCCTTGGGATTACGTGGAGTTTTCCATGAATTGGGCATAAAATGTGCTCTGAACGTCATCTAAGTCACAACAATAGAAGAACACAGTCTGCTGAACATAATACTACACAAACATTAGATGTTGCCATGGTTTAATTGCACATAACATGTAAACATTCACAGTGCAGGGAGGAAAAAGTATGTGAACCTTTGGACTTAATAACTGGTTGACCTCCTTTGGCAGCAATAACCTCAACCAAACGTTTCCTGTAGTTGCAGATCAGACCTGCACAACGATCTGGAGTCATTTTGGACCACTCCTCTTCACAAAACTGTTTCAGTGTAGCAATATTCTTGGGATGTCTGGTGTGAATCACTCTCTTAAGGTCATGCCACAGCATTTCAATCGGGTTGAGGTCAGGACTCTGACTGGGCCACTCCAGAAGGCGTATTCTGTGCTGTTGCAGCCATTGTTTTGTTGAATGACTTGTATGCTTTGGGTCATTGTCCTGTTGCATCACCCATCCTCTGCGGAGCTTCAGTTGGCGGACAGATGGTCGTACGTTTTCCTGCAAAATGTCTTGATAAACTCTGGAATTCATTTTCCCATCAATGACAACAATCCGTCCAGGCCCTGAGGCAGCAAAGCAGCCCCAAACCATGATGCTCCCTCCGCCATGTTTCACAGTGGGGATGAGGTTTTGATGTTGGTGTGCTGTGCCTTTTTTTCTCCACACATAGTGTTGTGTGTTCTTCCCAAACAACTCAATCTTGGTTTCATCTGTCCACAGTATATTTTGCCAGTAGTGCTGTGGAACATCCAGGTGCTCTTTGGCAAACTTCAAACGTGCTGCAATCTTCTTTTTGGGCAGCAATGGCTTCCTCCGTGGTGTCCTCCCATGTACTCCATTCTTGTTTAATGTTTTCCTGATTGTAGATGTGTCAACAAAAATGTTAGCATGTGCCAGAGATTTCTGTAGGTCTTTAGCTGACACTCTGGGATTCTTCTTTACCTCATGCAGCATTCTGCGCTGTGCTCTTGCAGTCATTTTTACAGGACGATCAAGCCTAGGGAGAGTAGCAACAGTGCTAAACTTTCTCCATTTGTAGACAGTCTGTCTTACCGTGGACACATGAACATCAAGGCTTTTGGAGATACTTTTGTAACCCTTTCCAGCTTCATGCAAGTCAACAATTCTTCATCGTAGGTCTTCTGAGAGCTCTTTTCTGCAAGGCATGGTTCACATCAGACAGTGCTTCTTGAAACCAGGAAACCCAAAACAGGTGTGTGTTTTTTAAGGGCAGGACAGCTGTCAGCAACACATCCAATATCATCACACTGATTGGAGTCAAGGTTGGCTCACTCCTGGCTCCAATTAGCTCTGGGAGAAGTCATTAAGCTAGGGCCTCACATACTTTTTCCTCCCTGCACTGTGAATGTTTACATGTTATGTGCAATTAAAAAATGGCAACATCTAATGTTTGTGTAGTATTATGTTCAACAGACTGTGTTCTTCTATTGTTGTGATTTAGATGACGCTCAGAGCACATTTTATGCCCAATTCATGCAAAACTCCATGTAATCCCAAGGGGTTCACATACTTTTTCTTGCAACTGTATAATCAACACTTCAGAAGCTCCCTATAACTGTTCATTTTAGTGTTACGGAGGAGGTCTTGTGTTGGAATTACTGCTCTCACTCCGGCGGTCACGACAATATGTAACACGTATCGCAGTCACCGTTTTCATATGTAGGCTCCCCTGACGCATACATTTATGTTCGTATATGTGGGGGGGCCTCAATTTTTTTGGGGGGAGGGGGGTTTTATGTGCTTGGGTGTAACTTTATTTTTTTGCAATTAAAAAAACTTTTTCATCACACAAGGGACAAAAAGTTTCCTATGTGATGATTTTTTGGTGACAGGTGCATGTCTCCTCTGTGCTCCACTGAATGTATTGCAATGCAGATTACTGGGGGGGGGGGGTGAAAGCAAGCAGGCGGTAGCCCAGTCGCCGGAATTCTTCTACCCGACAGGCAGCAGTCAGCTTATAACTTGTTTACATAATCCCGGAGGCTGCAGCCTTTAGATTGTGTATGAAACCCCCCGCTGTCTGGTCTGTACCTGCAGCGAAAGGGTTCAACAGTACAGACCATATGTAAACATTAACTATATTAAGAATACTCATAGCAAGAAATCTGCCTGGCTTTACAATTAACATCAAAACAGTTTGACAAAATGTGAGCAAGACTAGAATTGTGAAAGACATGGGGCACTCTGGGACAGAACAGAAAAAAAGGTTCTGCGGGAGATGCAGGGCGCTGCGGCAAACAATGGGTGGGTCTTAAGGACTGAACAGAACCTGTGTCTGCTGCATACACTGCACACATATAGTCCTTAGACCCACAAAACCCACATATGCAGTTCCAGAGCCAGTCGAATGGTGAACTGTCAGGATTAACCTCAGACCAGGGTGTGTGAATAAAAGCTATGCCCAATGTGCTCCATAATGTCACTGCCCAGTCCCACCCCACTGCCCAATTCACGTCCGAGCCTGGCAGATCACCGTTTGACTAGTTCAGGAACTGCGCATGCACAGTTCAGAGAAGACGACAAGCAGATTTTTTTACGGGCACTTTTCTCCTTAGGCTGCATTCACACAGGCCTTCTGTCATGGTGCAGCAGCAAGAATCTGCTGCAATTTTTGACAGGTGTGAGGGGCTAGCTGCAGTCATCAAGCCTGTACACTTTAATGAAAGGTTGATGATGGCTGCAGTTATTCCTGGCTGTTTGTACAACCTGCAATTATCTGCGGTGATCCCTGCTAGACACATGTAAGGTGCAATCACCATGGGTGATCCCTGTAGCCGCTGATGACCTACCTATACTTTAAGTGTACAGGCTCAGCATCCACTGCAAATGTAGCCATGTACCGATATAATATATACATACACATATTATGTGGGGTAGTTTGCATGGCTCTTATACTGATTTACCGACATAGGTGGTATAGTGCAGCATGCACAGCTCATACAGATATATACATACGCAGGCTAGGTGGCGGTGTGAAGATGACTTACACCTGTTTTTACATACATGTGCTATGTGGCGCAGTGTGCATGGCACTTATACATATAGATACATATGCGGGCTATGCGGCCCAGTGTGCGGCCCCTTATACCAAGTTATAGATACAAGGTCTATGTAGCACAGTGTACATGGCTCTTATACCGATTTATACATACATCATGGGTTGTGTGGTGCAGTGTGTATGGCTTATGCCAATTTATGCATACACGGGCTATGTGGCACAGACTGCAGAGTTCTTCAACCAATATATACTGTACATACCCAGCCTGTGAGGTGCACATAGGTGCACTGCTCGAAAAAATTAAAGGAACACTCTGTAATCAGAGTATAGCATCAAGTCAATTAAACTTCTGGTCAGTTATGTAGCAGAGGGGGTTGTTAATCAATTTCAGCTGCTTTGGTGTAATGAAATTAACAACAGATGCACAAGATGGGCAACAATGAGACGACCCCCAAAACAGGAATGGAGGCCACTGACATTTTTTTCGCTACTCATCTTTTCTGACTTTTTCACTAATTTTGCATTTGGCTAGGGTCAGTGTCACTGCTGGTAGCATGAGGTGATACCTGGACCCTACAGTGGTTGCACAGGCAGTCCAACTCCTCCATGATGGCACATCAATACTTGCCAAAAGGTCAGAAGGCTTGCTGTGTCTCCCAGCGCAGTCTCAAGAGCATGGAGGAGATTCCAAGAGACAGGCAGTTAATCTAGGAGAGCTGGACAGGGCCGTAGAAGGTCCTTAACCCATCAGCAGGACCGGTATCTGCTCCTTTGTGCAAGGAGGAACAGGATGAGCATTGCCAGAGCCCTACAAAATGACCTCCAGCAGGCCACTGGTGTGAATGTCTCTGTCCAATCAGAAACAACTTCATGAGTGTGGCCTGAGGGCCCAATGTCCTCAAGTGGGCCCTGTGCTCACTACCTGGCCCCACAGAGCTTGATTGGCATTTGCCATTGAACACTAGAATTGGCAGCTCCGCCACTGGCACCCTGTGCTTTTCACAGATGAGAGCAGATTCACCCTGAGCACGTGACAGACATAAAAGGGTCTGGAGAAGCCATGGAGAACGTTATGCTGCCTGCAACATCATTCAGCATGACCGTTTTGGTGGTGAGTCAGTGATGATCTGGGGAGGCATATCCATGGAGGGATGCATAGACCTCTACAGGCTAGACAATGGCACCCTGACTGCCATTAGGTATCAGGATGAAATCCTTGGACTCATTGTCAGACCCTACACTGGTGCAGTGGGTCCTGGGTTCCTCCTGATGCACCACAATGCCCGGCCTCATGTGGTGAGAGTATACCGGAAGTTCCTGGAGGATGAAGGAATTAATACCATTGAATGGACCCCACGCTCGCCTGACCTAAATCCAATATAACACCTCTGGGATATCATATTTTGGTCCAGCTGACGCCACCAGGTTGCACCTCAGACTGTCTCAGAGCTCAGTTTTGCTCTGGTCCAGATGTGAGAGGAAATATCCCAGGACACCATCCATTGTCTCATTAGGAGCATGCCCCAATGTTGTCAGGCATGCATACAAGCACATGGGGCCATACAAACTACTACCATTTTGAGTTGCTGCAATGAAATTTCAGCAAAATGGACTAGCCTGCTGTATAATTTTTTCACTTTGATTTTCGGGTGTCTTTGAATTCAGTCCTCTGTAGGTGTATAATTTTAATTTCCATCAAACGATGGGACATCCTTACATTCCTAACACATTACCCAGTCCATATCAGTATAGATATCCAGCATGATATTTTTCCCCATTGAGATTAGATGTGTTTTCAAAGTGTTCCTTTCATTATTTTGAGCAGTGTATATACTGTACGCTAACAGGCTGTGTGGTGCATGGCCCACGGATCTTATACCGTTATATGTACATATGTAGGCTGTGTGGTGAAGTGTTCACGGTTTTTAGAACGATATATGCATACATAAGTTGTGTCCACAACTCTTATATAAATATATTCAAACACACCTTGCGTGGGGTAGTGTGCATGGCTCATATACCAATATAAACATGCACAATCTGTGTAGCATTATGTGTATTGCTCTTATATCCATTGCAGAAGAGATCCAGTATTTCTCTGCCATAAACGTTTCTACATTACCTGCTACCAATTTTTGGAGCGCATTTCCAAATTGGTGTATGTTCTTCAATGCTGTGGGTGCTGCAGGAATTAACTTTTCTGTGCACAAGACCTGGTTATATCATCCCAAGCTGGTCAATCAAGATCGGTGATGATGCCAAATCCAGAAGACTGGGTGAAGATGTCAGCAGCAGAGGCAGAGCAACACGTAGAGCATGGATGTCACACTGTCAGAGGGAACATTTTGAGAGATAAACGTGCCAAATTATTCAAGTATATTGTGCTTTTTTTTTTTTTTTTTTTTTTTTAAAAGCTATTATGGCAAGTACCCTCCATGATGCAGACTATTTCCACTTTCATATTGAATAAGATTGCTGGGGAATAAGATTTTGGAGGGGGCTGGAGCACAATTATAAAAAAAAAGAAAGAAAAAATGATCTTTTATTTATATCTTTTTATGTAGCCTCAATTATGTGTGAAGGTTAAAGTCGAAGCTTAGGATTTTTTTGGGGGGATAGGGGAAGAACACAGCGCCAAACACACATACCTATAATGGTGGGGTATCCCATGTCCTTCATGCTGCCAAATACTGCCCAGATCACAGATATTCCAGTGTTGTAGGGGTTAATAGCAGCAGCAGCAATAGCAAAGTGTGGACAAGGGCAGAGTTAAGCTCCTAGAATACAGCAACAGTTGAGCTCTGCAAATAACCTAAAGTGGTTGTAAACCTCAGCCCTGAAATATGAACAAGGCATATCCCTCTATAATGTGTCTCAATTAAAGTGGAAGTAAACCCACTTTGGTAACTTTTACCTACAGGTAAGTCTTTAATAAGGCTTACCTGAGGTACTGTAAATATTTACTAAACTTGCACGGTTTAGGAGATATTTACTGTAGAAGCATTGGTGATGTCACCGGCGCATGTGCACTGCACTCTTAATAGATGTGCCATGGTCGAATCTCCATTTGCGCATGCACGGGAGTGACGACATCGCGGCTCTGCCATTCAGATGGCCACAGCTCACAACCCTGGAAGCCTGGATCTGGCAAAGATGGAAGCCTCGGAGAGCTGTGACAGCGTTCCGCTGGAGGTCTTCGTTTTCATATCTTTCCTATTGTGCCTTGCATACTAGCACATTATGCTCTTAACTTGCAGTGAGATTTTTTTTAAGAATTTTTTTTGGGCAGTTTACTACTGTTTTAAGAGCACTAAGCCCCGGTTCACAATAGATCCGACTTTGAAATCGTGTGACTTCACTTGAAGTGGCACAATTTCAAAGTCGAATGACTTCATGCACAGATGTCTATGCAAGTCGCACCCGAAAATCGGCAAAATTAGTGCAGGAACTACTTTTAAAATTGATGCAACTTCAACAAAGTCAGAGTCGCACTGATTAGAACGATTCCACTGCCGATCATTGGATGCAATTTGTCATGTGATTTGAAGTCAAATCGCATCAATGTGAACCAGGGCTTAGTGTCATTTGTTTGCTGCTTAGTTCTTCTGTTATCAGCATGAGTCACTTCTGACAAGTTGTCCTGACATCAAGAAAAAAATGTCACAGGGAGGGACCTCCAGCAGATGACAGCCTCCGCTGGCAGTTCCTGTGAGCTGTGTGGAGAGGGTCTCTCTCTACCCTCCAACCAGCTCCAGATCTCTCCTCAATGAGCTCTGCAGAGAGTAACCTCAAGCTTCTGCCCCCTTTTTTCTGAACTCTCAGACAAGCTGAATCTACTCTAGACCTTGAATGGATCTAGAGAAGAAAGGACTGCAGATAGGTACAAACTTATGTAGGAAGATTTGTTTAATCTGTGTGTCACTTCACTGGATATATGTAAGGTTTTACAATCACTTTAACCACTCGCCGCCCAGCCACCGCATATATTAACGGCCGGCAGGGCGGCACTCGTAGGCAAAAGCACGGTTTAAAACGGCTGCCTTCAAAACAGGTAGGAGGCGCGCGCCTGCCCTACCTGTCCCACGGGTGTCAGCAGCGGGTGTCCGCCACCAGGTCACGGCTGGTTTTTACCGGCCGGTTTCCCGCAATGAGCGGTGATCACTGACACAGAGCAGGGCTGCATTGTTTACACACAGCCCTGCTCTGTGACAGTTCGCCGACAAGCTGCAGAGGGAGAGAAGAGTTTCTCTCCCTCATCAGCTCCCCCCTCCCTCCCCCGTCCAGTACACACCCCCGCCCCATAGTAAAACACTCCCCTTACACAGCAAATTCTAAAAATGTTAACCCCTTCCTCCCCAGTGACATTAGTACAGTTTCAGTGGGTTTTTTTTCACTGATCACTGTATTGGTGTCACTGGGGATGTCAGTGACCCCAAGTCAGTCCCCCCCCCCGTGTCAAAATGTCCGCCGCAGTCCCGCCATAAGTCGCTGGTCGCCGTCGTATGTCGCTGATTGCCGCCATATGTCGCTGATCGGCGCCATTATTAGTATAAATAAAAATTAAAAATCCCAGTATCTTTCCCGCCATTTGTAAACGCTATAACTTTCACGTAAACCAATTAATTTACACGTATTGGGTTTTTGTTTAGCAAAGACATGTCGCAGAATGCATTTTGGCAGAAATTTATGACTAAATTTGATTTTTGCATTTTTTTTTACTGGACATGTTTTATAGCAAAAAGTCCAAAATATTGTTTTTTTTTCCTCAAAATTGGCAGCCTTTTTTTTTATAGCGCAAAAAATAAAAACCGCACAGGTGATCAAATACCACCGAAAGAAAGCTCAATTTGTGGGGGGAAAAAGGATGTAAATTTCATGTATGTACCGTATTGCATGACTGCGCAATTGTCTGTTAAACTAGCGCAGTGCTGTATAGCAGAAAAATGGCGTAAATTGCAGAATCTATACCATAGTTTGTAGACGCTATAACTTCCACACAAAGCAATCAATATACACTTATTGGGATTTTTTTTTACCAAAAACATGTAGCAGAATACATTTTGGCCTAAATTTATAACCAACTTTGAGTTTACTATATATTTTTTATAGCTGAAAGTAAAAAATATTGTTTTTCTTCAAAATTTTTGGCCTTTTTTTGTTTATAGCGTGAAAAATAAAAAGCGCACAGGTGATCAAATACCACCGAAAGAAAGCTCTATTTGTGTGAAAAAAAGGACGTAAATTTCGTTTGGGTGCAGCACTGCATGACCGCGCAATTATCAGTTGAATTAGTGCAGCGCCGAGTAGCAAAAAGAGGCCTGGTCATTAAGGGGGGTAAATCCTCAGGAGCTCAAGTGGTTAAGTGGCCTACATAGAAAGAAAATTTTGAAATGGCTTCTACACCAAGGGTATTGGGCATATGAGACATAACAATAATTAAGTGACAGCCAACTAGCAAGTGAGCCAAAAACAGGACACGTGAGAAATATTAAAGCTCCCATTCTTGAGCTTATGAAAGATCCAGGCACCCTGGGTTCAATACTTTCCGTCCCAGGACAAAAACAGTAAGATTGGGACCTGTTTTCCAATCCTATCCCCAGTCTGCGGCTCAACAGACTGAAGCCAGAGACAGCAAAGCAAGCAGCATTTTCAGGTTAGCAAGGGTAGTCTAGCTCTCTCAGAGACCAGGGTTTCTTTAAGGTAAGAGATACAGGGGTTGGACAAAAAACAAAAATGAAAACACTACATGATTTGCATTGATTTGTCTTCAAGGGTCTGAGATTGAGCTCTGCAGTCACTTTTGCAGCAGTTTTCTTTTTCTGGGTTAAAATCCTGGACCATGTCCTTTTATCTCTTTCAGCTGACCTTGTTGACTGCGCTTATGCTGATCAGACGACGGTTTCCTGGGTACTGTATATGCCCTCATAACCTTTGATCCTGGATACTGTATATGCCCTCATAACCTTTGATCCTGGATACTGTATATGCCCTCATAACCTTTGATCCCGGGTACTGTACACACCCTCATAACCTTTGATCCCGGGTACTGTACACGCCCTCATAACCTTTGATCCCGGGTACTGTACACACCCTCATAACCTTTGATCCCGGGTACTGTACACACCCTCATAACCTTTGATCCCGGGTACTGTACACGCCCTCATAACCTTTGATCCTGGATACTGTACATGCCCTCATAACCTTTGATACTGTACCTTGCAACACTGATTGGGAACTTTAGTCACAGAGGCACCAGCAATTTGCCCTCTTTTATGCTCAGTAAGCTCTGACATGACTCTCACTGCAGCACACGCAGTGAATGACGAAAGTGAGGCTTCCCACGTGTTAGGTAAGTGTCTCATCACACAGCAGAAGCAAAAGAATGTTACATCACTTCCATTTTCAATGCAAATGATGTCACTTTCACACCTGCAAATCATGTTTCCATTTTTTTTCCTCTAACTCCTATAGCTGTTCTGTTGTATTTATGCAGTATGTACCCACCAAGACTTAAAGACATGTAGACTAATCTTGTATCAACCTGCTGATCATATTAGGAATTCAAGAACAGATAAATGCATACATAGATATACAAAACAGCAAAGGACAGTATAGAGAAGAAGAGAGCTCATTAAATAACTGAACATCTAGCTAAAAAGTCCAAGAACAGCATGGCTGCTGGTAATTTTTTAGAACTGGATTTGGTCTTATTGCATCGATCAATTTCCTGCTGAAGTGTAGAATCCATAAACAGGAACAAGTTCATCATGCTAGACTTGCTGATTACTTTCAAAAGGGAAATACATTTTCCTGCGTTCTTTGGACTTTTGTTTTTTATTTTATTTTGCAAGCACCCACCCATTACACTGCAGGAAACGTAATCATTCCTCAAGAAAAATTATCTTTTTTGATCAAAACTGCAATTCTTTAATTCACAGGAAGGAAAGAAATTTGGAGTTGGCACCAGTTCAGGAATAAAATGTGAAGGGGATCACAAGTCTTCTAATGGGGACACCTGTTAAAATGACAACTAAGGTGGAATTGTTTTCTATTGTGTAAATATTTGAGATGGCACTGAATACTCCACATGCCAGAAGAATGTGCTCCAGCACTGTGCAGGAGGAGATAACATTCAGGTAAAATGGCCTAACTAGTACCTACGGAAGCCACAGCCCCAGGTTAGAATTTTTTTTTTTAGTTTTCTTTTAATTGGTTATTTTTAGATTTGAGTTAGTGTGTTTTGAGGGGCACAGTAATAAGTTGAATTTGCATTTTATGTAAGGTCTGCTTGGAATAGAATTTGTTATAAGACATACCAGGTTATACAGTTGTATCTCATAGCCGATCAGCAAGTATTCTAGCTGCTCTGCCTAATGTAGAATGGACAAATGGATGGTACAGAAAGCATAAGCAGAGAAGTATGGGATATGATCATAACAAAATGATCATAACATATGATCATAACAAAATGAAACAGCAAGCATATAAAATGTGAAAAATGTATAAAGAAATTACTTTAAGGTGAATTTTACTATAATGAATCAAAGCAAATAATGAAAATACACAATTTTTTTTCTTTAAAGACCAAGCATATAACAGCAGTCATGATTAATTTACTTGTAAAATATATACTTTTCTTTAATAATGGAAATAAAAGCAACACTTAAATAAAATTTTAGGAGAAAAATACTAAACATTATTAATTCCCGGGAACACCTATGCATGGCATAAGATGTCCCTTACTAAATGTTTGAATAAAAGTAAATATTTACATAGAAAAGCCCCTAAAGTAACTAAACACATTAGCTTTCTAATAAAACAGCATTGTTTTAAGTGGAAAGAAAGACTCCAACAACAGCATCTGGAAAACAATCTATATTTACATGCACTCCCAAAATACTGACTATAGAGAGGAGAAAGAATCGTAGAAAGTTAACAGTAAATCAGAAACTGTCAGGTGACCTGACAAGCCCAATGCCATGATCATGTTCAGAGATGACAGACTCCATTCATGCTTCAGATCAACCAGAAAACACAGCAAGCGCAGGATGGACATGAGTCGAACGAAGTGTCAGTTAACATATTTGGTCCATTTGCTTCTGTTGGGACAGATGGAAGATGAAATAGTGTAAGTACAAATTTTTGAAATAGAAAAAAAAAAAGTCCTCAGTGTTTGGTATGCAGTGAATCTACTAATGAAAAATTCTTACTGTAAGTGTGGGCAAAAAGTCAGAATTTTAGGAAATGTATAACAGCTGCATTTGATCCATTATAACACTTCATTGCCTTATAGTCAATGACAAAGCTACAAACAGCTTCTGAATATATCCCAGCATTTTCATTTTTCAGGGATTGTTCACAACAGAATCCCCACATTCAGTGTTTTCACATGCGTGTTTACAATGCTTCATAATGGAATTAGTAATGCGTTCCAGTGCCTTTTTTTCACTTGAAAAATCTTTGGACTTTAAAAAGTATGCTAGCATTTTCTTTAGGCCACTTCCTGCTTCTTCCTTGGGCTTGCCTCAACATCTACCCAGGTTTTTTCAGCCATCTCCAGATATCCACAGGAATCTGCATACATTTTCTACTAAACCAAGAAGTGGACAGGGGAGCATGAATCGCCAGAGGAGCCAAATTAGAAGTTACCGATTATTTCCTCCCCCTCCTGTTTATGTGCAATCTGGTGAATTCACATGGGTCTTGGTGAAAAACAATGCAATGTGCTATACTTTTTTTTTCTTAAAGCATTGGAACTGAACGCAGTGGTGTGAACTAGGGTGACCGGAAAACAATTTTATAGTGCATGTGTTCAAGATGCGCTTAAATGCATCTGAGAGCATCTGCTGTGAACAATCCCTCAAGTGCACCTGTGCTGGGCTGCACAACAAAGTCATCACACTACCTGCACTCTTATGGCAAAGATGTCACCACAACTTGGACCTGCCCACCATTGCTAAGGGAGCAACACTCAGTATCGCAGCCATGGATTACCAAGTGGTACAGGGAACTGCGTTGTCTCCCATGCTCCACCTCCTGAAACAGCAACATTAGCAAGAAGCAATGGGAGATGCCGTCTCCAACCCAATAGGTGTGTGACTAAAAGTGAAATGCAAGCACTTCTCACTGCTATAAACATTCTCCCAGATATATGAAGGAAACAGTGCTTTGACATCTACTTTTAAGGAGACCCAAGGATGGAACATAAAATGGAACTTTGCGCCAATCATCTGATCTAAAGCTTCAAAGCCTTGGCAGCTGTAATGTAATCTGGTAACAGATAAGACAGTGCCAGGCCCATATCATGGAAGCGTAACTGGGAAACCTTTCTTTGGCTGCTTTTGTGAACATTCACAAAAGTGTGGTGAGGTCTAGAGCAGAATGAAGACTTCTATTCAGCTGAAGCAGCCAAACTGGAGCTTACTTCTCTTTTCAGGTTTGGCTGAATAAGTAACACAGCTGAGTGCTGGGACACTCAGACTTCTAGTATACTAACAGGAAGTGACATCAGTGAGAATCCCATAAACACAGTATGTACCAAAGTCGTTTCTGCCAACAATCAAGATGTGTCTAAAGTTCACCATACACATTACAAATCTCTCCGGCCAGTCTTTGCACAATCTCCTTAGATTTACCAAAACTATATAACATAGGGACCTACTTAAACTATCCAAGCAAGCAGGCCCTTGCGCTACTTAGTTGTTGGTAGGTCTACTGGAGATTCACAGCAAGATTGTAACGTATGGAGAACTTACCAGGCCACCAGCACACCATGCTGCTCTTTAGAAGAACATTTCGTTAAGAAAAGAGCTAATGGTGTCTCAGATACTAACATCTAGAGGTGAGCTTGACTTTGTCATTAAAAATCTTTTACTATCCACTGAGACTTGGGGCATTTGACAGCAGAACCCCTGAGTGTGCCATGGTGCCAGGGACAACCAAGGAATCCCTCCCATTTCCTCTTTTTTTGGCTACAGTACAGGAAGTGAAGGTACATTTCCCCAATGGGACACAGATGGCAAAAAAAAAAAAAAACATCCCTTACTCTTTCCAAAATGGAAATGTTTTTCCATTAGCAATACTTTCAGGTTGATTTGAAAAGAAGTCAAGCCTCTATTTACAGCCTGGGTTTAGGACCGAAGGGACTCTACAGGAACTCTTTAGCAGAGGTAGTTTTTTTAGGCCAGGCTCATTACAATTTGTTACGTAGTATCTCATCCAACTTGCATTACTGAAACACAAATCACTACACTTCACAATATACACTGTGGGTGAAACTTGTGGAAAATTTTTGAAAGTAATGGTCTAATGGATCTGAGGACAACAAGCATAAAGATGAAGACATCTGGCCCAAGGTCGACCATACAACTCTTCTATATACAATCAGTTCCCAAGAATTCTTTTAGTGAAAGGAAATTGTATTAGAAAAACATTAGCTCAAATTCCACATTGTTTTATCCAGCATTTAATACCAGGTATGTGGTTCACACTTAGCTTGGCACAGGATGAAATTATTGTCTTCAAAAACTACGCATTAGGGTCAGAAGTAAGGGTATTTAGCTCAACTTTTAGGTTTAGCCCTCGTTCACTCCAGTGCATCTTTGAAATCGTGCTACTTTAGCGAAATTTCAAAGCTGCAGATCAGTGTGATTTGCACTGCCGATCTGATTGCAGCTCGCGACTTCATTTAACAGACGTCTAGTGCAGGAACCTTTTTCATAATCACCGAGACATGAGCCGTGGTGAAATGAACGGTTCCATTGCTGGTAATGGGACGCGACTTGTCATACGATTTGAAACTGTAAAATCACATGACAAGTGACACTGGTGTCAACCAGGGCTAAAGGTTTAGAGTAATATTGGAGGTAGGTTAGGTCATTTTAAAGTGATTCTAAAGGTTTAATTTTTTTTTACAAAAATAACAAAAACATGAGCACTGCACAGAGCAGGTAAATATGACATGTTTGTTATTAAAAAAAAGAAAGGCCTTCAATATCACTTTAAGGGTTCAACTTCGTGTTTAGGGCTTAAAAGAGGGACAGTTAGATGTTTAAGTGTACATTATAGAGATTGGTTAGGCATTGTGTATTTATCTTTCCACTTTTTTGCCATAAAAGCCCCACACTAAACTTTTAACTCTAAAAAGGAACCACATGTTTTACTGAACACAATACTATGGTTTATCCCGCAATTAACTCCTCACAGTTGTACAGTAAAGATACTGCTTGGTGTGTCTGACATACACATAGCTGCTAGAGAATAAATCTACAATTTCAGTATGAAATGAGCACAGTAAAGATATGACCGAGTAAAACCCCAAATAAGCTTTACTGAATTTAAAACCAGTAACCTGCACAAACATCATATTTTGTCTTCACCCATTTTTATTTACTGCAGGTCGCTACCACGCCCACAGTCACCCAAGTGAAGCAGAAAATGAATTGGTTCTTCCCTAATGAAAAAAATGGCTGCAACGCCATCTCCAAATTTAAACAGGTCTGAGAACTCTGGATTGACCATCATCTTCTAAGCCTACTTTGTGCGCATGTTATCAGACCTCTGACAGATAACTCACCAGCCTCAATGTTATTGGCTGTAGGGATCCATCACTGGTTCCACCGCCCTTCCTTACTTGCCCCTGGTGCCCCTTCCCAGACCTTAGCTTTCTTCCTTTTCATTTTTCACTCCTCCTCTTTGCCTTTTCTACCACTTACCATGGGAGGACAAGCTGGCCAGAACATAACCCTGTTCCCTCCATTTCATTCATCTGCCTACTGACTATCTCCACTCTACACACCAATGCCTCAGGAGTAGGGATACTCCCAATACGTAATTTATTGTCACTTTAAGGTGTTTCAGCTCATTAGGAAAGCAATTATGTGACTGCTCCCACTGGGGTCACCTGCATTTTATTGCTAGCAACTTTTACTGTGCTTTCTCAATGTACGCTTAAAATAAAATATCAATGAAAGCAAGTAAAAATGTTAAAGTTACATAAAAGATTTTTAGGTTAACTTAATAGCTTAAGAATGGAAAATACAATGTTTCTCTTGAAGGAAACATTCAAATTATTAATCAAAATATAAAAGTAGACTGGACCAGCTGGACTTCAGCTTGTTCAGTGTAATCTAAGTCTGAATTATGTACTTTGACACTATAGCACTACATGCTTAATTATGTATCTACACAATCCTCTATACCAAAATAAAGGTTCCATAGAGCTGCCAATTCAGAACACTGTCCGTTCAACTACAGTTTTAATTTGCTTGATAGTAATAGTAACACACCGTATATATAGTATGTTGCTCACTATGCAGAAGGAAGCTTGATATTTGTGGCCTTTAAAAGTGCATCTTAACCACAAACACAAAATTTAATATAATATGGTTACCAATCCATAGATGTGGTGGCTACATTTGTCTTTTTAAAAACTCCCACCCACCCCTTCATCTCCTGCCCGTTTTATTTTAACCTGATGATTCAGCCAGCAACACATTGAATGTCTTAGGGCAGTTTCACTCACTGCTCCACTATCTATGAAGCAGCAACTTAGCCACCCTTGGAAAGCAGCATTGCAAACCTGTGGAGAGGGCTGTGTTAGATGGACTAGTGGACTTAAATGGCCTTTACATAAGTGACTATCAATAGGCTTGCTGGTCGGATCAACAGGTAATATCACTATGCTACAGAGGGAACACAGAAAAACAAAAACAATCCTGTATGAAGGCTACTGACAATTAGCATCATATATGTTATTTTTTTTATTCTGCCCACAGTTCCTCTTTAATCCACTGCTTTGGTATTGGAAACCTATTGGAATACAGTGTTCGTGTATTCTGTGCAACAACTATACCAGTATTCAGTAGAGATATAGTATTCAACCAGTAGATAGCAGTGTTTATAAGTTTATAGCTGCGGCTATGGTATACTCTGTCTTTTCTGTGACTAAAGTTTTCTGCTTCACTGCAACAAGGAAAAAGGAAATTGTATTCAGAGAAAAGAGTATACTATAGATGCAGCTACAAACTTGCGTTTTGAATTTCTAACAAAACTCATTGGAGTGAACATGTTTTGTGACATCCTCATCATTTATTCAGTAAAGAATTGTTCAACCAGTGTTTACAAGTTTCTAGCTGCATCTATGGTATACTCTCTCTGAAGAAAATTTCCTGTTTCCTTGTTTCAATGAAGCAGAAAACTTTAGTCAGAGAAAAGAGAGTATACCATAGATGCAGCTATAAACTTATTAACACTGCCATCTACTGGCTGGACACTATATCTCTACTGAATAATGATGAGGTTGTCACAAAACAAGTTCACTGCAATGAGCTTTGCTAGAAATTCAACACTCATTGGGGTGAATGTGTTTTGTGAGGTCAGGCTTTGTTATGTCACAGAAAGCAAGTCAGCTCTGAACAGTGGTAGCCTTAAAGCCCTTTGTTGGAGTTGTTAAAAGGGAGTTCTGAGCAGGGAGACACCACTAATCAGTTCCAGTGTCATCGTACTAGCGCAGTACAAAACACAAAAGCACATTTGTAGTTTGAGTTGTAATAATTTATTTGATTACTTAATTGGTGTATTTAGAGTAAACAACAATCCACAATACCTCATCTGTAGAATTTTCTGAAGAAGCAGTTGTATGGAGAGTTCCTTCATTAATGGATGTCAACACAGGAGCATCTTGTCCCTTTAAAAAAATGCACACACAACAAGAAAGCTTTAAACAAATATAGGCATTTTGTAAAAGAGCAGATAAGCTATAAAGCTCACCACATACTTTCATTCTGGCTATACAATCGTATTGAGATTAACTATGTCGCTCCAGGGCCTGTCTGGCTGGATACATATTGCTTACAGTTTAGGAAGATCCTCCTAGTCTTGGTAAATCTAAATCAGATGGTAACATGTATGGTGAACTCATACACATTACACCGCCATAAGTACAACGTTTTTTCCCTAAATGAAGTTTTTGGTAGAGCAAGGCATGGTTAAAGTCGTATTAACTTCTCACACGCACACATTCCCCAGGAAACCACTTCCTAATATTTTTGTCTAATCACTTAACAGTTTAGAACTTCCAAAGCTGCAGGCTCCAGCTTTCTCAGCAGAGAGTAGTTCACAAGAAGAAGAAATGGGACAGCACAGCCTCAAGCAGCTGTCAATGTATTAGATTTGGAGGATGGAGGAGCAGGGACAGAGAATGGGAGGAGAAGAGGAGTGACTTGTTATCTTAGGCTTAGAGGAGGTTTCTTTGTATTGATACACACAGTATAGGGACACTTGACTCAAGTTACATCCCGGAGCACACATACAGGGGTGGCTCTAAAGGACCCTGCAAGGAAATGTAGCCACCCTAAAACAGGAAAGCTTTGGCAGTTATATGGGACCAGCTGTAACTAGAAGAAAAACAGAAGAAGCTTTTAAAGAAACATGGTGCATTTTTCAGCCCCCACCCCTCTTCCCCTGACAGCTCTGTTGTGGTGTGGACAGAAAACATAAAAAACAATGGTTTTCAGATTTCTCTTTGCAGAGATCTGTGTTTTTCAATCGCACTTGAAAAACGCAGGTCTCCACAGATGTGTGAACAAGCCCTTAAAGCCCAACCACAGTTTATTTATTAAACTTTCTCCTTTATAAATGGAAAAAGTTGACTGCATGATATTTGCCCTTTTAAAGTTTCAGTGCAGCATCCTCTGCTGGTCTAGCACCTGTCCTCTTCCAAACGGATATCCAGCTTTACACACACTTATACATGAAAGCTTAGCCTGTACTCCTGCAGTGGGTGAACTGTGAACGATTTAACATGTTACCACTTCTGTGGCCTGATCTGCATCTTTCACCGTGAGGACAGTGACAATGTGCTGAGAGATATTTATTTCAGTGCATAGGATATTGAAGGTCACGTGACTCCAAGAAACAACCTCTCAGACAGTGCTTGCCAAATTTGCTTTGAATCTAGGTGTCAGCTAAAAAAAGTTAGGAGCAAGTTTTTTTTTTTAGCGTAATGTGGGTTGTCAGCGCCTGGGGCAAGGCAACTTTTGGGCAACAAGCTTCACGTGATGCGAATTGCCGTGTGACAATCACGGCAAAATCACACGTTTTAGGTGCCATTGAAAATAATGGCACCTAAACCTGCATTTTGTACTCGCAGCAATTCTGCCGTGATCCCAAAACGCCCAGGTGTGAATAGAGTTGCCCTGGTTTACACATATATGATTCCGGATATGTTTCCAAACTTACAAATGCGCACGACAGGCTAGATGTTATGTGTTCCTATTGAGGTGGTTCACACAGGTGAAATCCACACGCATTGTGTTTCGAATGCCATTGCGATAAAGGTCCTGTGTGAGTTTGTAGCGGCGTGTTCCAGACACGCAAGTGATAGAGTGGCATGCAGAGATAAGTATTAACATTGGATTGCTACTGACAGGATGCGATTTTGCATTGAGGTCAGTGGAAGGCAGTGTGTGAACCCAGGCACCAGGATGCAAGTTTATGTTGACATGGAGACCTGGTGCCTGGGATCTGTCGAGCCCTGCTCTCAGCTACATTCCTTAGCTCTGACCACTGCATGTGGTATAGGTAACAAAATATATAAGTTTATATCAAGCCAGGACAGCCAACTATAATGCCAAGTAAAACATATTTCTTTTTTGGATAGAGTGGAGGGAGGATAACACTTGTCAGGTTTTTATTGCTGTATGTGCCCCTGGTAGGGAGATTCACCTTCACCATTTGTCCTGTTTACCTTTATCATTGAAAGTGAAAGATTTTCCAAATTTTGGGTTGTTTCCAGAACAGGAATAAAGTAGAAGTCTTCAAATGGGGACACTAGTTTTGGTGACCCTGGTGACAACCAGTGATTTCCTAACTTTGGAGGGTTTCCCCTTACATTCTGTTTTGACTATGGGACAGAAAGTTCCACTCTAAGCTTACAGCCTTTAGTAATCTGAAATATACCTCAATAAACACCAGCAGTAAAAGTGGGCATTGGGTTTGGTCACAGGCACAAGAGTACCTAACTGTGTGATTAAGGCCATAGGCCCGGGTCAGTTGCACATCTGCATGGACATTAAATATGATAGACAATTTTTAAATTGTTGAAAACATAAACCTGAGTTTTCGAATTAAATGTTGAATACAAACATCAGCCAGACAGATATAGAAACCAAAGAAGGGGTTTTAAAAGGTGCTAAAGCATATGTATTTCCAGCAAAAAAAAATTAAAAAGCACATCCAAACTCAGCAGGCAGCTGTAGATCATTCTGCATGGTGAAGATGGATCAGTGATTACAGAGATGCCTAAAAAGTGACTTTTAGATCTGCTTGGAAAAAAAAAAAAAAAAAAACCTGCACAACTTGAGTAACAGCTGGATGGTGGTAATTTCCAGAGTTTCGGGATAAACAGACATCTAGTAAGATAATAATATGCAGCACATCTATTAGAAATTTACCTGATTTGATGTAGGTGAAGGAGCAGACTTTTCATAATCACAGAACGATGTGATGTCAGCATTCTGAAGGTGTAGCCCATCAGCTGAGCTCTTCACTGTGCTGCCAAGTACAGAACACAGACATTGATACAATGAGGGCATAAAGCCCACTTCGGCTTTAAGCTTTGCATGATTCGCAGAAACTAAATCATATAAATGCCGCTCAGACTCTTCAGTCCTGTTATCCTTCTTTACCCACATTTTTCTGCGAGGGTGCCATGTGTCATGGTAATATTTAAACACCTCTGCTGGACAAATAGCCTTCAGGTCATTCAGATATCGGTCATAGACCTTAACTGAACATGTCTGAGAAATGATATGAAGGAAGTTCTTGATCTGGGCCTCAGACCTAGTATCCAAGTAGGATATACGACTGTACAAGAGATTTAAAACTGCCTGCATACAGTATCTCACATGGGCATGTGGTAAACGGCTTTCCAGGTTAACTGGTTCTAGAATATCAGGGTTGATGGTTAAATGTTTTACCTTTTTAGTTAATGTGGGAATAATCTCACAAAGCAAACCTGTAAGGAAGGGAATGATACCGTCCAACTGTTTTTTAGCAATGCAGTAAGCACATGGGATCCATCCTTCTCCCTTCACCTCACAAAAAATGGTATACAAGTTAAAACTTGGGCTGAATTCTGTAAACAAATCAACGAAGAGATTTTCAGGATGATTCTGAGCTCGATCTCTCATAGCAGAGGTCATTAGAAAGATTTTCTTCACATGCAATTTATCCTCCACAAACACCAGCTTGACTTTTGCATCTGGATCTGAAAAGAAAAGGGACTGCAGCTCCGCGAGAACTTGTGTCCGGTCTTCAAATGCACCAGAGCGGAAGCGGAGAAGCCTTTTTAAATCGCTTGGTTCCAGAAACTTTTTAGATATGTTGTTTGCCACCTGTGCTGGCAATCCTACAGCAGCCGAGGACTTAAACTTCTTCTCGGGAGGAGCATCGCTGGAATCTTCCATGACATGACTGTGATTTGGGCTGCACTGTGTGACAATAAGTTTGTCTTTCTGGGGACCTCGTGACAGCTCAATGAATGCTGGGCAGTTTTTCCTAAAGAAAAAAAAAAATCTTCAATAAATACCTTTAAAATGTAACAGGATTAAAATTTGAGTAAAATAGTCCCTCATGAATGATTCAAATGAAAGAAGAGTTCCTACTCTTTGATACTCTTTCACTTCCTGTCCATTCTAAGAGATTGCCTTATATAGTATTTATTTTATTATTTATTTCAGGTACTTATATAGCGCTGTCAATTTACACAGCGCTTTACATAACTACCACGGTGCTGTTGGGTGCTGTAGTAGTTCATAGATTCTTCGTGTCAGTGTAAAATTGCCTGCCTGTACAAGGAAAGCAGACATATTACACTGACAGTCTGCAGGAGTCCTGCATGGCAACAGTAATCTGCCGATAGCTGATGCAATGCTTTCCAGGCTCCTAAAACAAACCAAAAAAAACAGTAAACGCACATTTCTTTTATTATTACTACTACTACTACAGGTACTTGTATAGCGCTGTCAATTTACACAGCACTTTACACACACATATATATTGTACATTCACATCAGTCCCTAACCCTCAAGGGGTGTACAATCTAAGGTCCCTAACTCACATTCATACATACACATACTAGGACCAATTTAGACAGGAGCCAATTAACCTACCAGCATGTCTTTGGAGTGTGGAAGGAAACCGGAGTACCCGGAGGAAACCCACGCAGGCACAGGGAGAACATCCAAACTCCAGGCAGGTGGTGCCGTGGTTGGGATTCAAACCAACGACCCTAGTACTGCCAGGCGGAAGTGCTAACCAATTAACCACTGAGCTGCCCATAGTAGGTTAAGTGGAGTGACAGTGCAGCCCCCTACACACCGCATACACGAGCCATTCCTATGCTCCTCTCATCAAACATACATCAATCCTATCCTTCTTAAATGGATCACTAAGTAAAGTTACTTTCTCCTCCTCTAGACAAGGCATGTTACCATGTCACTCTCTGTTCAAAGGAGAAACACCCATTCTGCATCAATCACTTCTTGTGGAGAATGCCATTATGTGTAAGTAGTAGAATCCACACCACTCACTCAACTATCTCTGTTATCTGCTTGTACGCCATGCTTAACACTGGCTCTGTGCTACCACGCTCTGCTTTTTATCCTGTGTGACTGTGAGGGGGCACTGCCTCTTCTCATGGATATTAATTCTTTCCAGTCTTGAGCTATGCAGAGGTCAGTCAGTAGTCACTGGTGCACAATGACCAGTCTTGAACCTCTTGAGCTCCACTATTTTGTGATTAAATGTCACATTTACAGCCTGGGGCTGCCATTCTTCCTTGAGCTGTGGTTGACTGGCCTGAATTCTGATGGTGTTTGCATAATTGCAGGGCTAACACTACCTTGCAGACCCAGTCCCATACCACCAATTTACTTTTAGCCCACATGCACACTAGATAATTTTGCTTATAGGGGCATCAGGCATATTTTTTTTTCCAGCCTCTAAACTGCCCTGCATGTTAGCCTAGGTGTCTATGCACACATGGGCTTTTAGCAGCATTTAGTGGCAGGAGCTTTTAGAGGCAGTAAAAAAAAAAAACGTCCGTGCAAACAGAAGAAGCAGAGTTTTGGCAGAAAAATGGCTGGATGCTGCTAAACACCCCTAAACGGGTCTAAGTGCTTGGTGTGTTTAGCACTTGAGGGTTTATTCAATTAATAACCAAAATAAATTATTATTATGGCCAATGAAATTATTATCCAAGCTCTTGACACCTGTAAACATGCCTAAAAGCTTATAAGCGCTTTAGACACTTTACAGCTCCATGCACAATATTGTATTTAAGCTCCTAGAAGCTATTATAATTTTTTTTCCTGCTCCTAGATACAAAATAGTGTTCTTCTATATGTCCATACACTCTACTGTAAGCTATTAGCGTTTTTTGAACTGCAGCATCTAGGAGCAGAAAAAAAAAATTGTCTCCACACAATATGTTTTATCAGGAGATAAGAGGGAGACACTGGAAGAAGGGGAGGATCAGAGAAGTCAGGATCAAACAGCGTTTGTACACAAAGCAGAGGATTACCCCCTTGGGTTCCACAGTGAGTATAACAAGCATGCTTTACTGCATATCCAGACTGATTTTACTCTTGCAGGTTTAGTAACACCAAGTTATACAGGAGCATTCTAATGTGGTGATAAAATCCAGCATGCTTTTAATAACATACACTACACACACATTGTATAATGAATATTGTTACATCCCATGATGTCTCCTGCTCAGATGAGGACAATTTTGCTTTTCACATCAACAGCATAAAATATTAAAGTAGAATGCAGTGTACATACAGTGAAAAATATGCACTTTGCTCTTCTGTTTGGCAGGGCTGATATCTCATTTATGATATTTCAGCTCTGAGGAAATTATCACACCATACCAACTGTAGTTTTGTCATACCAACTGCAGGAAAGTTGTGCCCAGCTGTACTTCAATATTTCGGAAATGCTTCGAATGTCGGGTTCTTCATTACTGCCCTCCTCTATGATTGAAGATGAATGCAGAATGTACTTTTCTTTACTCCATTCTTGCAGGAAAGCGCAAAAGTCATCCCAGCTCTGAAACTCCCTGCCATTTAATTGCATATTTGCAATGTCTTCATAATCCTGTGAAAAAAAAAAAATGTTCAGGGACTTCTGGCATTTGAAGTAGGTTTTTGGGGTCTCAAGCACAATGCCTTTCATGGAATGGAGCAGCAAATAAACCACAAACCCCCTTCTGCATAAAATGTATGCTTTTTAATTTAACTCCACTGTACTGCCATTTATGAAAATGATTGCTTATAACAGCGACCACCACTAGATTTCAACAACTAAGGTCTCATTCACAATGGCATCAAATCTGCATTTAAAGGACATTTCTAAATGTATATAAAAATTAGGGATTCACCGAAATTTCGGCCAAAAATAGCCCTATCGGCAATGTGCCGAAAGGAAAAATGTAGCCGATACAGGGGACTGTGTACTACAGATGTGAGAGGAGGTGTCGGTGGAGAAAGACAGGAGAGGAGCAGTGTATACGGTCACTGGCTGCCTATGTCAGTGCCTGTTTTTAAATGTAATTATCGGCTTTTTTGTTCTTCACTATAGCTCAGAGAAGGAGCTGTCATTCTCGAAGGGCTAAAGGAAACAAAGGGGTGGGGTCACACAGTGACCCCGCCCCTTTGTTTCCTTTAGCTTTGGGGAGAGCGACCGCTCATTCTTGGAGCTATAGTGAAGAAAAAAAGCTGGCAATTACAAATCAAAAACGGTATTGACATATAGGGACAGCCAGTGAGGGAGCCTCTCTGTATACACTGCTCCTCTCCTTGTATACACTATGGTCCCCTACGTGATAGCAATAAAATCATGTTAAAAAAATAAAAATATACATTAAAATAGGAAAAAAAAAATTGGAGCCTCCCCACCCCCACATATGCAGACATTTCTGTTTCGGTTTTCGGCCATGTGCATTCTGAATTTTTGTTATTTGTTTTGGCACTGGAATTTTCATTTCGGTGCACCACTAAAATGTAAGAAATATTTTTTTAATGGTGTCATTCACATTGAGCATTTTACATGCGTTTAGTTGTGTTCAGTTTAGCTGCATTTAAAGAAAATTCAATTCTGTGCCTTCAGGATCTGATTAGACACGCTAAACATTGTAAACCCATTTTAAAGCAAGAACATCTAAACACAAGAAAGTGATCTGGGAAGCGCAGGGTTATACTTCCTAAATGACTTCTACATTTAGAAAAGCTAAACACAAAGTGCCAGTATGAATAAATGCCAAATATACAACACGCTGTGTGCTCATACCTCACTCATAAAATGAAACAGAATGACAATACAATCTGCAATACAAGTCCTTAAAAGCTGTATAAAAAATAACCCAACAGTTAAATGTTCACAGCTATCAATCCTCAAGTCATATCTTTAGTGTTTTGCCAATAAAAAAAAAAGGCAAAAAAGTGCTCCAAAAATGATTCATGCATCAGCTGAGCTCTCCCTCTGAAATAGGCAGAGCCACCAATGTTATGGACCACACAAATGTGACTGCAAAAGGTGAACCACTAGGTACATGCCAATACTGTGTGCAAATGTTGTATTTAAACTAATTCAGTTAGAATAGCCCATTCAATGGATTATAGTTATTTTCTATCCTGGCATTCATATTTTGTACATAGCTGGCTGTCTAGCTAAACCCATTGGTTGCCTGTATCCTCCTCTACATGGCCCCAAATCTGAGCTTGTGAAAATGCAGAAAAGTGAACAAACTCCTCTCAGCGCCCACTGCCAACATAATACCTAAATCAGTGTAGTGTCAGTGCATTCTACACTAGCAGCTAAATGTTGCTGCCTGTTGTCAGGAGTTACTGTTTAATTGGGAAGTAATATGCAAGGATGGAAGGTAATTGAGAGGGAGGGAACGAAAATATTGTCCCCATGAATTAGGAAAGTAGTATTAAAGTGGTTCTACAGGCGTGAGGTTTTTTTTTTTTGTACCTTAATGCATTCCATGCATTAAAGTGATGCTAAAGGCATATTTTTTTTTAAATAACAAACATGTCATACTTACCTGCTCTGTGCAATGGTTTTGCATAGAGAAGCCCTGATCCTCCTCTTCTCGGGTCCCCTGCCAGCGCTCCTGGCCTCTCCCTCCTGTCGGGTGCCCCCCCCCCCAGCAAGGGGCACCCAAGCAGGCACGCTCCTGTGCCACTACTATGTGTCCATTCACACATGCAGCCACGGCTCGGCCCTACCCCTCTCTCCTCATTGGCTCATTAGCTGTGATTGAGAGCAACAGGAGCCAATGCTTCCCGCTTCTCTCCCAGCCAGTGAGGAGAGGGAGTCCCGGGCTAGCCAAGATTCCAGTGCACATTGCTGGATCGAGAGGAGGCTTAGGTGAGTATTAGGGGGGCTGGGGGAATTTGCACAGAGAAACTTTTTTCCCTTCATGCATAGAACACCTTCAAAGCAAAGACCCAGAGACTGACAGTTCCAGCTCTCTGCTTGAAGCAGAGGGGGGAGAACTGAGGATTCATGGTCTCTGAATGCTCAGTTCTCTGTGCAGAGCTGGCGGGAGACAGATGCAGCATCTGATCGTTGCTGCATCCATGTAGGCGAGTATGTTTTTTTTTTCCAGCCCATACGTCTTTTAACACCTTCCCGCCCGGCCTATTGCAGATTGACAGCCGGGCGAGACACTTGCCATTATGACTGGGCATCATATGACGTCCTGTAAAAACGAGCCGCTCACGCAGCCATGGGGCCACGCAGTGGCGCAATCTGTCACCGGCTGTGTCCACGGGACACAGCCGATGACATTTCACTACACCGGCCCATTGCCAGTGTCATGTGACCAATCACAGCAGATCACATGACAATTGTATACAATGGATGGCTCCCTGTCATGCCATCCACTGTATACAATTATGTTAGCTGTGACTGGTCAAGGCAATCACATGATACAGACAGGGCCAATCACAGCCCATCTGTATCATGTGATCAGGTTTACCAAATCACAGCTAATCACAACAAAAGACTGAATTAATCAGTTTCATTCAGTAACAATGATTGCAAATATCAATGAAATACATTGGTATTAGCAATCATAATGTGTTAAAAAAAAATCCTGATCACTTGCCCAAAGTAGTTCAATGTTACTATGGTAACATTGTATTGCTTTGGTTACAGTGTGCTGAAAAATAAAATTGTGAAATATTTGAAAAAAATACAAATTCAATAATTCACCAAAGAAAGTAGCAGAATACATTTTGACCTAAATTTATGAAGAAATGTTATTTTCAAAATTTTATAACAAAGAAAAGTGCTTTTTTTCAAAAGTTTAAGGTGTGTTTTGTTTTATTTAACAAAAAACTAAAAAATTCAGTGGTGATTAAATACTACCAAAAGAAAGCTCTATTTGTGTGAAAACAATTATAAAATTCCATATGGTTACAGTGTTGCATGACTGCTCAATTGTCATTCAAAGTGCAACAGTGCTGAAAGCTGAAAATTGGCCTGGGCAGGAAGGAGGTGTAAGGGCACAGTATTGAAGTGGTTAAAAAGAGTGAGGGGGGTGTGAAGGTGGGGCTATGGTGCACTCAATAGACACATAGGGCATGGATCGATCAGTACCCCCATAGCAAGTAGCTTGCAATGGGGTCACGCTGCACGGGGAGGAGCTAAGAGTACCAGTGGAGGACCTGAGAAGAGGAGGATCGGGTTGCTCTGTGCAAAAACAATTTACAGCGTATGTAAATAGAAAATGTTTGTTATTTCAAAATCAAAAAAATTTTCCCTTTACAATGACTTTAGCCAGTTTAGAACTGCTGCATAACGAATATACTGCTACAGGGCAGTCCTCCTGTACTGAATCATGTATATAAACGTAATCCTGCATTTCCGAATAGGGGGCACGCATGCTGATCGTCAGGGAGAGAGACAGAACTGAGCTCTGCCTATGTAAACAAGGCAGAGCTCAGTTTTGACAGGAGAGCAGTTATGAAAAGTGTGTCCCTGCAAAGCAGAGAATAAGATCCATCTCTTCCCTTATTAAAAGCAGCACACAGTTTACACAAAAGCACTAGCTAGGCACACAGTTAATCCTTTAAATCACCCCTAGATTTTTAACCCCTTCCTAACCAGTGTCATTAGTACAGTGTCAGTGCATATTTTTAGCACTGATCACTGTATAAGCATCACTAGATCCCACAAAGTGTCCACCACAATATTGCAGTCCCACTATAAGTCGCTGGTCGCCGCCATTACTAGTATAAAAATTCCAGTATATACACTGCCTTGAAAAAGTATTCATACCCCTTGAAATTTTACACATTTTGTCATGTTACAACCTAAAACGTAAATGTATTTTATTGGGACTTTATGTGATAGACCAACACAAAGTGGCACATATTGTGAAGTGGAAGGAAAATGATAAATGGTTTTAAAATTTTTTTAAAAATAAATATCTGAAAAGTGTGGTGTGCATTTGTATTCAGTCCCCTTTACTCTGATATCCCTAACTAAAATCTAGTGGAACCAATTGCCTTCAGAAGTCACCTAACTAGTAAATAGAGTCCACCTGTGTGTAAATACAGCTGTTTTGTGAAGCCCTCAGAGGTTTGTTAGAGAACATTAATGAACAAACAGCATCATGAAGGCCAAGGAGCATACCAGACAGGTCAGGGATAAAGTTAAGTTTAAAGCAGGGTTAGGTTATAAAAAAATACCCCAAGCTTTGAACATCTCATGGAGCACTGTTCAATCCATCATCCGAAAATGGAAAGAGTATGGCACAACTGCAAACCTGCCAAGACATGGCCGTCCACCTAAACTGACAGGCTGGGCAAGGAGAGCATTAATCAGAGAAGCAGCCAAGAGGCCCATGGTAACTCTGGAGGAGCTGCAGAGATCAACAGCTCAGGTGGGAGAATCTGTCCACAGGATAACTATTAGTCATGCACTCCACAAATCTGGCCTTTATGGAAGAGTGGCAAGAAGAAAGCCATTGTTGAAAGAAAGCCATAAGAAGTCCCATTTTCCGTTTGCAAGAAACCATGGGGACACAGCAAACATGTGGAAGGTCGTGCTCTGGTCAGATGAGGCCAAAATTTAACTTTTTTTTGTCTAAAAGCAAAACGCTATGTGTGGTGGTAAACTAACATCACTCTGAACACACCATGTGCACTGTGAAACATGGTGGTGGCAGCATCATGTTGTTGGGACAATTTTCTTCAGCAGGGACAGGGAAGCTGGTCAGAGTTGATGGGAAGATGGATGGAGCCAAATACTGAGCAATCTTAGAAGAAAACCTGTTAGAATCTTCAAAAGACTTGAGACCGGGGCAGAAGTTCACCTTCCAGCAGGACAACGACCCTAAACATACAACCAGATCTACAATGGAATGGTTTAGATCAAACCATATTCATGCATTAGAATGGCCCAGTAAATGTCCAGACCTAAATCCAATTGAGAATCTGTCGCAAGACTTGAAATTTGCTGTTTACAGATGCTCTCCATCCAATCTGACAGAGCTTGCGCTATTTTGCAAAGAAGAATGGGCAAAAATTTCACTCTCTAGATGTACAAAGCTGGTAGAGACATCCCCAAAAAGACTTGCAGCTGTAATTGCAGCGAAAGGTGGTTCTACAAAGTATTGACTCCGGGGGGGCTGAATACAAATGCACACCACACTTTTCACATATCTGTAAAAAACTTTGAAAACCATTTATCATTTTCCTTTCACTTCACAATATGTGCCATTTGTGTCGGTTTATCACAAAATCCAAATAAAATACATTTACGTTTTAGGTTGTAACATGACAAAATGTGGAAAATTTCAAGGGGTATGAATACTTTTTCAAGGCACTGTATACCACCATTTGTAGGACGCTATAACTTCTGTGCAAACAAATTAATACACGCTTATTGGGATTTCTTTTTAGCAAAAACATATAGCAGAATGCATATAGGCCTACATTTATAAAGAAATTTGATTGGATAGGTTTTAAAACAGAAATTTGAAAAAAAAAAAACTTTTTTTTTGTTAATAGCGCAAAAAATAAACGCAGTGTTGATCAAATATCATCAAAAGAGAGCTCTATTTGTGGAAAAATGGCATAAATTTTATTTGGGTACAGTGTTGCATGACCGCGCAATTATCAGTTAAAAAACCGCAGTGCGAATCACCAAAAATGGCCTGGTCAGGAAGGAGGGGGGTAAATCTTTCAGAGGTCAAGTGGTTAATACTAAAGTTAGCAGCAATAAAAGAGCTAAAATATTACCTTATTAGGCACTTCAGTAGTAATTATCTCCGTGCTTACACCATCTTGCTCCTGTGTGTTCAGTACACTTGTAGTATCTGTTTGACAGGTAGAAGTGCTTTCATCCATCATGCATGTATTGCTTGATTCTGAGGGCTCCTGATCATGTGCCTGATCTTCAGTGAGTATGGCATGCAGGCATTGGCTTAAAGAAGGCATTGTTCCCAAATGTGTCCTTAATTCTTGGTGAAAGAATTTCACAAAATCACAAATAGAGTTTTCTGCATCAATTGTTTGGCTGTCCTTCCCAGACCATGAATTCCAACATGGATGAAAGTTGTCAAAATAGTACTGAAACACTTCATCAGGACAGGCAGACTTCAAGTCACTAAGGTACTGTGTGTAATTGTCAGTTGAGGAAGCTTGAGCGAGGTTGGCAAGCAAGTTTTTAATCTGAGACTGCTCCATCTGACTTAAGAAGGAGATTTTACGATGCATGAATTCAAACACAAACGGTAAGCAATGCTTTATTATGACATTGGGGAGCACAGCCTGTGTATCTGAACAGTTCTGAATGTCTGGGCTCAGTGTCAAACACTTTAATTGCGTGTTCAAATTAGGGTGGACATGTAAAAGAGAAAGCAGAACAAACTGTAAGGGGTCTGTGGAGTTTTTCCTGGCAATACAATGAGCACAGACTCTCCAGGCAAAATTCTCATCTTGACACAAGACAGAATACAAAGCATATTCCTGATTTAGACTTGGAAGGTGGGCAATAAACAGGCTTTCTGAAAAATTCTGGAGCAAATTCTGCATGCCAGTTGTCATCAAGAAGAGATTTCTCATTGTAAACTTTTCATCGGCATAAGCCAATTTCACCTTTGCACCAGGATCGGTATTAAAAAGGGATTCCAGTTCATCCAGAAATTGTGATTCCCTGCCAAATGGGAAGTGTAAACGTAGAAGCTTTGTCAAATCAGTTCTGTCCATGAATTTATCAGAGATCTCAAAAAACAACGTTGCTGGGGCTTCCACAAAGGATTCAGGTTTTCTTGTAAAACGAGATGGAAGGTCTATCTCTGAATCATGACTATGCTGGAGGTCAGTCTTCGTGATTATTAGTTTATCCATTTCTGGACCCAGTCGCAGCTGAATAGTAGCTGGGCAGCGCTTTCTGTTAAAAGGACATAACGGAAAATAAATTGATACAACCTAATAATGTCTGTGTTAAAAAAATAAATAAATACAAACCACACTGCACCCTTGTATGACCTGAACCAGCAAGAACAAAATGTTAAAGAAATGTATAGAAGCAATATTTTGAAACCACAATTAGTTTCTTTTTCACACAGATCAGGTGGCTTTACTATACCACTTATGTGCTTTTTTACATTTAGATCATAATGTGCACAACTTGTCCTAAGGCTGATTACAAGTAGCCTGTAAGTGAAGGGCATCTCCTGGCAAACAATTCAGGTAATCATAACCTTTAGACTTGGAAAACAGCCTAAAGATGGCTACACACAGCTTTAATTTCATCCAATTGCTACTGCATCTGCGAAAACTCGAGATGTGGCACCAACCCCCCAACGCCACAAAATGGCGACCAAAAAACAGTGAAGGAGCCCAGTAAAAAAAAGTATAGACTAGACAGTGACTGCATCCTATCAGAAGCACTCACTGTTCGACTACTTAAACAGCCACAAGTGCTGCAGCTGTCTAAATACAAAAGCCAGCAGGGAACGTCCCTTCATCCACGCTGCTTAAAAGGTTCTCTTTAAAAGAGACATCAATTAAAAACTGTTGGCAGATGTTTTAGGACTTCAGAAAACAATCTCTTTCGTTTAAAGATCTGACCACATACAGCAATTACGTCACTTGCTCTATTCCTTTTTTTTTTTTTCTTTCTTTGAATTCATTTTAAGGAGACTCCAGAGAAAGGACTGAGACTTTCCTTGCCATATCACGAACAGCAAGATTTCAAGGTAGGAGGAGCAAAGACGGGAAATGTGGACACTGGAGGCATACAAGCAGCAAGTGGTTAATTACAATCACTTTTAAAGTGCTTCTAAAGGCTCATGGTTTAACCTTTATGTATTCTATGCATGAAGGTAAAAAACCTTCTGTGTGCAGCACCCCCCCCCCCCCCCATCCTTACCAGAGTCCCCTCCAATCCAGTGCCGTTCTGAACAGCCTCTGCCGTCTGGAGACTCTTCCTCCTCATTTGTGGAGACAGCAACGGGAGCGCACCGGCTCCCCCTGCTGTCAATCCTAGCCAATGAGGAGAGAACAAGGGGGCAGGACTGAGCTGCAGCTCTGTGTGTATTATGGACACAGAGCAGAGGCTTGGGGAAGAGTACACAGCAGTGCCACCAGGGCGAGTGGCTTTCCCTGGGGACACTGCTTGATGGTGAGGAGCCAAAAGCACTGTAGTGGATCTGAGAAGAAGAGGATTGAGGCTGCTCTGTGCAAAATCACTACAAGAAAAAAAAAACAAAGCTTTAGTGTCACCTTAATATCAAGAACCACGTTACCTGGTATAGCTGCTGCAACCAAGGTTCACCATACTGTACTTCAGAGTTTGCACTAACTCAGGGCTCATATCTTCACTGCTCAAGGGCACAGAATTGCGAATGACAAATAGGATTTTCTGTTCTTCGCACCAAATGTTTAGAAAGGACTGAAAATCATCCCAACTGTAAAACTCCATTTGCTCCAGTTCATTTTTTTCTTCTCCACAAACCTGCTAAAAATCAGAACAGTGAATTAAAATGCTTAATCTGTAAGGACAGTTGTACTTTTAAAATGGGTTAGCTTTTTCACTATGTGCAGGAACACGAGACAACTTTGCAAATTTAACCTGTCAGCTCTATTCTTTTCCTAATGTTTTGTCAGCCATCATAGTAATCCAGATCAGTGTTAACACTGCTTTGTTTACAATCAGTTTCTCTGAAACCTGCACACTAAGGGCCAGTTCACATCACATGCAGTGCAGTGAGGGTTTTTTTCTGCATCAAAAACACAATGGATAGTAGGTTTCCAATGGCATAGTTCATACCAGTGTGGTAAGTTCCAGTGCGTTCCAGAAAAAAAAAAAAAAGAAAACATGCTGCATTTTTTCTGCACTGCACCTATACACAGCAGAGCGTACATGTCCTAATTTATATAATAAAAAAAACGAAGAGGGGAAAATGCACCAAAACACATCAAAAAACGCACATGCAGAAATGCATCTTGAATGCATTCGGACTGCGTTTCTATGATGTGAACAAGCCCATACTGCATAGTAGTGTTAAATGTACTAGCTAATTTAAATACAAAAACAAATTGAAGCCAAACTCCGGCTCAAACTTTATAATCAGTTACAGCAAACATTTCTTTTCCTTTTGGGATAAAAGTTTTACATGAATAAGTAAGAGCTGATAATTTTAAGCACCCGTCATTATAAAATAATTTGTCTCATCCCTGTTAACTGATACATCTAGAAGAGAACTTGTTCTTTTGAAAAAAACAGACTTACTGGATGGATCAGCAGATGAATATAAAGGAAAGCCTAAAGAAACACGAATGCAGACATCACATCTAAGAAATGGCATCATGTTTGCTTTTGGGTTTAAAGTATAACTAAAGGCAAAACTTTTTTTTTTAATTCTGGAAAGAGTGGAGATGGATTAAGAACACTTGCAAGTTTTTATTGTTGTCTGTACCCCCATTAGGGAGATTCACCCTCTCTGTTTGTCCTATTTACCATGATCATTGAAAGTGAAAGTAAAAGAAAATCCCAAATTTTGGGTTGTCCCCAGAAAAGTGAGAGAGGAAATCTTCCAATAAGGGCACTAGTTCTGGTGACATGGGGGTCCTCAAGGACATTCCTTAATTTGCAGGGATTTCCGCTCACTTCCTGTTTGGCTAGCGGACAGGAAGTGAAGGGAAGTTTCTGCAGGGAAGGGAAATTAGGACTCCAATGCCAAAAAAAAAAAAAAAAAAAAAAAAAAAAACGGGTTATAACTAGGGACGCACTGAAATTTTGGCGGCTGAAACAAAATCGGCTGACAATAGCCCTATAGGAAAATTTTAGCCAATACAGGTACTGATAGGGGACTGTTTGTACTGCATATGGCGGGGGAGGGGGGTGCAGCAGAGAATGGCAGGAGAGGTGCAGTGTACATAGTGAGATACCGCTAAATGTCACTGCCAGATTTTAAATGTAATTACCGGGGTGTGTTTTTTTTTTCTCCTCACTATGAGCTGTCATCCTCTCCTCTGCTAAGGGAAACAAAGGGGTGGGGTCACTGAGTAATGTCACTGGGTGACCACCCCCTTAGCAGACAGGATGACAGCTCATTCTAGGAGCGATAGTGAAGGGAAAATAAAAAGCTGGTAATTACATTTAAAAACTGGTATTGTTCTTAAATGCAATTACCGGCTTTTTTCTTTGCTATAGCTCCAAGAGAATCTGTCATCCTGTCCTCCGCTAAGGGAAACTAAGGGGTGCGGTCACTGGGTAATGTTACTGGGTGACCCCGCCCCTTAGTTTACCTTAGCAGAGGAGAATGAGCTGTCATCCTCTCCTCCGCTAAAGGGCGGGGTCACCCAGTGACCCCGCCCCTTAGTTTCCCTTAGTGGAGGAGAGGATGACAGCTCATTATTGGAGCTATAGTGAAGAAAAAAAGCCGGCAATTGCATTTAAAAATCAGCAGTGACATAGGGACAGCCAGTGAGTGAGCCTGAGTGTATACACTGCTCCTCATTATATACACTGCTCCTCTCTGGCCCCCTCCTTTCAAAAACACTGCCCCCCCCCCCACCCCCTACAAAGAGGGCCTGTCACTCATATGCCATCACATAGGGGACAATTGGTCCCCTATGTGATAGCAAAATCATAACTTAACAAAAAATAAACATACACATTAAAGTTAAAAAAAAAAAGTTGAGCCTCCACATACGCAGACATTTCGGTTTCAGTCACATGCATTCTGAATTTTCAGTATCAGTTTCGGCACCACTAGTTATAACCCTCCATTACTCTATCCAAAATGAAAGTTTTGCTTATAGTTCTACTTCAACACTACTTCAAGTAAGTCTAGCCCATATCATTCCAGATTTCCTAGCACAAAAAGTAGAACACACATTGAGAGGGATCCCCTATGAATTCATTTGTCCTGCTCTAGAGACATGCTCTCTACACTGTAGCTAAACATGGAGGGGTTGTCTGTAGAAATGTGCAATCCCCAATGATTGCACAAGGGCACTGCAGTATCATCCTGTGTCTTCACTTCTCTAACTTCATATCCAAGACTTCCAGAGTAGTGATCACCTGCTCCTTCACCATGCACTGAGCTTCCTCTTGCTGTAAATGCAGGACATACAAGCCAAAGGAAGGAAACAAAGAATGTAACAGAGGACCAGGTATTCAACATACAGGGAAATATTGGATACCTGCAATAGTCAGCAAGTTTTAAGACACTGTGTTGCCAAAAGGTAAGTATACAGCATCTCCTTTCCCAAGCTGTCTGAACTTTAGTTTAGACCTCAAAATGAAAGGGACACTTTAAATGAATACTAATCCCATCTATTCTCCCTAATCCGAAATAACATTCACAATGGCACATTATTTCATGTTAAGGAAAGGCTAATAAGCATCCTCAAAAGAACTAGCAGCTAGTACCCGTGCTGGCTGCTAGTTCTGTGACATCACTTATCTGACAGTGACCACATGAGACGCAGCAACTGGAACCAAACAGCATGGCCTTCAATCATGTAATCGCTATGATATCACAGGTATCAAACTGCATTATTTACAAACAGTCTTACACAGGGAAAGGTACTTTGACAGAGCCAATCAGCATGCCCTGCCTAATAAAGCAAATTGTAAAGAATAAAAAAGTTAAAACAAAAATGTGTTGTTAAGAGAATGGAAATACCTTGGTTTTTGGATTTATAATACACACAAGGACTTCCATTTTAAAGCAGAAGTTTAGTGAATAGCAGTCTTTTAGTAATTATATCATATGTGATATAAACATGCTATTTTTTAGTAATAAAAATGATTCTTGCACATGAATATGGCCCAGCTGAGTATGTCCATGAACACATTTTCTAGGTCCACAGTTTCCTCAAAGGCACCATGTTTTTCAGATGCAGAAGCAGGCAAATCATTCACCTAATGCCCTTACACATACTACTTGCATATAATTCAGCAAAAGATGCCACGCAACCCACAAACCTTCACTATAAAATGGTATTAAAATCCACAATCATCATTATCATTTTATATTAAAGGTTTGTGGGTTGCGTGTCATCTTTTGTGACATTATTTACTGAGGGGTGGAGTGAAACCACTTTATGGTGCACGCAGCAACCTTATGTTTAATTACGGATCCATATGCAATCTTATATTTATACGTTTGATGATTTTTTTTTGTGGTGTAAGGGGTAATCACATAGTGGCTGAGCTCAACAATAATTAGGTTTGGTTTATACACTACTTGTATATAGATGAGAATATACCTGTACTTTCCCCATCAAGTCTTTTGAGGCCTCTACCCATGCCTTCCCTATCGAGCCCCTCTTCTCTCCTGCACTGCCCACCCTGTGCATGTCTGGTGTAGTGCCTCCTGATCACCTTTAGTACTTCTGCTTTCAGTCTCCTACACAGTCAAAAAAGTACTATAAAAGCTACACCAGGTACTGATAAATCATTTACAGCAGTGGTTCTCAACCTTCCTAATGCCGTGACCCTTTAATACAGTTCCTCATGTTGTGGTGACCCCCAACCATAAAATTATTTACCCAGTAATCATAATTCAGGAGTTTCCTTTTACCTCCAATACTGCTGCTTTCAACACAGTAGCTGTTTTTAACAGAGTAGCTGCTTTCAACACAGCAGCTGCTTTCTACACATCGGAAATATGTGTTTTCTGATGGTCTTAGGGGACCCCTGTGAAAGGGTCGTTCGACCCCAAAAGGGGTCGCGACCCACAGGTTGAGAACCACTGATTTACAGGATAAGTTCAACTATTAACAAAAATTAAAACATTTTTCAGGGGGAAAAAAAAAAAACGTGCATTTACTAGTTTATGTTTTAGGAGCCTGGAAAGCATTGCACCAGCGGTCAGCAGTTTGCTGGAGCTATGCAGAGCTCCTGCAGACTGTCAGTGTGCTCTGTCTGCCTGTACATTGTATAGGCAGGCAGTTTTACACTGACAGGAAGAATCAATGAACTACCACAAACACTCAACAGCGCCGTGGTAGTTTATTGAGAACTACCAACTGACAGTCGCAAATGACTTGTAGTTTCCCATTCACAGAACTCATTTTTGAAATTGTGACAGCTAGCGGGGGGAGAATATCCCCCGCTAGCTGTTACAACGTGGAATCTCAGGGTTTGGGGGCCGGTCCTACAGTAATAGGTTACGAAAGGTGAACTTATCCTTTAAAAATGACATCAGCAGTCTAGGATCTCTAAATAGCTTTCCCATGCTCTGCTGACCTGCAAAACCTTTCATCTCTCAGCATTCTTCTAATGTTAAGTGATCAAGAAAACTTTGCTTGTGTAAACCTGTCATGTGAGGAGAATAAATTTCAGTCTTCTAAACACTGAACATTGATATGCACCTCAGTGTTACATATAATAGATTTTAATTTTTTTTTTACTAAAGTTGCGATATAAAAAAGGCATAGCTGTACACTAAAGTACTTCTTGGTGTTCTTTAGTTTTAAAACACAACATCTTTCAGGTATGAGATAACAGATCGCTATGAATTCTACAAAGATGTACATTTAGCATGAAATACTTCTTTAACTTTACCTCTTCAGAAGCATCAGTACTAGTAGTAGTAGTAGTAGTAGTTGCTGTTTCTGTTTCTGTTGAAGTAACAGGCACCAGGTCAGTATAAACCTCGAATATGGTTTCTGGTACACTTTGTAACTCGAGGGTCTCAAGCAAAAGGACACGGAGGCACTGGTACAATGATGGCAAAATCCCCATTTTTGTTGAAAGTGTGTATTGTAGAGCCCCAGAGTAGGTATATAATGATTTTTCATTTTTTACTCTTTTGCTGTCCTTTGTACACCATTCTTTTCTGCTAGGATGCCATGTGTCAATGTAGTACTGATATACATCTACAGGACATAAAGCTTTCAATTCATTGAGATGGCGATTGTAGATTTTTAAGGAACGGGAAAAACATAGGGCTTGTAAAACAATTTTTATCTGTGACTGGGTGGGAATTGATAAATGAGCAATTTTCCCCTCTATCACTCTGACAATCAGTGACATGCAATGCTTGATAGTGGCATTAGGTACGAGGTTATTCAGGTCTCTAAAATCGGCGATCTCTGGATGAATTGTGATGGATTTGATCTGAGCTTTCATTTTTGGTATGCTTTGCAAAACAGAAACAATAAGAAACCTCACTGTGTCTTGGTTGTTGGTTTTTGATATGCAACTAGCACACATGTTCCAACCAGACTCATCCTCACAAGACACACTGTATAAGTTCAGCCCTGGGCCAATATTACTCTGTAGATCAACGTAAAGATTTTCAGGTGACCTTTGAGCAAGTTCCTGCATAGAAGAGGACATAACAAAAATGTTCTTCACCAATACAGTGTCTTCCACAAACACCAACTTTATTTTGGCACTTGGATCATGAAGAAAGAAGCTGTCCAGTTCCACCAACACCTGAGTATGGTCTTTAAGGAAATTTGAAGCAATTCGTAAGAGCCTGGACAGGTCACTGCGATCCAAAAACTTTCTAGAGATATCATTGGAGATTTGAGCAATTCCTGCAAGGCTGAGTGATCTAGCCTTTCTTGGCTCTTGTAAAGCCATGCTTGGTTAGCAACACAGTTCCACGTAATCTCGGCTGCTTTGTGTAGATTGCTTTCTGCTGGAGGTTCAATTCCCACACTACTGAACTCAGTCTACAAGAAAAAAAAACAAAATATGAATAAATAGATGTTAAAAGGAGCCAAGGGTACAGCATGTCTAGAACAGCAGTGCTGGCTACACATTTATTTATACAGCAAGAAAGGCTTGAATAGAATTTCACAAAGAACACCAACTCATACTTATCAATCCCTTCCTCCAAGGGAACCTGCCATCTGTATGTTCTCTACACAGTATGGGAGAAAGCTTTTTCTTTGCTAGATTATCCTTAAAATAATTTTAATGAAATGTTCACCTGTCAAACTAACCTCTATAGCCAAAGACACTAAACTTAACCTGGGTCTACAGACAAATCTGACATGTTTCTATTTTGACTTCAAGTCCCCACTGACCTGAAGTGATACTAATCATAGAAGTGTTAATTGCCATAATTCATTCACAAATTATATACCTCGTGCCATTTTATTTTGTTTTTTTCTAAGTACCTGATACCTGCAGAACTGTTGTGTGTTCCCTGTTCTTTGCCTCCTGCAGGAAAGCCTCCTTGGGATGCGCTTCTATTACTCTGCTGATTCTGTGGATTCTACATTATAAGGGCTCGTTGACACTTGACTAATTTCTAACTCTTGCCAAACACCCCTATAGTGTTTGACAGGCGTTAGACAGGTGTTTGGAAAGCATTTTTAACGCTCCTCAAACACCCTATATGCGTTTTTGAGGCGTTTGATAGGTGTTTTACAAGCATTAAAACCGCAACACAAACGCCTATAATGAAGTTAATGGTATTAACGCTCTGCAAACGCCTCGCAAAAGCCCACCAGGCATTTAAGGAGCTTCACCCTAGACTTGAATGGGAGGCTTCAACTCCTGACTGGATATGAGGCGTTAAAACCGCTTCCCAAACGCCTAACGCCTGCTAACAAAGCTAGCGTGAGCTTTGCTTTAGTCTGTGTCTGGCCAGCCCTGATTGGTGCTGTGCCAGTCACATGACTAAAAAGAAAACCATTTCAGAAGAGCAAATCAAATTAAATTATGAATATCAAAAAACTGTTTCATAGCGCCCTGTAAAATCTTTACTGAACATCAAATGTGTATTATTTGTGCATTAATATGGTGTAGGCAGAGTCAGAGAATTTTGACACTAGCTTTCATTTTGTTCAGATGACATCTGCAAAGAAGGCTTTTTTTTTTTTTTTAAATTTTACAGGCATTAGGAACTACATTTGCTATATTTAATACGGATTTATAATAAAACTAAAGCTTTTTCATGAGTTTCTTAGTGAATGTAAAAAATCAGAATACTATTTCCTGTCCTCATAATGTTTAGCAATAGGAGGACATGGAGTTAGTGTAATTTACCACTGTGTATATGCCCACATACACATTGCTAAATGACACTGTGTGCTGAAGAGAAGTTTGGACCATCTTTAAAGATTTAAGGTGAAGATGGGGGTTGGTTGTGAACGTTTAGTCAAAAGTAAGCCTATATTTTAAAGGATAAGTTCACCTTTCGTAACATGTTACATACTAAAGGAGCAGCATGTTACTGTAGAACTGACCCCCCCCCCCCCAATCACCCATTGTGAAAGCTTCTACCCCGTTAGCTTTCACAATTTAAAAAAAAAAACAAAAAATGCTCAGCCACTTCATTCATTCATTCACATAGTTCTGCAAAGGCTGTCAGCTTGTAGCTCCCAATGAACTACCACGGAGCTGTTGGGTGCTGTAGTAGTTCATTGATTCTTCCTGTCAGTGTAAAATTGCCTGCCTGTACAAGGAAAGCAGACATATTACACTGACAGTCTGCGGGAGTCCTGCATGGCAACAGTAATCTGCTGATAGCTGATGCAATGCTTTCCAGGCTCCTAAAACAAAAAAACAGTAAACACACATTTGTTTTATTATTATTACTACTACTACAGGTACTTGTATAGCGCTGTCAATTTACGCAGCACTTTACACACACACACACACACATATATTGTACATTCACATCAGTCCCTAACCCTCAAGGGGTGTACAATCTAAGGTCCCAAACGTACATTCATACATACACATACTAGGGCCAATTTAGACAGGATCTAATTAATCTACCAGCATGTCTTTGGAGTGTGGGAGGAGACCGGAGTACCCGGAGGAAACCCACGCAGGCACAGGGAGAACATGCAAGCTCCAGGTAGGTGGTGCCGTGGTTGGGATTCGAAACCACGACCCTAGTACCGCCAGGAAAAAGTGTTAAAATTTTAGCCACTCCGCTGCCCCTTTTACTTGCAAAAAAAAATATGCATTTATTATTTTTTGTTAAAAAGATGAACTTTTCCTTTAAAGAGGAGTCCAGCCCCCCCCCCCCCCGAAAAAAAACAAAAAACTAATACTATAGCAGCTGACTTTTAATATAAGCACACTTACCTGTCCAACGGTCCAATGCCATCATCACCTGAGCTAGTTCATTAGCCTCCAGGTTCGAGGTGCTGGCATTGCAAGTACGGGAAACTAAGTGAAGCCATGCGAGTTTCCTACTGCATATACATGGGTCACCCTGTGCCTTGTGAATGGTCCCATGCGGGGGGAGGAACGTCCGACTCAGTTCACCATGGCAAACTTAGCTAGAAGTGGGAAAGGGTACCTGTCAAAACCAGGTACCTGCCCTCACCCTCAAAAAAGTGCCAAATGTGGCAGTAGAGAGGGGGTTGCAAACAAATGGAGCTTCCCCTTTTGGGTGGAGCTCTACTCTAAGGTTCTCATATGCAAAATGACAACAGACTGCTGGTCGGGTTGTGGATCTAATGTCTAAGGGGCATTTGCAGACACTATCGCCAGAGACTTGTCCTCCAGTGTTTCTGGCCGAAATTAGAGTTAGATTTGTTAATCTTCATTGAAATGTGGCCTTCACAGGTTGTATGAAGGAGCAACCTTATTTTTTTTTAGCAAGAGTGACATCACATAGTGACTTTGTAAACCTACACATGTAAAACAAAGCTTACACCTTCCTGAATAATAATGACAAGAAAACTGACAAGCAGTTTAACAGATAAGGTAGCATGATAATCAAATAACCTAAATAAGATCACTGATTGAAATTCAGCCGATTCAGCAAGGCCTGGTCAGATAGCCATTCCCACTTGACAAAATTTCAGGTTTAATTAGTTACCTCTGTCTTTCCCTCATAATACCACAACATTCCATTTTTCTCACATTACAGTAAATGGACCTAAAAGTGCTTTATGGGCCTCATTTAGACTGGCCATATATTATACAATTTTCCTTTAGATTTACCAAACCCATATAATATGAGGTCAAACCTGAACACTTTCAATTTGTATGCAGTCAGGCAGACCCTTGCACTACATAATTGAAGGTAAATCTGAAGGAAAGTGAACAAGAAAATTGTATAATGTATGGCCAGCTTTAGGCCACTTTCACAAAGGTGACCCTCCATTCAATCTCAGCAGGGGATCCTGGACTGATCTCCTGCCGAATAAGACCAGAACGGAAACGGATGTCACATATGTTACAGCCGTTAACAAAGGGACCCATTTAATCCCTATGGGTGACTGGATATAAACAGATATTTATCTGCCTATATTTGCCCACATCCATTCAAGTTAGTGAAAGCAGACCTGGACACAAACTTTCTGCTTTCAGGCCAACAAACCTGAGCAGAGTCTGCATACATCTGGCTACTTATAGGGATACACTGCATTATATTTTTGAACTGTGTAATCACAGGTCAAAGACTAACTGCCAGACTTAAAAGGACTGCCAGACTTTTAATGCAACTTAAAAGGTGAAACTAATAAATGAGATAGATTCATTACATGCAAAGCAAGATAGTTCAAGCATTGATTTGTCATAATTGTGATGATTATGGCTTACAGCTCATGAAAACCCCAAATCCACAATCTCAGAAAATTAGAATATTGTGAAAAGGTGCAATATTCTAGGCTCAAAGTGTCCCACTCTAATCAGCTAATTAAGCCATAACACCTGCAAAGGGTTCCTGAGCCTTTAAATGGTCTCTCAGTCTGATTCAGTAGGAATCACAATCATGGGAAAGACTGCTGACCTGACAGTTGTGTAGGAAACCATTATTGACACCCTCCAAAGGAGGGAAAGCCTCAAAAGGTACAGCGGTTTAACAGGACAGGTTCCACTCAGAACCAGCCTCACCATGGTCGACAAAAGAGGTTGAGTGCACATGCTCAGCATCATATCCAGAGGTTGTCTCTGGGAAATAGACATATGAGTGCTGCCAGCATTGCTGCAGAGGTTGAAGGGGGGGGGGGGAGCAGCCTGTCAGTGCTCAGACCATACACTGCATCAAATTGGTCTGCATGGCTGTTATCTCAGAAGGAAGCCTCTTCTAAAGATTATGCACAAGAAAGCCTGCAAGCAGTTTGCTGAAGACAAGCAGACTAAGGACATGGATTACTGGAACCATGCCCTGTGGTCTGATGACACCAAGATAAACTTATTTGGTTCAGATGGTGTCAAGCGTGTGTGGCGGCAACCAGGTGAGGAGTACAAAGACAAGTGTGTCTTGCCTACAGTTAAGCATGGTGGTGGGAGTGTCATGGTCTGGGACTGCATGAGTGCTGCTGGCACTGGGGAGCTACAGATCATTGAGGGAACCATGAATGCCAACATGTACTGTGACATACTGAAGCAGAGCATGATCCCCTCCCTTCAGAGACTGGGCCGCAGGGCAGTATTCCAACATAACAACCACAAACACACCTCGAAGATGACCACTGCCTTGCTAAAGAAGCTGAGGGTAAAGGTGATGGACTGGCCAAGCATGTCTCCAGACCTAAACCCTATTGAGCATCTGTGGGGCATCCTCAAACGGAAGGTGGAGGAGCGCAAGGTCGCTAACATCCACCAGTTACGTGATATCGTCATGGAGGAGTGGAAGAGGACTCCAGTGGCAACCTGTGAAGCTCTGGTGAACTCCATGCCCAAGAGGGTTAAGGCAGTGCTGGAAAATATTGACACTTTGGGCCCAATTTGGACATTTTCATTTAGGCGTGTACTCACTTTTGTTGCCAGTGGTTTAGACTTTCATGGCTGTGTGTTGAGTCATTTTGAGGGGACAGCAAATTTACACTGTTGCACAAGCTGTACACTCACTACTTTACATTGTAGCAAAGTGTCATCACATGAAAAGATATAATAAAATACTTACGGTACATAAGTGTGAGGGGTGCACTCACTTCTGTGAGATACTGCGTGTATGTGTGTGTGTGTATATATATATATATATTATTCTTTTCTTCATACACATACACTGCTTAATGGCCCAGTAATCATCAATTTGCTTTTTATGTTCTTTTCTGCCTATTTGCAATGTCCCCCTTGATCTCCCAAACCTCTTCTTTTACCCCTCTGTTTGCTTGGAGTGAGCAGTGCACATTAGTTGTGGTCATACGCACTGCTCTATGCACACTACAAATACCATATTCCATAGCTTATCTCAGGAGTGAGCAAGAAAGGGTAGCTTTGTTCCTACACACAGTGGAACCATGGACAAAGAATGTAGCCACCCTCTAAGACAGTGGTTCTCAACCTTTCTAACGCCGCGACCCCTTAATACAGTTCCTCATGTTGTGGTGACCCCCAACCATAAAATTATTTTCGTTGCTACTTCAGAACTGTAATTTTGCAGTGGGAGGAATAGCGCCCCATCGTTGGTGTCAGTGGGGGGAGGAATAGCGCCCCATCGTTGGTGTCAGTGGGGGGAGGAATAGCGCCCCATCGTTGGTGTCAGTGGGGGGAGGAATAGCGCCCCATCGTTGGTGTCAGTGGGGGGAGGAATAGCGCCCCATCGTTGGTGTCAGTGGGGGGAGGAATAGCGCCCCATCGTTGGTGTCAGTGGGGGGAGGAATAGCGCCCCATCGTTGGTGTCAGTGGGGGGAGGAATAGCGCCCCATCGTTGGTGTCAGTGGGGGGAGGAATAGCGCCCCATCGTTGGTGTCAGTGGGGGGAGGAATAGCGCCCCATCGTTGGTGTCAGTGGGGGGAGGAATAGCGCCCCATCGTTGGTGTTAGTGACACAAATGATGGGGCACTATTCCTCCCACTGACACCAATGATACTTACCTTGCTGACCCCTGCTCCAGCCTGGGCTCGCTCTCTCCCTCTCCCATCTACAGCCTGCAGAAGCAAAATTTGCACTTACCTGTCAGCTGTCTTCCTTCTCTGGCCTCTCTCCTCTTCACTCGGTCCTGCAGCTCCCTCGATCTTCTTCGATCTGCGCGCTCTGCCGCTCGGCTCCTCCTCTCCAAGCTCCACCTCCTCGCCGGTGATTGGCCGCCTGTGTGCCTCTCCTGAGCTACAGTTCCGGTGGCCAATCAGCGGCGAGGAGGCAGAGCTGTTGAGTGATCCCGGAGGTGTGGCCAGGTTACAGGGGCAGCATATCATCCCGCCCACAGATCGCGAGACAGAGCAGCGCTGTCTCGGTTCCTAAGACCATCGGAAATATGTGTTTTCCAATGGTCTTAGGCGACCCCTGGGAAATGGTCGTTCGACCCCCAAAGGGGTCGCGACCCCCAGGTTGAGAACCGCTGCTCTAAGAGGAAGTCAGAACAGCAAAAAAAAAAAAAAAATGAAAGTTGGAAATTTGGAAGGAGGCGGAGAGCAATAGAAGGTATATTTCTGAGATAAAGCAGAACTCCTGGCAAAACATCTTTACACGTTCTGGTTGCCGATTTCCTACCTTCACTGAATGTCACCCATGTTCTGGTTCACTCTGCTCTGAAAATAACTCTGAAATAGCCTATTCATTTTCAAATCAAACAGTTAATTCTTTTTAGTTTCCTCTTTGTAAGACTGGTGTCTGCTATGCATCCTATTCCCCCAGCCATTGGTCTTGGCACAGCCCTTCTGTAGTTCTTTCTCCAGGAAACAGTGAAGTAATTCAGCGCCACATGCAGTGGTGGGCAGACCGGGACTCTCAGACACATTCAACATGTACAGACCTAGTGTACCTGCCCACATTCACTACAATTCCCTGTGGTTGATGAGAACTGTAGTTTTCTTTTACTGCAGAGAGACAGGAGAGGATATGATGTAATCCCTGCTGTTACACCTCCTCCATGGCAGAGCAGATGCGGTTATCTTTTGAATTACAGAGATGAGGTCATGAGACTTCAGTTAGACTTTCAAAATTGTATTATCTGTTTAGTGTAGGGAGGTGTACAAATGAGTGATTTGGGTTTTTTTTGCCTATCCCTGAGTTCTTCTTTAAGAATACATACTGGAAAATATTTTTTTTCTTTTTAGTGTAATTTTAAGGCGAAGGATGCACTATGTGACCAAGAAAAACTATTTAACGGTTTTAGACCAGGGGTGCTCAACCTTTTGAAAAGTGAGGGCCACTTAAGTGATTGAAAAATTGATCATGGGCCACAATGAAATGGTACGGACATTTTTTAATATTTTGAATAGCATAAAGAACATTCTTCTCTTGCAGTCACTGAATGCCGGTGAGAGGGATTGGAGGAGAAGCTGGCTTTCAACAGTTGCAGGATGTAAAACGGAGAGGATTGGTTCCTGTACATGCCGCCCTTCCTGTCCAAGTCTAAATTAGAATGTGACAAAGAGGCTGCATGGGCCCACTGGAGCAGGGGGTGGGGGTCGCCAGTGTGCTCCCTGAGCTTCCATACCTATAAGGAAAGGTTTAATCAGCCCTGAGGGGACTCCTGGATCTGGAAACTGCTTACTACACACCAATTAGAGGGAGCATCAGGATTATCTGTGCCCAGATGGATATCTACTCTCCCCACTAGATGAGGGATTTCCGGTGGTCTGTTGTCATATGCGCATATCCTTAGCGCGTCCGGTGAGTGCGCAATTTTACCATTTGATCCTGACATATTCAGCTTTTCACACACAGGATCCTGCGACATCTTGTCTGGACATTGATATGTTTTTTCACCTGATGTATTAGTCACCACTTTTTTCTCTGGGTTATTTATCACAGTTTGTGTCACATACCTTACTGTGCTTTTCAGATCATCTGAATATTTATTTCTTTATTTATCTTATTCATTAGCGCCGCACTTTATTTATGTATATTTTCTGAAGGTTTGCTGAGATTACCTTATGTGCTTTGGCTGCTGATTGGAGAGCGCTCACTTTTTATCTTTTTCCAGTGTGCTCCCTGACCCTACACCAGTGATGGGTGTGTGTGTGGTAAAATCATGTCTCAGCTATGGGGTTTTGATACTCCCCCAAACCACAAATGTAAAAGAGCCCTTACTGTCCAGAGCCCCCTATAAGGCTGCTTTCACCCTGATGTGCTGCAGTTTACCCTGCAATGTGGATGCAGTGCACCTGAAAATTTCCTGGGGGTTAGCTGCGCTTTGCCATAGATTTCTATTATGTCTTGTGGGTGTGGTGCACCTTCTGAAAGTGCATCAAAACTCCTGCATTCAGGTGTTTTGATGCGCTTTCACAAAGCGCACCAAACCCACAGAATATAATAGACATCTATGGTTCAATGCAACTGCGCTGCACCCACAGATCAGTGTGAAAGCGGCTTAATAGTTGTTAACCCTTTTATAGGTGCAAACATGCCAACTGCAAAACCGCAGCATAAGTGCTATTTAATACACTGACCTTTATTTCCCTGCTGTCATTGCTCTCCTGGCTGCTAGAAAGGTCCCAGGTGAAATGCACTTGGTATCACTCTGCCTGGGATAGGGGGCGGTGCTAAAGAGAAAGCATCAGCTAATGTGGCTCCTGCTTGCTCTACGGCCGCCTGCTTCCTCCGCTGCTGGTGCTGGCTCGATGCACTCTGATGCTCTGGGATGATGGATTGGCAAGCCCAGATCGCAATCACATGGTGCCTACTCCAGGCATGCGCTTTCCTGGTTTGAGGTTGAGGGCCACAGGCTGAGAAACTGTTTTAGACAGTCGTTTTTTTCAAAGTTTGTACAAAACATGTCTAAAAAATAAAACTGGTTACAATGAGTATAACAAAAATACATGTTTTTCTTTAACTTAAACAATATTCTGGCACCCTTAAATACAATTAGCAAATTGTGGCTCTGAATTCTAGTCTATCATTTCATGTCATCCAGGTCTTTAAAGTGTAACTTCACCCAAAAGGGGAAGTTCCATTTGTCTGCCTCCTAACCCCCCCCCCCCCCAACAGGTTTAGAACTTTATATTTTTTGGAGGAGGGTGGCTACCTGGTTTTGACAGGTACCCGCTCCGACATCCAGATGGATCGCCACGGAAATCCAAGCAGAAGTTCAGCACCCCCTTCCCCCCGCACCCTTTTGGGATTCGCCACAGGTCCCAGAAGGCCATGGGACCATTCATAAAGCGCAGTGCAGCCCATACATGCACAGTAGAAAGCTGGCTGTGAAGCCACAGTCACAGCCGGCTTCCCAAAGTGAACATGCCAGCGCCGAGGACCAAAACAGTCAGCTCATGTGAGGTTGTGCTGGATCCATGAACAGATAAGTCTCCTAATAAGAGTCATCAGCTACAGTATTAGTAGCTGCCAACTTAATTTTTTTGTTTCTAGGGTGAAGAACCACTTTGAGATTGCAGGTGAACATTTCACACACTTCCTCACTTGCCAGCACTGAACCAACACTACTCCCACATTTTTGCCATTCAATGAACAGGTGCACTTAGCTGGCAAGAACTATTTCTGTACTGGGACCACTGCATTTTAGTCTACTAAATTCATATTAGCCTAGCTTTTAGAATTGGGCCTCATGCACACTGGACATTTTTACAGCCGCTCCTAGGGGCCGTCTGTTTTTTTTTTCTCTGCCTCTAAACTCCCCTGCATGGTAGCCTATGTGTCCATGTACACAAACTTTGAGGCGTTTAGAGGTAGGAAAATAAAACCCACTGGCAGGGCGCCCAGGAGTAGCAGAGTTTTGGAAGAAAAAAAATGACGCGTATAAACACGAGTTAAGTCTAGGCGTTTAGTGCTTGAGTGTTAATTCACTTAAATGAACAGAATTTTTATTCTGCCCAATAAATGAATTCATGCCCAAATGCCTAACATTACATACTTTTACAAGCGTCAGGTGTTTTGTTTTGTTTTTTGCCAAAATACTGTTGCCAGCAGGAAATGCTTCTAGGAGAGTAAAGAAAACGTCCAGAGTGCATGAAGCCTCATGCGTGTACAGGTGAGCATTCAAAATATTTGTAAGTATTTTAAATCCTGATTAGTAAACATATAAAAAAAGGGGATGATTATTATTTTACAGAAACTTTTTGGTACACTGTATTAACAGAAAAGTCTGCCTGGAAAGTTTAAAGTGTACATTACCCGTGCAATTAAAAACTTATGCGCAGGAAGGATCTTTATTGCAGAAGAGACATTGGGGTCAATTTACTAAGAGATAAATACAGCATTCATTTTTGAGTTAAAAAAACTAGAGCAGTATTTATTTAAAAAGTAGTCAATGCACTAAAAAACATGCGTTATTTACCAAATGTGTTAAATAATTATGTTTTGCGATATTTAGCACTTAAAGTTTGTGTTATTTTTGGTGTTTTTTCAGGCTAACATTGCTCACATTAAGCCCTGGTTCACACTGATGCGGTGTGGAATTTGCAGCGTTTTCAGTGCGCATTCCGCACCGCATCAGAATCGCACCCCGTTCATGCAAACCGCTGTGGGTGTGTATGTTAAGTTAACAACATACCCCGAAAGTGGTCCGCAAAAAGTGGTGTGATGTGCAGAATCGGATCGCATAGGTGTGAATACCTATGTGATCCAATTCTAGTGCGGACCCAAAAAAAAGTTCCTACACGTATTTGGTGTAGGTACGGTGCGAAAAGAGCCATACAAAATGTATGCGGTGCAGTTCCTGTGCGAATCACATGCCATATACCGCACCGCATATATGTGAACCCTGGCTAATACTGAGAAAGTAGGAAAACATTGTAGTGTGCTTTCATTTACAAAGTGATCTCCCTCTGATGAAATGTTACAGTCTATTTCATTCCTGAGCTCAGAGGAGAACATTTTCACATTGATACATTGTATACTTTTCACGGTCTGGTCAGTGCAGAGTTCCTCTAATTGTTATTTTGTACATTTCTAAATACCGCCAGCAAATACCAGGTGATAAATAACAAATGTGTGTTTTTTAACCACTTGCCCTCCAGAGGATTTACCCCCCTTCCTGACCAGGCCATTTTTTGTGTTATGGCGCTGCGTTACTTTAACTGACAAATGCGCAGTCATGCAACGCTGCACCCAAATTAAATTTGCATCCTTTTTTTCCCCACGAATTAAGCTTTCTTTTGGTGATATTTTATTGCCTGTGAGGTTTTTTTTTGCACTATTAAAAAAAAAAAAAAATCTATATTTTTGACTGCTATTAAACATGTCCAGTAAAAACAAATTAAAAAATAATCAAATTTCATCATAAATTTAAGCCAAAATTCTTCTACATGTATTTGCTAAAAAAAAATCCCAATACATGTAAATTAATTGGTTTATGTGAAAGTTATAGCATTTTCAAATGGTGATATATATACTAGGATTTTTTCTTTTTTTTTTCTATACAAGTAATAGCGGCGATCAGCGACTTATAGCGGGACTGTGGCGGGCATTCTGACAATGGGGGGAACTGACTTGGTGTCACTCAGACATCCCCAGTGACACCAATACAGTGATCAGTGTTAATAAGAAGCACTGACACTGTACTATTGGCACTGGGCAGGAAGAGGTTAACCTGTGGGGCAATCAAAGGGCTAAACTGTGTGCTTTCAACTGTAAGCACACTGATTTGCATGGTTCTGCTATGCAGAGCCATGCAAAACAGTGTGCAGGAGCTGAAGCGAAGAGAGCTGTATTGTTTACATACAGTTCTCTCCCTCTGTCGGTAATGCTCCTCGATCACTGGGTGCTGGTGAGTAATCACCGGCCAGACCCGGTGGTTGACAACCAAGGCCGCGACTAGCAGCGCATGCCCCCTACCCAGAAATGCAAAATCACGTATACATACGTATTACTGCTACATGGCGGACAGGAAGCGGTTAATGAATTGACTTTAGTGAGATAAATACTGCAAAAAAAAAGAGATAAATCATTATTTTAACAAAATGTGCAATATTTACCTCACAATCGATATTTTGAAGAATTTACTTTTATCTCATGCGATCATTTATGCAAATGAGTCATGTGACCGTGTTATCGCATACGGTAACCTTTAGTGAATTGATCCCCTACTATTTGTTTTCTGCAATAATTGATTCTTACCTTCCTCTTCCCAAGGTGCTTTAGAGCAGTGGTTGTCAACCTGTGGAACGTCAGGACCCACATTTGTCCTTAGTCATTAAGTTGTGACCCAAAAATAATTGAATTTCAGAAACACTAATTTATTGTATAAAACAAATTGTGCAGTATAAGCTGAGCAATGTCTTCTCTACCTCTCAATCTCGCAAAGGCACACTAAATTAGGAGTATTAATGTCTCCAATGGCTTTTTAAATAAACAATATAGTTTGTGTAATATTTGTGGGAGGGTTTTAAGTGCCCCCCCCCCCATTAATTTCATGCACGCCTTCAATCCCCCCTTCCATGCCCTGCTTTAGTCCACACTTTAATTCCCCTCTTCCTTTCTCCTTTTATGCTATTTTTCTATCCCATTTTCACACCCACCTTGACCCCCTTTTCATGCCTTCCCCTTTCATGCACACTTTCAGTCCCCCCCCAATCACAATCGCTTTCCTGTTTTCTTTCACTACTTTCAAAATGTGCTCTCCATCACCCTGCCATAACCCAGGAGAAGTACCCGGCGTCTAGTGGTGCTTTTCTTCCCTGGCTGGAAGTATAGTTATATGTCACTTCCTCCCAGCGCTTCCGCAGAGGAAGGAGAAATGAGCGCGAGGGCCGTGGGACTGCTTTTTAAGTACACCGTGCACACCACCCTAATGGGACCGTCTGTCCACAAGAATAGAAATGTTAAGGCCGGCATTTTTTATTAAGCCATGTTGTCAGGGCATCGGCCATTTTATTGAAGCATCAGGGAGGCCTGGGGGGGAACTTGCCCATTCCACCCCTGGTTGCGACCTATTACTTGAGAAACACTGCTTTAGCGTACACACCGAGCTGCTCATGCACAGTAGTTACAACATCCTATTCAAAAAAGATGGCTAATGATTCCAGAAATCAGAGAGAAAATATCAGCAAGGAAGTTCACAGATGTGGTATTGTTGGAGGGGAGACGAGTATTGGAGGGTATAGCTTCACTTAAATTTAAAGCAGATGCAACTCTAAGGGCTCACTTAAATCTATCCATTGTGCTAAGGGGAGTGTTCTACTGTCAGTAGGGTGCTAAGGGGAGTGTTCTACTGTCAGTTACTGCAACGCATGCACCATGGTACAGTGCACTGTACAGTATGGTTCAGCTCACAATGGGGTTTGTTTATACAAAGTATGCTGAAAGAATTTTACACAAATCAAAACAGCTCCAACAAACCTTGCCAGATTCTTTGTGATTGTAAGCATCATCCAGAAGCCATAATGGGGTAGCAGAATTTAAATATCCCAATCAGGAAAGGAAAATAACAAAACACATTGTGGCCATTAGATAGTATTTGCAATCCTATGAGAATTACAAAGAATACAGCAAGTTTCGTTTGTTCAGAAACTTTTCATGCATAAACCTCATGGTGTGCTTTGAACAACAAATTACGCTTCTCCGATTTTAGTTGAAATAAGGTGTGCTACCATTTCATTCAAAATGAATGAGCCGTCTTAATGCATTGGTTCAGAGCAACATAGCGTGAACAGGCCCTAAATGAATGACATTTAGTTAGCCAAAGCAATGTGCATAAACAATTACCATTGCTGGTTTTCTCCAACCCTTTCAGCCACTTGATGTGCACATGTAAGTTTTGGCTGGACATCACTGTGCTAACCTGGCTACCTAACAGTGACAACAGTGGAACATGCCGGCACAATGCGTGCTGGAATGGATGCTAGTAGACTCCATCAGGGTGTCATGTGACAGGGTGATAACGATGAAGCACAACTGGGATACGCACACCACATACTAAACACAGGCAGAAATCTCTAATAAGTGTACTTAAAAACTCCCTGCCTGCTGCAGATATAAAGGGAGAAGAGATATCAGTATACATATCGGCTAAATAGAAAAAAAAAAGGTATCAGATGCAACACTGGATCTGATTTTTGAGCCACAGCAACCCCCCTACCCGGCACCTACATCAGAGTAGCACCACTCTCTAGTAGCTTAACTGTTAGCATTCCCGCCTGGAAACACTCGCTGCATTGTAAGCCTGCTGTCAGTGTTTCTCTCCTGACATTTCTGTACTGTATCAGAGGCACCCTGATGACACAGAGATCACACATTCAGACACTTCAGGACATGTACATTTTCTTGCTGAACTGCAGGCTTTAGATATTGCTTCTCACAGGTTGCTGCAGCAGTACACTGCCTGTGTTTCACTTCTGAATGTGGTATGTGGAGTCATGTGAGCTCTAATGAGCATTCAATTTAAAGTGATTGTAAATGCAACAGCGCTGGATCAACTGAGGGTTCAGAGAAGTACAAGATGGGGGGGAGGGGGGAGTGAGGGGTAATACTGATGCCTAAATATTATTTACATTAAAGTGGTTTTAAAGGCTCAAGGGTTTTTACCTTCATGCATTCTATGCCTACAAACCTTCTGTGTGCAGCATCACCCCCAGACCCCCCTAATGCTCACCTAAGCCCGCTCTCAACCCAGCGATGTGCACTGGAGTCTAAGCTATCCTTGGACTCCCTCTTATTAGCTGGGACAGAAGCAGGAGCCATTGGCTCCCACTGCTGTCAATCACAGCCAGTGAGAAAAGAGAGGGGGAGGGGCTGATCCATGGCTACATGTGTCCATTCACACACAGAGCACTGAGTGCCCCCATAACAAGCTGCTTGCTGTGGAGGCACCCAACAGGAAGAAGGAGCCAGGAGAGCTTGCGGAGAACCCAAGAAGAGGCGGATCCAGGCTGCTCTGTGCAAAACCACAGCACACAGCAGGTAAGTATAGACATGCTTGTTATTTTTTCTTTAAAAAAAAAAACAAGCCTTTAGAATCACTTTAATGAATGTAATGCATTAAAGTAAACAATGTTTAGGCTTTATACCAACTTTAAAGCAGAACTGAAGGCATTTTACGTACAGTACATCTTCTCTATCGCTCCAAGCCACTCGTCTGCATCTTATTCCCTGGTGTCAGTCTGTAGGCATCTCCACTGACCGGTGTGGCATGATGTAACTCCTGCGCATGCAAAGGAGTCAGTCATCACGCCAGACAGAGACTGTGCGGCAATGTAAGCTGAGCTGTGCATGCCCAACTCAGTGTACATGTAGAAGACAGCGGGCAGGCAGGTAGATGTATTTTGTCACAAAAAAGACATTGCAATACTGCGATAATAGCCTGCCTGCTTGCAGTCTGTTGAAAATTGGCTTCAGTTCCACTTTCAAATTAAAATGGCTAATTACATTCCAGATGCATCAAAACATGCTTATGGCCAAGCTACAGTCTAACACAGCTGGGGCTTTTTACACTAGTAGTTGGTAGGTGGTATAACCCCCACACTTGAGCTGCAGGTTTACCACCCCCTGCCCCCCCCCCCCTTTATCTAGAAGGGTAGTGGCCGTATACACATGCCACAACTGCAATACTTCTGCTCTGCTGACGGAATTATACCTTGCCACACTCCTACTAAAGGAAAACTGCAGGACCTTTTGCTTTGATGTAATCAGCATTCATGCTCATGAACATCTGTAGGCACTTTATATGCATAGTGTACATTTTCGATGCTTTCCTGCACACATAGGTGTCGTCTATCTATAGTCTACCACACAAATGAATGGCTATAGTGTTTTAAACCCAGATGCTTCTTTCAGTTGGCATTTATATGCACATCAGATGTATTTTGCAAACAAAAAAGTTCTGTGTATTCAGGAAATACATCTTGTGGGCATGCATGGGTAAGAGTACAGCCATATGGGGGCTATATACAGGCTATATGGGGCACCCCGGGCACGGGAAGTGCCAGGAAACTTACACTACATGCCTGAAAATGTCCATGTGTGTGAACTCTTAACCATTTGCTGTCCAGGGTAATTTTGGCATTTCTCACACACGTTAAAATCAGCATTCTTTGCTAGAAAATTACTTAGAACCCCAAACACTATACATTTCCTGATAGCAGAGGTTCTGTAAAATAATATTTTTATGTCACACATTATTTACACGGCTACTTATTAAGCACAAATGTTCAGGAAAAAATACAGCTAAATGCATTTAGTGCACATCAACACAATACCCAATATTTGCTAAAATATAAAAGATGACGTTAAGCCAAGTAAAGAGACAACAAACATGTCAAGATTTCAAACTGAGCATGCCTGTGAAATGGCAATAAACAATTGTACCAAAAATGATCCATAGGTGAAGCTCTAAAAGCCTTTACAGGTCACCAGTTTAGAGTTAAAGTGGTTGTAAAGGCTCAAGGTTTTTTACCTTCGTACATTCTATGCATGAAGGTAAAAAAACCTGTGTGCAGCAGCTGCCCCAGCCCCCTCAATACTTACCTGAGCCTCATCACGATCCAGCAATATGAATGACAGCCTCTGCTGCCCCGGGTCTCTGCCTCCTCATTGGCTGAAACAGCAAGCGGAAGCTATTGGTTCCCGCTGCTGTCAATCAAAGCTAGTCAGCCAATAAGGAGAGAGAGGGGACGGGGTCAAGCTGCAGCTCCGTGTGTGAATGGACACACAGAGCAGTGGGTGCCCCCATAGCAAGCTGCTTACTGTGGGGGCACCCGACAGAAAGGAGGAGCCAGGAGAGCTTGCGGGGGACCCGAGAAGAGGCAGATCCAGGCTTCTCTGTGCAAAACCACTGAACACAGCAGGTAAGTACAGACATGTTTGTTATTTAAAAAAAAATTAAAAAAAATGAACCTTTAGAAATCGCTTTAAACATGAGCTCTGGAGCAAGAATGATTGCTCTAAATCTGACGTGTGATACCTCTCATGTAAAGTCCAAACACTGTTTACATATTGCCGGACCTATATGCGCATTTGCATTTCCAGCACAGGGGGTGAGGGGTGCTTTAAAGGGTTAGTTCACCTTTACCAAAAAACTGCCTATGCATCTGTAGATAAAAAACAAAAAAAAAAAACAAAACTGTGTGGCTCTGACTAAAGTTGACTAATGCCCTTGTTATAGGTGTGGGCTGTTTATGTACCTCACTGGAGCCGGACTGGAAAACTCCCAGGACATTGGTAAGAGAGGCCCAGCTCTTATTGTTCACCTGAACCATCACAGGTTGTTGGTGGAGGGAAACGAAAACGCATGTGATAGGATTTGAATCAGAGAAAGCGCTCATTCCTGTCATGAGCTGGGCCTTACTTACCAACATCCTGGGCGTTTTCAGGTCAGTCTTCATGAGGTACATAATTGGCCTGCTCCTATATCAAGGTTCACCTTGCACAGTACTGTACGTAATTGGCCCGCTCCTATATCAAGGTTCCACTTGCACAGTACTGTACGTAACTGGCCCGCTCCTATATCAAGGTTCGACTTACACAGTACTGTACGTAACTGGCCTGCTCCTATATCAAGGTTCACCTTGCACAGTACTGTACATAATTGGCCTGCTCCTATATCAAGGTTCACCTTGCACAGTACTGTACGTAATTGGCCTGCTCCTATATCAAGGTTCGACTTACACAGTACTGTACGTAATTGGCCCGCTCCTATATCAAGGTTCACCTTGCACAGTACTGTACGTAATTGGCCCGCTCCTATATCAAGGTCCCACTTGCACAGTACTGTACGTAATTGGCCCGCTCCTATATCAAGGTTCCACTTGCACAGTACTGTACGTAATTGGCCTGCTCCTATATCAAGGTTCGACTTACACAGTACTGTACGTAATTGGCCTGCTCCTATATCAAGGTTCACCTTGCACAGTACTGTACGTAATTGGCCTGCTCCTATATCAAGGTTCCACTTGCACAGTACTGTACGTAATTGGCCTGCTCCTATATCAAGGTTCACCTTGCACAGTACTGTACGTAATTGGCCTGCTCCTATATCAAGGTTCACCTTGCACAGTACTGTACGTAATTGGCCTGCTCCTATATCAAGGTTCCACTTGCACAGTACTGTACGTAATTGGCCTGCTCCTATATCAAGGTTCACCTTGCACAGTACTGTACGTAACTGGCCTGCTCCTATATCAAGGTTCACCTTGCACAGTACTGTACGTAACTGGCATGCTCCTATATCAAGGTTCACCTTGCACAGTACTGTACGTAACTGGCATGCTCCTATATCAAGGTTCACCTTGCACAGTACTGTACGTAACTGGCCTGCTCCTATAGCAAGCATTATTCAACTGAACAGAGCTGCACAGTTTGTTTTCATCTACAGATGCCCCTTATCTGCACAGGCAGTTGTTTTGTTGGAAAAGGTGAACTATGACTCTAATTTTTATTTACAATTTGAAAGTGGTTGTGAAGGCTCAAGGTTTTTTACCTTCATGCAATCTATGCAGGAAGGTACAAAAACATCTGTGTGCAGCAGCCCCCCCCCTTAATACTGACCTGAACCTCATTGCGATCCAACAATGTGCACAAGAGCCTTGGCTGCTGGGGAATCTCCCTCCTCATTGGCTGAGACAGCACCGGGTCAATCACAGCCAGTGAGCCAATGAGAAGAGGGGGGGTGGGGGTGAGCCAATGAGAAGAGGGGGAGTGGGGGTGAGCCACAGCCATGTGTGCAAATTGACACATAGAGCAGCGGCTTGGCAGTTAGCCTGATCAGGTGCCCCCTTAACAAGCTGCTTGCTGTGGAGGCACTCGGCAGGAGGGAGCAGCTAGGAGCACTGACCGGGGACTCGGGAAGACGAAAATCAGGGCTGCTCTGTGAAAACCCACTGCACACAGCAGTATCACACGTTTATGTGGTTTTTTTTTTATTGCCTTTAATACCACTTTACATTTTTTTTTTCCAATTCAACTTTTTTTGGCAGCGACATGTACTCTATATACAGAGATCTGGGTTCTGTTAAGACCCTTTATACCAATTTGATCAGAGGTTTTCCAGCCAGGGAAACAGCACAGAAACCGAAAGGGACAAAATCTTTGCCGCTACCGGCTTCATTTGTCACAGGGGAAAGAAAGCTCCTCCCCAGGGGGGACTGACCATTTGGAAACTCGGGCACTGCCTGAGGGCCCGTGGCCAGTAAAGGGCCCCTTGAGATGCCCCTGGTACCTTTTTCATAGGCTTTTTTGAGTTTGGGCAAGGACACAGGGCCCCCATGAGTTGTCAGTCTGCCCCTCCCTCTCCTCTGTAGGCAGCCAGCCCGACTACAATGGTCATGGGCTCCCTAGTGCAACGGGAGAGCCCAGAAAGGGCAAGGAGTGGGGGGGGGGGGGCTTCCAAGCTGTAGAGATCAGGTGGCTGTAGAGCCACTCAGGTCATGGTCACCTGCAATGGTATAACCGCTCCCCTCTAGAATGTATACACACAGCAGACAAGTGGTTACACAGAACCCAGCTGGGCTATAGGAAGACTTCCAGAATGAGAATTACACAGTAAGGGGTGTGGGGTGGTTTCTATGGTGTTCAATATATCAGATTTGGGGGGGAGGGGTGTAGAGTCCAGGACACGGAGAGCCCTCGGGGCACCACCTCACTTCCTGGACTCTGCACTTCCTCACCAGCTGTGGAGTCACCCGTCTCCGCCATCACCGTCCAGGACATGTGCACACCGGACATTCCACACTCTTCCACCCCACCGCCCTCCACCAGGCTCCGTACACTACAGGCAGAGCCTGCGCAGCCGCTAGAGAGCCGGCCACTACAGTCACGAGGTCACATACCACAGCCGCTTCCCGGTACATTTGCAACTTCCCTATCCGATAACGGCTTCCGGTGAATGACGTTCAAATGCTGCTCCATCCGAAGCGTTCGCCCTCATAGCACACAACAAGGCGCGGGGTGGACCTCTAGTGGCGAACACAGGCCAGCCAATGGACAGGCTGGCCTGACGTCAGCAGCAGCACGATTCTCTTTCCGTTTGAAAGAGTTCAAACCGTGTATCAAAGGCAGTTCAAACAATGTCCTCATTTGCTTCAAAGTAGGGCTACGGTTGCGGCCATTTTGTCGTGGATTGATTCAAATTGCCTAAATAGTAACAATTCTGGAGTCTTGAACAAAGTGCCTGCTAAACCAGAGTTTGATTATGAGAAGCCATTGGCTACATTGCCGGATTTGCAATGTGTTTGCAGCAGGTGGATGCAGATTAAACTCACATGAGTTAATGAGCGTTCACATATTTTCTTTTATCTGTAAAATGTTTCCTCGCTATGTATTTCTTTCCCCACCAAATACTTGTTCGTTTGTTTTCTTTAAAGTACAACTATAGACAAAACTTTTTTTCATTTTGGATAGAGCAAGGGAGAGTTATAACCCCTGACAGATTTTTACTTTCTATCTGTTTTCTGTTGGGAAGATTTTCCTTCACTTCCTGTCCCAGAGCCAAACAGGAAGTGAGAGAAAATCCCTGCAAATTAAGGGAATCCCTGGGCGACCCCCAGGTCACCAGAACCAGTGTCCTCATTGGAACATGTTTCCTCTATTACCTTTCTGGAGACAACGCAAAATTTAGGATTTTCTTTTATTTTCACTTTCAATAATAATAGTAAACAGGACAAAATAGAGAGGAGGAATCCCCTTCCCAGAGTAAAAACAGCAATAAAAACTGACAGACGTTCTAATTCCTCTCCACTTTATCCGAAACTAAAAACATTTGCCTTTAGTTATACTTTAAAGGCCTAGTTCAAACAAACTGTACAGCTGTGACCAGAGTTGAACAATACCCTTGCTATGGTTGTAGGTCATTTACATATCTCATGAAGCCTGACTGGAAATCTCCCAGGATGTTGCTAGGATGTTACTAAGGGAAGCCCAGCTGTTACCTCCACCATCACAAAACGGAGCTCAGAGCTACTGCATCAGAGGAGAGAAAGAACACGTGAGAAGGTTAGAATCAGAGAACGAGCTCACTCCTGTGATGGTGAATAAGAACAGTAACAGTTAGGCTTCTCTTAGCAACGTCCTGGGAGTTTTACGGTCAGGCGTCACAAGGTAGGTAAATGCATAGCTTCCAACTGTTCCTGATTTCGAGGGACCTCCTGTCCCTCCTTCCTCCTCATTTCTCCCTCATTTTTGTCTGATCTATATAGTTTTATATAAAATGCACTATTTACAGTGCCTTTAAAAAGTATTCATACCCCTTGAAATTTTCCACATTTTGTCATGTTACAACCAAACACGTAAATGTATTTTATTGGGATTTTATGTGATAGACCAACACAAAGTGACACATAATTGTGAAGTGGAAGGAAAATGATAAATGGTTTTAAACATTTTTTACAAATAATTATCAGAATAGTGTGGTGTGCATTTATATTCAACCCCCTTTACTCTGCTACCCCTAACTAAAATCTAGTGGAACGAATTGCCTTCAGAAGTCACCTAATTAGTAAATAGAGTCCTCCTGTGTGTAATTTCATCTCAGTATAAATACAGTTGTTCTGTGAAGCCCTCAGAGGTTTGTTAGAGAACGTTAGTAAACACACAGCATCATGAAGGCCAAGGAACATGCCAGACAGGTCAGGGATAAAGTTGTGGCTTTTAAAGCAGGGTTAGGTTATAAACAATACTCCACGCTTTGAACATCTCATGGAGCACTGTTCAATCCATCATCCAAAAATGGAAAGAGTATGTCACAAATGCCACCCATAATGGGATACTATCCAAACTAGAAGCTGATTTTTTTTGCAGAGATATCTACAAAACACCTTATTTCTATCACCTTCCTAAGGTACATAAGGACTTAAACCACCCTCCAGGCCACCCCATAGTGGCAGCTATGAAAAGTATCACCACTAGCTACTCCGTTTACATTGATAGCTGCCCCAGCCGCTCCAGAAGACCTAGGAGATCTGTTCCAGCTGCCAGTTGGATGCAAGGACTCCCATTTGTCCTCCACTGGCTCCCGGGATTGCCACAGGACATCGTCCAGGGTGACATGCTCTCTATGTTTTTACTTCTAGTGAGTTGCCAATTGTTTACCTTGCAATAAATGAACCACAATTAATGCTGCACTTAGTCTGGCACCACTCTCTTCTCTTTCTTTGAGTAAAGTTTCCTTAACCATTGAAAAGCCTGGTCTGAAGTCATCTAAGTGCATGACAGTAACTGGCATATCTAGAAGAACAGGGCCTGTAACGCACACACGTGGTACAAGTGGAAGGCCATCACAGAAAAGGGGGTTACTTGGCAGCAGAGTCGGAGGAGTGTAGTTTGTAACCATGAACTGGTGGGAAAGTATAGCAGCCGGTCAACAGCAGTACCTGGCATAGATGACAGGACTTTCAGTAGTGAGGGGTTTGGTGGTCTGGCTCCCTCCCTAGCGGTTGGTTCCCCTGTAAAGTAACCAAGACCAAATCCGCAGTACAATGCCCCCAGGTATCTAGCTGCATGGCACAGGAGAGGAGTTCATTATAGTGCATGTTGGGACCCCATTCTGTCATTGGGAGTGAGGTGGTTGAGTTACGCTGGACTGGTAGAGAGGACACAAGCTCAGCAGTGTCTCTCCCAAATGCAACGTTCACAAGGTGAAGGTGTGTAGCGACATGGGACAGGACTCGATACGAAGGGACTCTGTAGGTCACACAAGTGCACACAGTGTATGTATCATCTCTAAGCGGGGGTTCCACCTTAATGTTGACTTTCACATGAATGAGGCCCCACCTGGTCCCAGGCATTGTTGAGTGCATACAGGAAAAAAGGGCAGGTAACCCCGCATGCACAGGGCGACCCGCCCACAAGCAGCCCTAAAACAATCAACCCTGCTCGTCTGGTTACAGAGGAGCTAGCTAATTTTAGCAGCCTACACTACACTAGGAGGGTGCTACAACTGTCACTTCTAGAATCCAATTTGTAGGAGCTAGGAATACAGAACCCACCACCTGGAGGTAAGTACTACACTTACCCAAATGTATAGCCTCAGAGGCATGTAGAGTATAAGCCATCCCGGGCTGGATGGATCTCTCATTCCAGGCACAGCTCACTCCCCACCAGTCGAGATTTATAGCTCCAGGTGGTCCCAGGCTGGATGGATCTCAAACAGGACAGGGAAAGAAGCCCTTATAATATAGTATATAAAAGTATTTTATTAAAAGTGCATAGAAAAAAATATACCAAAGCAATCAATACACTTACAGAAACACCGCTGACTAACTAGACAGCAACTTGTGACGTCAAAAGACACCAACTCCACCCGGAGTACACGGTGACTGCATAGATGCTGGGGTATATTCCTGACAGACACTCATTACCAGTGAAGAAGCACTTTAGTAAGATGTGCAATGTCTTCAACATTACAGATAGGGATGAGCCAAGGCATTCCCTGCCCCACAGCCGTGTATATACATGTCAATCACATAAGTGTGGCTGCAGGGCAGGGAATGTCCTGATCGCAATGACAGCTTTGTGGAGGGCTTGCTCAGGTGGGTTTGGACTAGGATCTGAACATACTTAGCTCATCGCTAATCACAGAATTAGGATGGCCATACATTATACAATTTTCTTGTACAATTTTCCTTTAGATTTAGCAAAACCATATAATATGAGGTCAAACCTAAACACTTTCAATTTGTTTGCAATCAGGCTGGCCCTTGCACTAGATCTAACGGAAATTGAATAAGAACACTGTATAACACAGGGCCAGCTTAACCAGTTCTCAACCGCACTATAGCTGAAGGAAGGATACAGCGAGGTTATCTAGTTCTGGGACGACGTCCATGGACGTCATTCCAGAACATACCTCCCTGCACGCCGCCGGTGATCGCTGTGTTCTACAGACACAGCTGATCACGTCATATGGTAAACGGTCAATCACAGTGGCCTTTTATCATATGATTAGCTGTGTCCAATGACACAGCAGGTCACCGGGTAAATACAGTTGCCGGTTATCAGCTGCACTTTACTCAAGCTGTCACAGCGTGAGGAAAGTACTGCCAAGAACAGACAATTGTCAGGAAAGGGATCGGCACTGATGATCAGTGCACTGACGATCAGTGCCCATTAGTGCTGCCCACCTGTGCCCATCAGTGCCACCCATCAGTGCTGCCCAGCAGTGCCACCCATCAGTGCTGCCCAGCAGTGCCGCCTATCAGTGCAGCATCATCAGTGCCAGCTCATCAGTGCTGCCTATCAATGCCTCCTATCAGTGCCCATCAGTGCTGCCTATTCATGCCACCTCTTGAGTGCCCATCAGTGCTATCTATCAGTGCAGCCTCATCAACGTACATCAGTGAAGGAGAAAAATTACCTGTTTGCAAAATTGTATAATAGAAACAAAGAAAAACTTTTTTTTTCAATTTTTTGCTCTTTTTTTGTTTATAGCACAAAAAATAAAACACCCAAAGGTTATTAAATACGAAAAGAAATCTCTTTTTATGTGAAAAAAATTATAAACATTTCATATGGGTACAACGTAGCATGACCGCAAAATTGTCATTTAAAATGTGACAGCGCTGAAAGCTGAAAATTGGCCTGGGCGGGAAGAGGGTAGACGTGCCCAGTAGGCAAGGGTTAAAGCAGAGCTCCACCCAAAAGGGGAAGTTCAGCTTTAAGGACTGGTCCCCCGTTCCCCATTAAGGATTGGCACCTTTTGGGAATGGGGGGGGGAGCGGGTACCCGAAATTGACAGGTACCTGCTCCTACGTCCCACTTCACCTAGGTGATTGAAAGTGGAAGTGCCCCCCCCCCCCCCGTAGTCTTCTGGGACACATGACAGGTCCCAGAAGACTACGGGATCATTCATAAAGCGCAGCACTTCTCATGCATGCGCAGTGTGCACCCGGCTGTGACAACTTGCGGTTTCACACTGAAGATGCTGGCGCCGGTGAAACGGGCTGCGGGGTGGGGGTGGACACCACGGGATCAAGGGAAAGGTGAGTGTCTGTTTTTTAAAAGTCATCAGCTACCGTTTTTGTAGCTACTGACTTTTATTTTATTTTTTTCACTGGAACTCTGCTTTAAATCAATCTGAATGTTACTGCTACCTGCTAGATACACCATGCCCTGGATAAATGGATGAGCTCTTCAATCTGAAAGGGATATTTTTTTATGCCATCTTGTGGTAAAATGTGGGTACTACAAACCAAATCAAAAGCAGTACAATGGCGACCTTTATTACAATATAATGACCCGTTATTTTACAGACATACAGTGGGGCAAGATAGGGAAACCGTACAGGCAAATTAGCAGGTTAGACTTCACTTGCTGCATGCTTATTCTAGACCATTACACCTACAGTGAAGGAAATAAGTATTTGATCCCCTGCTGCTTTTGAATGTTTGCTCACTCACAAAGAAATGATCAGTCTAAAAATCAAATGGTAGGTGTATTGTAACACTGAGAGACAGAATAGCAATAACAAATTCAAAAGAAATGTATGTCTAACAAATTATGCACTGATTTGCATGTTCATGAGGGAAATAAGTATTTGATCCCCTTCACAAAACATGACTTAGTACTTGGTGGTAAATCCCTTGTTCGCAATCACAGAGGTCAGACATTTCCTGTAATTGACCACCAAGTTTGCGCAAATCTCAGGAGGGATTTGGACCCACTCCTCTTGCCAGATCCTCTCCAAGTCGCTAAGGTTTGGTGGCTGACGTGGCAACTCGAACTTTCAGCTCCCCCCACAGATTTTCAATCAGATTAAGGTCTGGAGACTGGCTAGGCCACTCCAGGACCTTAATGGGTTTCTTCTTGAGCCACTCCTTTTTTGCCTTGGCCGTGTGTTTTGGGTCATTGTCATGCTGGAACACCCATCCACGACCCATTTTCAATGCCCTGGCTGAGGGAAGAAGGTTCTCACCCAAAATTTGACTTTAAATTGCCCCGTCCATCATCCCTTTGATGCAGTACAGTTGTCCTGTCCCCTTAGCAGAAAAACACCCCCGAAGCAGAATGTTTCCACCACCATGTTTGACAGTTGGGATGGTGTTCTTGGGGTCATAGGTAGCATTCCTCCTCCAAACACGGTGAGTTGAATTGATGCCAAACAGCTCGTTTTTGGTCTCATCTGACCACAACACTTTCAACTAGTCCTCCTCTGCATCATTCAGATGTTCAGTGGCAAACTTCAGACGGGCCTGGACATGTGCTTTCTTGAGCAGAGAGACCTTGCGGGCACTGCAGGATTTCAATCCTTGTCGGCGTAGTGCGTTACCAATTGTTTTCTTGGTGACTGTGGTCCCAGCTGCCTGGAGATCATTGACAAGATCCTCACGTGTAGTTCTGGGATGATTCCTCACTGTTCTCATGATCATTGACACTCCATGAGGTGAGATCTTGCATGGTACACCAGACCTAGGGAGACTAACAGTTGTTTTGGGCTTCTTCCATTTGCGAATGATTGCACCAACTGTTGTCACCTTCTCACCAAGCTGCTTGGTGAGAAGTTTTGTAGCCCAGTCCAGCCTAGTGTAGGTCTACAATCTTGTCTCTGACATCCTTGGACATCTCTTTGGTCTTTGCCATGGTGGAGAGTTTAGAATCTGATTGTTTGTTTGATTGCTCCTGTGGACAGGTGTCTTTTATACAGGTAACAAAATGAGATTAGCAGCACTCCCTTTAAGAGACTGTTTCTAATATTAGCTTGTTACCTGTATGAAAGACACCTGGTAGCCAGAAATCCTGCTGAATGATAGGGGATCAAATACTTATTGCCCTCATGAACATGCAAATCACTGCGTCATTTGTTAGACATGCATTTCTTTTGAATTTTTGTTGCTATTCTGTCTCAGTTTTACAATACACCTACCATTTGATTGTTAGACTTATCATTTCTTTGTGAGTGGGCAAACATTTAAAATCAGCAGGGGATCAAATACTTATTTCCTTCACTGTATATAAAAAAAGATGTATAACACAAAAAAGCCCACAAAAAAAAAATTAAGAATATTTTAAGTATGAATCAAATAAAAGTCAATCAAAAAATCAAGTTCAATCAATAAAGTGTTCCTTCAGACAACCCTCCTTTGGAAAATGAAAAATATGTGCAGCTGTTATCAATTCCTGTGCAAAGACAGCCTCCACCATATATCTGCACACCTCACACAGTGTGACCTCACATTATACAATGTTACAGTCTAACTGCACTTTTGGTCCCATATGGACTCAGAAGATCAGCTTGCTGAATGAAGACTCCAAAGTAAGCTCCCTCCTGAGAAGCGTCTTTGTATCAGCCGTATTCCTCATTAAAAAGAACTTTATCCTTTTAAACTATTATTCATCAATTAAAACATATGAAATACACTCCTGTTCCGGATGTGTATTTTGCACCAGGTATGATGAAGATCCAGTGATGTACTGATTAAATACAAGATGGCAGTATCATCTCAGCACCAGAGTCCTGCACACGCTCAAAACAGACACCATCCATAATATATTGCAAGGCACTTGCACACTCAATGAATGCTATTGCCTGCTGTAATGCCATTTTAAGAGCCATTTGTAGAGTACTACAAGCCACTATCCCGATGAATGGCAACGTTGTGACGTCATCCGCACACACCTTCCCAACGTGTTTCGTCACTTGTCACATGACTTTACCAAGGGGATTTGCCCCACGGAGACATGGGTTGTGTGCACTAACGGCTGCAGTATTTAATTGTAGTTTTTTGTTTTTATTTCACCATAGTTAGCGCTGTAGTTATTCAATATATTTTAATTTCTGAAGGCATTTGCCTAGGGCGGCATTTAGGGAGGTAGCGCCATCCCCCAGAAAAAGGGACCTGGTGAGCAGGGGCTGACTGACCCATGAGAGGCTCCTGGGAGGACGGGGCAGGATCTAGTCCTGAGAGAAGAGAGAGAGACTGGCAGAGACAGAGAGCCCAGGGAGGAGGAGGAGGAGGAGGACACTTCCAAAACTGGTGAGAGAACTAATGGCAGGGGTAGGCATTGGTTCAGCAGCGCCGCCGACACATACAGTTGCAAGAAAAAGTATGTGAACCCCTTGGGATTACGTGGAGTTTTGCCTGAATTGGGCATAAAATGTGCTCTGAACGTCATCTAAGTCACAACAATAGAAGAACACAGTCTGCTGAACATAATACTACACAAACATTAGATGTTGCCATGGTTTAATTGCACATAACATGTAAACATTCACAGTGCAGGGAGGAAAAAGTATGTGAGGCCCTAGCTTAATGACTTCTCCCAGAGCTAATTGGAGCCAGGAGTGAGCCAACCTTGACTCCAATCAGTGTGATGATATTGGATGTGTTGCTGACAGCTGTCCTGCCCTTAAAAAACACACACCTGTTTTGGGTTTACTGGTTTCAAGAAGCACTGTCTGATGTGAACCATGCCTCGCAGAAAAGAGCTCTCCGAAGACCTACGATCAAGAATTGTTGACTTGCATGAAGCTGGAAAGGGTTACAAAAGTATCTCCAAAAGCCTTGATGCTCATGTGTCCACGGTAAGACAGACTGTCTACAAATGGAGAAAGTTTAGCACTGTTGCTACTCTCCCTAGGCGTTGTCGTCCTGTAAAAATGACTGCAAGAGCACAGCGCAGAATGCTGCATGAGGTAAAGAAGAATCCCAGAGTGTCAGCTAAAGACCTACAGAAATCTCTGGCACATGCTAACATTTTTGTTGACACATCTACAATAAGGAAAACATTAAACAAGAATGGAGTACATGGGAGGACACCACGGAGGAAGCCATTGCTGGCCAAAAAGAAGATTGCAGCACGTTTGAAGTTTGCAAAAGAGCACCTGGATGTTCCACAGCACTACTGGCAAAATATACTGTGGACAGATGAAACCAAGATTGAGTTGTTTGGGAAGAACACACAACACTATGTGTGGAGAAAAAAAGGCCCAGCACACCAACATCAAAACCTCATCCTCACTGTGAAACATGGCGGAGGGAGCATCATGGTTTGGGGCTGCTTTGCTGCCTCAGGGCCTGGACAGATTGTTGTCATTGATGGGAAAATGAATTCCAGAGTTTATCAAGACATTTTGCAGGAAAACGTACGACCATCTGTCCGCCAACTGAAGCTCCGCAGAGGCTGGGTGATACAACAGGACAATGACCCAAAGCATACAAGTAATTCAACAAAACAATGGCTGCAACAGCACAGAATACGCCTTCTGGAGTGGCCCAGTCAGAGTCCTGACCTCAACCCGATTGAAATGCTGTGGCATGACCTTAAGAGAGCGATTCACACCAGACATCCCAAGAATATTGCTACACTGAAACAGTTTTGTGAAGAGGAGTGGTCCAAAATGACTCCAGATCGTTGTGCAGGTCTGATCTGCAACTACAGGAAACGTTTGGTTGAGGTTATTGCTGCCAAAGGAGGGTCAACCAGTTATTAAGTCCAAAGGTTCACATACTTTTTCCTCCCTGCACTGTGAATGTTTACATGTTATGTGCAATTAAACCATGGCAACATCTAATGTTTGTGTAGTATTATGTTCAGCAGACTGTGTTCTTCTATTGTTGTGACTTAGATGACGTTCAGAGCACATTTTATGCCCAATTCATGCAAAACTCCACGTAATCCCAAGGGGTTCACATACTTTTTCTTGCAACTGTAGTCTGCATGTCCCTTGTATCAATTGCCGCTGAAGCCTCTCCTGCACCACTATCTACATAGCTCTCAGTAGGATGTTTGGCTGCTGATTCATCTGAATGCAGCTAGAAGCTGATTGGTCTGATGCCCTGCCACTCAGCACTGCACCTGCCACCTCCTGATGTCCAGGCTGTGTGGGAAGTAAAATGTACAGCCTGGTAAATTAAATGTCTGCTGGAGCAAGAGTGCCAAGAGCCAGTAGCCCCTCTTGCCATAGTTGTACACTGAACCCTGTTTACTGTCAGTGGTGAACATGTGTGCATCGATAGAACATGGAGGGGACCCTGTGTGTGTGGGGGGGTAGCACTTTACTTCATATAATGGGGGGTCCCTGTGTGTCCTTACTGGGAACAGTATTCATGTGGATGGGGGAACTGCACTCCTTATATTAAGAGATCCCTGTGTGTCTTGAAGATGGGGGACACTGGGGGGCACTCTTGAGCAGCGCAGGGATTGGCTGCCTGATCTCCGTGCTCTTCTCTTCGAAAATCATGAACAGGACCTTTCAGATCTGAGAAGAGAGCTTGACACGGCTCTCTAACGCCTGGAAGATTTTGAAAATATGTCCCGTCGGGGTAATCTTCGCCTGCGTGGCCTGCCCGCAGCCATCGTTGACCTCGCGTCCACTGCTACCGCGCTTTCAAGAGTTGGATCCGGCGATACCGATAGACCGTCTGGAGTCCGATCGCATTCATCGGGCCCTGGGTCCGAGGAGTTCTGAGGGTCCTCCCAGGGACATCAAAATTAAATTCACCTATTACCGTACGAAATAAATCGCTCCTTCGCTCTGCACGAGACAAGCAGGATCTTCGCTTTCAAGGTCATCCGTACCAGCTGTTTGCGGATCTGGCACCATCCTCCATACAGAAACGTTGACGGACGAGGCCCTTCGCGTCAGTCTTCTTGAACCGTCCCATTGGGTACCAATGGGGCTTTCCATTTAAGCTTGCGTTCGCGTACCAAGGTCGGAGCCATGTTGTCCACAATCCGGAAGAGGCCAAGTCGATCCTGGAGGCGCTACACCTTCTGCCTTATGGGATGCCTCCGATGGCCCAGTGCGGCCCTTCGGTTCCCATCCTCCTTCATCTCAGCTGGGACGTATATGGGAGAAAGTTGGTAGCCGTACACACTCCCTCCCTGGTACCCCTCCATTGTCTGGATCCTCCCGCTTCGATCCAGGTTGAGTACGGTTGGATGGGTAAGATTTTTCTTACCCATCCCCTTCATGGGGAGGGGTAAGATTTTTCACTTTTCAGATGGCTTGATCCACTGCCTTGATTCTCCGTGTTTCTGATGGGGACCTTGACTGGCCCTTGTTGGGTGAACTTTTCGTATGTTGCTTTTTTTTTGGTTTTAGAGTTTGAAATATTCTTCTATGCAATACTGGTCTGCACGGGTGGTGATCCTCATTCCCCGCCGGCTCCTCACGGTCCAATTTTGAGTTGAATCTTTCATTTTTTTTTTTTTAATTTCCGCTAATTTTTTTGTTATACTAGGATTTTGGTTATGTGGATAGCCGGCTCCTTGGGTTTTTTTTTTCTTTTTTTTTGGGGGGGGGGGTTATTGTACCTTTTTGTATATACATCCTCCCTGGCTCATGGTCCTATGCCTTATATGATTGGTGCCGGCTTCCGATCTAACGGGGCCGTGACCCGGGAATGCCTCATTTCTCTTTTGCTGATATGTCTGTGTACCTGTTTACATTTTCTTTATATATTATGGTGTCATATTATGCATTCTTAAGGTAATTTACTTGACGTTGTCTTTTTGTCTGTTATGTCCCCCCCTTTTTTTCTCCCCTCCTCCCTTCCCTTCCCCTTTTCTCTCTCCTTTTCCTTCCCCTTCCCCCTTTCTTCCCCTCCCCATGAAGGTTCTTTTTGTATTATGTTGTTTATGACGCACCCATGTGCCCTGTGGTAGAGCCACCCCCATGTGTGTCCTTACGATAAGGACACAACTTCCACTGATTGTGGTTTTGTTACACTACCTTAGTGTAACGGACCACCTGACAGCACCTCTATCAGTCCCCTGATAGAGCCTCCCCAGAGTGCGGAGTCTAAGTACCGGAACACTTGTTCACCAGGGCCCCTGATGGTGGGGATGGGCTTGGAGCGTTCCGGGACCAGGTCGCAGCTACCGGGTATCTCTACCAGAGGTAGAGGAGTCTGCCAGAGGCTCCTGTGGGTTAAGAGTCTGATGTGAGGGAGCCCGGGGATCCCTGAGGGATGGATGAATGAGCAAGATCAGAATCAAACAGGCCGTGTCGGTAACTAGCGGGTCGGTGCGGTACAAAACGGTAGGCAAGGGATAGTCGGGTCACACGCAGGGTCAATACCAGAAGATCAGATCTATAAGGGAGCATCCAGGAGCAGAGTCAGGCAAGCCAAGGGGTCAGGACAGGAGAAGGCAACAAGGTCAGACAATCCAGATCAGAGTACTCACAACACAGGCAACAGGATACGCAAAGACCATTCGGCAACAAGTGTCTGTGCAGGGCTGGTTTACAGTTGTGACCAAAATTATTCAACCCCCACTGAAATTGAGTGTTTTGGCCAGTTTGACATTGCTTTTGATCATTCAGTCATCTTGCTTACATTTACATTAAAGAGGCACTTGTAGGTCAGACAAATATAACATAACAGTTATAATGAAATAACCACAAATGTCTTTTCTGTGCTCACAGCATTATCAGTTTTATTCAACCCCCAAGTGACATTCAATCTTAGTACTTAGTACAGCATCCTTTTACAGTTATAACAGCTTTTAAACGTGAAGCATAGCTTGACACAAGTGTCTTGCAGCGATCTACGGGTATCTTCGCCCATTCTTCATGGGCAAAGGCCTCCAGTTCAGTCACATTCTTAGGCTTGCGCACTGCAACTGCTTTCTTTAAGTCCCACCAGAGGTTCTCAATCGGATTTAAGTCTGGTGACTGCGATGGCCACTCCAAAATGTTCCAGCCTTTCCTCTGCAACCATGCTCTAGTGGACTTGGAGGTATGCTTGGGATCATTGTCCTGTTGAAAGGTCCAACGTCTCCCAAGCCTCAGGTGTGTGACGGACTGCATCACGTTTCCATCCAATATCTCCTGGTACTGAAGAGAATTCATGGTATCTTGCACACGCTGAAGCTTCCCTGTACCTGCAGAAGCAAAACAGCCCCAAAGCATGATTGACCCTCCACCATGCTTCACAGTAGGCAAGGTGTTCTTTTCATCATAGGCCTTGTTCTTCCTCCTCCAAACATAGCGTTGATCCATGGGCCCAAACAGTTCTAATTTTGTTTCATCAGTCCACAGAACACTATCCCACAACTTTTGTGGTTTGTCCACATGGCTTTTGGCATACTGCAGTCGACTCTTCTTATTCTTTGGAGACAGCAAGGGGGTACGCCTGGGAGTTCTGGCACGGAGGCCTTCATTACGCAGTGTGCGTCTTATTGTCTGGGCTGAAACTTCTGTACCCACATCTGACAAATCTTTTCTCAGTTCCTCAGCAGTCACACGGGGACTTCTCTCCACTCTACGCTTCAGGTAGCGCACAGCAGTCGAAGTCAGCATCTTCTTTCTGCCACGACCAGGTAGCGTTTCAACAGTGCCCTTTGCCTTGAATTTGCGAATGATGCTTCCTAAGGTGTCTCTTGGTATGTTTAACATCTTTGCAATCTTCTTATAGCCATTGCCCTTCCTGTGAAGAGAAATCACCTCTTCTCTTGTCTTCCTGGACCATTCTCTTGCCTTCACCATGTTTGTAACCACACCAGTAAATGTCTAGAAGGAGCTGAGTATCACAGTCATTTTAAAGCTGCCTAATTGGTGCTTATTATGCTTGATTGCTGCTCGGTGACATCCACAGGTGTTTTCAATACCTGATGGAAAGCACCTGTATGAACCTCTGTTCTTCAGAGTGGTAGTCTTTAAGGGGTTGAATAATTGTGGCAATGAAGAAACCACATAAGAACCATTTACTACTGTATTACATAAACAATTGATGTCATTTTAGTTGCATTTGGGTAGTTACAACGTCCTTGTAGGATTTGATTCTGAATACAATTCCAAATGTACACTATAGTCCCTAAACCCCTTTACAGCATTGGGGGTTGAATAATTTTGGTCACAACTGTAAGTAACCCACCCTGCACCTGACAGGCGCAGCCTAGGTCCTAGTGCCTGCCCAGTACTGTCATAGACGACGGGTGCACCTGTTTCCTAGTGCCCTGCTGCCTGCATGTCTTGACAGACACCTATGCATGTGTAGACCCATGCGTCGCGATGGTCCCTGACACTTAGAGTGTACATTTTCTTCTTCTGTCTCTTGTTTCTTGTCTGTTTTTTTTTTCTTTTTTCTCACGGATCCGGGGCAGCCTAGGGTAAGGTTGCATTTGAGGATTGGACCGTTATTCCTAGCGTACTTTGGCAGCTGAATTCCCTTGACTCAGTATGGCTTTAAAACCTTTGAAGATTTTTTCTCAAAATATCCATGGTTTCAATTCTCCGACCAAGCATTCTAAAGTGTTCCATATTCTTAAGTCCCAAGACGTGGACGTAGTCTGCCTGCAGGAGACAAGGTTTTCTCAATCTTCCTCACCGCGCTACCTCTCCCACTATTATCCAACCTTTTTCTCTGCTTCAGCCCTTGAGAAACATAGGGGCGTGGTGATTGCTTTTAAATGAATCCTACATCGCGGGAATACACTTTTTATTCGGCTCCACATTTTAGCTTTTGTAGAATAGATCACATTTTCATTTCCTTCCAACATTTATCTTTAATTCAAAAGATTGTCATCTAGACCTCACACTGGTCTGATCATGACCCATTGGTCTTTTCACTGTGTTTTTCTGGTATGGCTCGGCCCTCTTTTCTGTGGAGACTCAATGAATCCCTGCTCACCACTGCTTCTTGCTCCCAGGTTCTTTCGTACATTCAATCCTATTTTATGGACAATGTGATTTCTGTATCCTCGGCCGTCTCTCTGTGGGAGGCTCACAAAGCCACCATTAGGGGTCATTTGATTCAAATTACCTCATCCAGGAAATGGGCCAGAGTGAAGAGGATGTTGGAATTGACCTCGAGATTGGCCGTGGTAGAAACTACTTGGAAAGCCTGCCCGACTACGGCTAATAGGAAAGCTCGAGATGTGGTGGCTGCTGAACTTGATCTTCTCTGCACTGCACAAGCTGAGAAGGCCTTACGTTGGGCTGAACATAGGTTTTCTACATGCGCCAATAAACTGGGGCCAATGTTGGCCAAGAAACTTAATTCGCTTGGTCGCACACATAAACCTGTTCAACTCTGAATGAGGGGCGGTGGCCTTACCTCGGACCCTGGGAAGATTACTCAAAGATTTGCAGATTTTTTGTCCTCTCTTTGCCAAAAACTGAACACTTTTGTCGCTGAACATGCCGATAGCTTTTTTGCTGAGCTACACCTACCCTATTTATCTGTTGCAGCCCAAGATGCCCTGAATGCGGATATCTCTGAATATGAACTCTACCAAGCCACCAAATCTTTGAAGCCCTCCAAGGCTCCAGGCCCAGATGAGTTTTCTGGGCTCTACTATAAAAAATTTGCCACCGTTCTGGTTCCTCATTTGACGGCCTTTTTCATTTCTTTGAAGCAGGGTTCCCGGCTTTCTTTGGAGTCTCTTCAGGTGCATATTACTATGATCCCTAAGAAAACTGAAGATGCCTTTGAACCGCAAGCTTTCAGACCGATCTCGCTGCTAAATATGGACTTGAAGATTCTGGGAAAGGTTCTGAGCACCTGAATTAATAAGTATCTAGTCTCACTTATCCATCGAGATCAGGTTGGCTTCGTTCTGGGGCGACAAGCTGCTGATAACATACGTAAAGTCATCCATCTCATTCATATTTTACATCTCCGCAGGATACCGGGGTTCTTTTTATCCCTAGACATTTATAAAGTGTTTGATTCACTTTCTTGGGAGTACTTGACATGAACGCTGTCTAGATGGGGGTTTGGTGACACATTTCTGGCTTGGATCTCGGCTTTATATTCATCTCCCTCGGCCTCTGTTAAATATGCAGGTTTTTTTTCCTCATCCTTCCCTATTTTCAGGGGCACGAGACAGGGATGCCCATTATCACCTGCTCCTTTTGTTCTCGCTCTTGAACCTTTGAACCCTCAGCTGCAGCCATTCGAAATCACCCGGATATTTCTGGTGTCCCCTATGCTGGCACTCAATACAAGGTCAACTTTTATGCGGATGATGCCCTTTTGGTTTTAACGAATTCTCTCATCACTCTCCGCAACCTCCAGATCATATTGGACCATTTTTCGACTATATCTGGCCTTCGCATCAATTTGTCTAAAACCACGGCATTGAATATTACGCTCCCTGCCGACCTGGTTGAACGGTTGCAGCACAATTTCCCTACCTTTGGGCATCCCATTCTCTGGCTTATCTTGGCGTTACACTTACTTCCTCCTACTCTGCCTTATTTTCAGCTAATTATTACTCCTTATTGCGCTCTGTCACTTCCCTGCTTCATTCTTGGCAGTTTCCTTCTTTATCATGGATTGGCCGGATACATACTGTCAAGGTGACTATCTTGCCGAAGATCCTGTACTTTTTCCGTACTCTCCCTATTCATGTCCCTGCGTATTTTCTTCATGTACTACAGAGCCAGATTCTCAGTTTTATTTGGGCTCATAAACGTCCCAGAGTGCCTAGAGCCACTCTGTATACTACAGGGAGGTTTGGGAGTTCCACACGTTTCTAGATACTACTTGTCGGCTCAGATTTCCCAGTTGTCTATGCTTCATGCCACGACAGATATCCTGTTATGGGTACTCTTAGAATTACCCAACTGTGCTCTGCTTTCCTTAACTACATTGCATTGGCTCCTGCCTAAGTTGCACCCTCCGGATTTGAGCCCTATCATGCTTCACAGTTTACGAACCTGGGATTCTGTAAAATATTCGAATAATTTGATTTCATCATTTCTACCTCTGTTGCCAAATATGCATAATCCTTTATTTCTGCCGGGTCTAGGACATCCCCCTTCTTTCTCTTGGTGGACCTCCCATGGCTTTGTTATTGTACATGATTTTCTGAGCGCTCGTACGTTTCCATCATGGGAGTCTCTTCGAGAATCAAGGGGGGTCCTGCCATTGGAATATTATCAAGATTTGCAATTGCGCCACTGGGTCCTATCCCTCCATCGTACCTCTACATACCCTTACCACAAAACGCCCTTTGAGCACGTTTATCAGCATTCCCCAGGGTCCCCTGGTCTCATTTCTGTAATTTATGCCTCCCTTAGCAGTAGGTCCTCCTCACCACCCCTGTCTAATGTCTCTCAATGGGAGCGAGATCTGGGTGTCTCGATTGCGGCGGAGGATTGGCGTAGGGCCTGGGGGATGGTGGAGAAATGTTCATTCAATACAGTCACTCTTGAGGCAGCCTACAAAGTTCTACTGCGGTGGTACTGGGTCCCGGCTCAGACTGCTCACTTTAATCCAACTGGTGGAGATAGGCGTTTCTGGAACTGTGGTCTACGCGGGGACGTCTTACACATTTGGTGGTCGTGCCCGCGATTGATAGGCTTCTGGTCTAGGGTTTTTGGTTTGCTACAAACACTATTTCATATTACGGTCTGTAGGGATGCAAAGGTGGCCCTCCTGCATTGCCCAATTTTGGGTCTGTCTAGGTCTCAGCAGAAATTGGAGTCCTACCTATTTATGTCGGCCAAACGTGCTATAGCTCAAGCTTGGAGAACCCCTTCAGTTGTCTTCCAGGGGGTGAAGACCCAGATGAATGCTATGTTGTTCAATGAACAGATGTCTATCATTCTTCATGATTCTCATCCGAGATAACTTAAGGTTTGGGAATCTTGGATATGTTATTCCTTGCCATCCCTGCCTCCTACTAGTTATGGCCTCTTATAGTCGCTGCCTGTACTAGCCCTGGATCTGTGATCTTTCTAGTTTCCCTTCTTCCATGTTTTCTGATTCCCCTTTTTTTTTTCTCCTTTCTTCTAACCTTTTTTCTTTCCTCTTCTTTTTCCGATATTATGTTGGATTACTGCTGCTATTTGGTTCGGTTTTTTTGCCGACCCTCCTTGATGTCATTGGACATTTTGTTATTTGACTAATACAAGTCAGCAGGTTGTCTCTGTTTATGTGTTATTGTTCTGCTCTGCCCCTACGTGAGCGTATTTTGAGCTTGCTGTATACTTAAAACAAAGCTTTCTTAATTATGTTGAAACAGAAGATGGGGCACACAGTACTTATAACAGGGACCCCCTGTGTGACCTCGGGATGGGGAGCTCAGTACGTCTTACAATGGGGGACTCCCTGTATGACCTGAGAATGGAGGTTCTGTACACTTTGGGACAAGAGAATTAGGGCTTACTGTGCTTTATAATTAAAGTTCCCCCTTCTGTCCTGAGTGGGCGCTCTTTCTGCTTTATAATGAGGGGTCTACTCTGTGAACTGAGGATGAACATGTACTCTGCACTTTACAATGGGGAACCCCCCTGTGTGCCCTGAAAAAGGGGAGGACTATACATCATATAACGGAGTGCCCCCTGTATGACCTGATGATGGGGGCTCTGTATATTTTATAATGGGTGACCCCCTGTATGACCTGAGCAAGAAGGCTCTGTACACCTTGTAATGAAAGGCACACTTTGTGACCTGAGAATTAGGGCTTACTGTGCTTTATAATTAGCCCTGAGTGGGCGCTCTCTGTGCCTTATAATGAGGGGTCCACGCTGTGACCTGAAGATGAGCATGTACTCTGCACTTGATAACCCCCTGTGTGCTTTGAGAATGGGGGACTCTAGATCATATAATGGAGTGCCCCTTCTGTGACCTGATAGGGGCTCTGTATGTCTTATAACGGGGGACCCCCTGTGTGCCCTGAGAAAGGGGGGACTATACATCATATAATGGCATGCCCCCTGTGTGACCTGATGGGGGATCTATACATCCTATAATGGGGGACCCCCTGTTTGTCCTGAGGGTGGGGCACTATATGTCTTATATTGGAAATCACCTGTGTGTCCTGAGTATCACACCCCCTCTCTTTCCCCCTCCCTCCATTTCTCTCCTACTTTCCCATCTCCCCCATTTCTCTGCCCCTGGTTGCAACATAAAATTGGCTACTGCTTGGTGGCCATCTTTAATCCTGGCAGCGCCCAGCATCTTCTACAGAAATAAGCCGGGAACTTCCATGCAGGCTATGCTGTGTTAGATATTTAAATGCCCCTCTATGCAGCTGAGCTGAAATATGTAGGTGGAGCTGTGTGTGGGTGGGGACTCAGGAGGCCCCATGATCTCCTATTGCCCAGGGGCCCCATGAGTTGTCAGTCCGCCCCTGCTAGTAGGGCTCCATCATAGAATCTGAGGAGAGGTTAAGATGAGTGGTTGGCAGCAGGGGCCTGGGGGGAGGGAGGGGCTAGGGTTAACAGAGAGTGGTGGCGGTGGAGCCCGGGGGGGGGGCGGGGTGTTTGCAGAAAGTGACGGTGCCCAGGGGGTGGAGGTTGGCGGTGAGTGGCACCCAAATTTTTGTGTTGCCTGGGGCAGCACAACATCTAACTACACCACTACTCGTATTAGTAAGGCACAACTCTGAAGAAATAAGCACAGGAGGCATAGCAGACGGCAGCATTGTCAGTCTGGGGGAGGGGGGATGTTAAAAGTATTAGCAGATTTAAATGCACTTAGAAATTTATTTATTTCAGGTACTTACAGTTGTGACCAAAATTATTCAACCCCCAATGCTGTAAAGGGGTTTAGGGACTATAGTGTACATTTGGAATTGTATTCAGAATCAAATCCTACAAGGACGTTGTAACTACCCAAATGCAACTAAAATGACATCAATTGTTTATGTAATACAGTAGTAAATGGTTCTTATGTGGTTTCTTCATTGCCACAATTATTCAACCCCTTAAAGACTACCACTCTGAAGAACAGAGGTTCATACAGGTGCTTTCCATCAGGTATTGAAAACACCTGTGGATGTCACCGAGCAGCAATCAAGCATAATAAGCACCAATTAGGCAGCTTTAAAATGACTGTGATACTCAGCTCCTTCTAGACATTTACTGGTGTGGTTACAAACATGGTGAAGGCAAGAGAATTGTCCAGGAAGACAAGAGAAGAGGTGATTTCTCTTCACAGGAAGGGCAATGGCTATAAGAAGATTGCAAAGATGTTAAACATACCAAGAGACACCTTAGGAAGCATCATTCGCAAATTCAAGGCAAAGGGCACTGTTGAAACGCTACCTGGTCGTGGCAGAAAGAAGATGCTGACTTCGACTGCTGTGCGCTACCTGAAGCGTAGAGTGGAGAGAAGTCCCCGTGTGACTGCTGAGGAACTGAGAAAAGATTTGTCAGATGTGGGTACAGAAGTTTCAGCCCAGACAATAAGACGCACACTGCGTAATGAAGGCCTCCGTGCCAGAACTCCCAGGCGTACCCCCTTGCTGTCTCCAAAGAATAAGAAGAGTCGACTGCAGTATGCCAAAAGCCATGTGGACAAACCACAAAAGTTGTGGGATAGTGTTCTGTGGACTGATGAAACAAAATTAGAACTGTTTGGGCCCATGGATCAACGCTATGTTTGGAGGAGGAAGAACAAGGCCTATGATGAAAAGAACACCTTGCCTACTGTGAAGCATGGTGGAGGGTCAATCATGCTTTGGGGCTGTTTTGCTTCTGCAGGTACAGGGAAGCTTCAGCGTGTGCAAGGTACCATGAATTCTCTTCAGTACCAGGAGATATTGGATGGAAACGTGATGCAGTCCGTCACACACCTGAGGCTTGGGAGACGTTGGACCTTTCAACAGGACAATGATCCCAAGCATACCTCCAAGTCCACTAGAGCATGGTTGCAGAGGAAAGGCTGGAACATTTTGGAGTGGCCATCGCAGTCACCAGACTTAAATCCGATTGAGAACCTCTGGTGGGACTTAAAGAAAGCAGTTGCAGTGCGCAAGCCTAAGAATGTGACTGAACTGGAGGCCTTTGCCCATGAAGAATGGGCGAAGATACCCGTAGATCGCTGCAAGACACTTGTGTCAAGCTATGCTTCACGTTTAAAAGCTGTTATAACTGTAAAAGGATGCTGTACTAAGTACTAAGATTGAATGTCACTTGGGGGTTGAATAAAACTGATAATGCTGTGAGCACAGAAAAGACATTTGTGGTTATTTCATTATAACTGTTATGTTATATTTGTCTGACCTACAAGTGCCTCTTTAATGTAAATGTAAGCAAGATGACTGAATGATCAAAAGCAATGTCAAACTGGCCAAAACACTCAATTTCAGTGGGGGTTGAATAATTTTGGTCACAACTGTATATAGCGCTGTCAATTTACGCAGCACTTTACACCTATATATTGTACATTCACATCAGTCCCTAACCCTCAAGGGGTGTACAATCTAAGGTCCCTAACTTATATTCATACATACACATATTAGGGCCAATTTAGACAGGATCCAATTAACCTACCAGCATGTCTTTGGAGTGTGGGAGGAAACCGGAGTACCCGGAGGAAACCCACGCAGGCACAGGGAGAACATGCAAACTCCAGGCAGGTGGTGCCTTGGCTGGGATTTGAACCAATGACCCTAGTACTGCCAGGCAGAAGTGCTAACCATTTAGCCACTGTGCTGCCCAACTCCAGCTCACACTTCATAAATCAGTTACAGTAACAGTTTTCTTTCCTTTTGGGGATAAAGGTTTTACATGAATATATAAAAGCTGATCAATGTAAGCACCCCTGTCAGTGGTAAATGGATTGTCTCATCCATGTAAACGGATACATTCTGCTGGAGAGCTTGAGCTTCTGAAAAACACCAGACTTGGTGGCTGAATCACCAGATGAAAATAGAAGAACTCCGGAAAAGGGAAACTAATACAGCATCACTCCTAAGAATTGGTAAGCTGCAGTATAATAAATGTTTGCTTTTGGGTTTAATACTGCTTTAACCATAACATCACCTTTTGCATTGGTGGCCGTGGCAGAGAAACCTAACCCCCCCGCCCCCTTGCATTGGTGGTTATGGTGAACTTTAACCCCCTCATCGCGCATTGGTGGTCATGGCAGTGAAAGTTAACACACCCCCAGTGTTGATCACTTTCCTATCACATGCTGCCATACCACCATCTCTCTCTAGGCTGGGACTTTATGGAACCAGTATTGTGTCCAACTCTTCTTTTTATAGACAAGGAGTCTCACGGTCATACTGCTATGACTAGAAATATGTACAGTACATCTCTACCCATACAGCCAAAAATGTATACAGCTCTACATGTAAGGCCAGAGGCTTGCATAGTACCATTCGATAAAAACCTAAAATTTGTATGATCTTAGGCAGATGTCCCTGTGTAATCACTTCCTTAGCAAGGATATCTATGTCTTGCACAACATGACCCATGTTTGTAGGTATTGGAAATATGCTATCGGTATGACAAGGCCAGGGGCGGACTGACCATTTGGAAACTCAGGCACTACCCGAGGGCCCGGGGTCAGTAGGGGGCCCCATGAGATGCCCCTGATACCTTTTTCATAGGCTTTTTTGAGTTTGGGCAAGGACACAGGGGCCCCATGATCCCCTATTACCCGGGGGCCCCATGAGTTGTCAGTCCACCCCTGGACAAGGCATTTTACTTCCCTACTCATTTGACCAGTAATCTGTGAAACTGTGTGCATATGACCAGAAACTTCATCAACTCTACCTCACATGGCTAAAAAGTTACATGATTATATCTGTTTAGTAAGGAACATACAGATGTTCTTCAAATGATCAGGAGTTTGTATGGCCAGGAAGTTGTACACACTAAATACATACAGTATGTACATATACATACAGTATATACCTATGCACATATGCACCTCTACATATATGTACACAGCTAAGCGTTTTATGAGGAACATATACTGTAGGTACAAATTAACCTGTAGAACATGGAATGTGAATTTAGCAATGATGAGGACAATGGGATAAAACAGGGAATGTGGGCTTAGCAATAATGAGGAGGGCAATGGATAGAACAGGGAATGTAGATTTAGCAATGACGAGGCAAACAATAGGATAGAAGCCAACTTTTTTCAACCGGAGTGCCATGGCACCCTGGGATGCCGTGAAAAGTCTTCAGGACTGCCACAGCAAAGGATTAAAGACTGACACAAGTAAAGAATACAGTTATAGTATATCAATTAATCCTTGGACATCTTTTTTGCACATCCCATGTCAGTCTGGTCTATTTTAACCCCTCATCATATCTACACAGGCCTCTGTGATTAGTCTGCATCCTACAAATTGATGATGTCATTGGTTGCTAAAGACACGTTAGGCCCCTGTACAGCTTTCTGTGTTTCCACTTTTCAAGTGTGGAGGTCATGTGCAGGTGCGAGATTAACAGAGGGAGAAGGCTCAATAGTTCGAGGCAGTTATGACACCAGCCATTTGATGGTTTGACAGTTTTGAGAGCACAAGCAAATATGACAGCATGTTGGCATGCCTGGAATGTAACGGTTTTGTGAAATGGTTAAATCGATAGGTTTAGCTCCACTTTAATAGCCAAATAAGTGAAAGTGTTCCCGTAGGGTGGTGCTATGGAAACCAAGAAACTACAATATGGGCCACATACTAGAATCAAGAAATTTCAGGGAAGCATGTAACATGGACACGTTACAGCTGAATGGTTAAAACCAAAAGATGTATACAATTATGCATAGCGATAAATAGCTCATCATTACTAGTCACAGTAAACACCAGATCATGAAATCAGAAAATTGCATTGGAACGAGTTACCCCCATATGTAAAGAATACAATGGACTATGTCTGCCACATAGAGCTACCAGTGTGGAATGGATAATATGTCTCATTGGCAAATAACCCTAATTCCAAAGAATTATTTGCTCAATGTGTTACGCGACAACAAGTCGCTTTCTCAGGAGATAGTTGAATGCATCTGGTGAAAAAACAAATAAACATAGCCTTTATGTCCTAATGATCAAAGTTACCAGCCAATGGACCAGGATACAAAAATGTGGTATTACTTGCAATTGTATAGATATTGAATTCAATCAAATAAAAGCAACAGCAGACAGAAGAAATTGGAATCACCAGGCCAAGATGTGTGGATTTGGAAATATATATATATATATATATATATTGTGGGAACTCACTTCAAGTGGTAGAGCTTCTTCAAAGCACACGGTAACTCGCTTATTTTTTAAGGGCCTGTTTGCCCACTTTTATTTAAATGACAGTTCAATAACATAAAGGTTTCCCACGCAGGGGTATCCACCATCAAACAAAACAATATTCAGCCTCCTGGCTTGTACGCAGTTTTAAGTCTGCCTCCTGCAGACTCTTCCCAAAGTATGGCACTAGCACACAGCTAGTCTGGCTTCCACCTCTCCTAGGTGTAGCCCACCTGACTCCACGGCAGAGACCTCCCGTCTGCCTGGGTGGCGCCCTCCTAACTGCCGGGGTGGAGCCCAGAATCATGGCCTGGCTTCCCCTAAAAGGCCTGCACACACCTGTGCAATCAGCACGCTGGCTGCTCCCAAAATATGGGCCCAGGATTGGAGATTTCATCCCTCCCAAATCTCTAAGAAATCTCCAGGCTACAGGTCCCAAAACAGGCTTTACCAACCAAAGAGGAAACCGATAAACCAGTTTCCTCTGCATTAGGAGATCTGCCTGGAGCCCCTCAACCTCTATGGTTGAGAATCCTGGGTCAGCATCGTGCTTTCCACCGTGGCAGGATACCGCACTGCCACATATCCCCCCCCTTTGTTTTGAACCCGTAGGGGGCAGAACACACAAGCCCAAACTCTTTACTTTGGCACCTCTGTGCCAGCTTTCACCTATATGAGCCCATTCCTGACTGACCTTGCTTTCTAAGGGAAACTTTCCTTCCTGTCTTATGAGACGACTTTCCCTGTGTTCTATTACATGGACTTGGGCCCTATAAAGACTCCGTGCCTTTTTACAGGTACGCTTCCAAAAGCGTTGCCTCTCTATTTTCCTTGGGGCCACCCAAGTCACCTTCCCATTAAGGAACTTCCAAAACTTGGTACATTTCTGAGGATGAGGTTGACGCCTGAGTTTTAGGTGTTGGATAACATTACAGCTACGCTGCACTCTCAACCGCCGGTTTCCCTTTACCTTTGAAGGGGTCACGCTTTTAAATACAAAAAGTGTGGGCTCTTTTATTGGGGTTACCTTAGACCCTCGCTGCATTCTATGTACAGGCATCTTCTTACTGACAAAACCTAGCTCGGTTGGTTTCCCCCCGTACACTGCATGCTTCCTTTGGTCACTGACAGTCTCAGATGACAGCAATGTCCTACTATCCTTCTGAAGGACAGACCGATTGTCTTGCTCTTCAGATGTTTTTATGTCAGGGGACCTCTTTAAATTATCCACTTCCTTAAAGTTTTCCCTCTGGGCAGATAAGCTATTTAAAGTTTCCCTTCCCAGACTACCCTCCTGAACCTGTAGGGGGCCTAATTCAACTGCAGCTTTTTCCTCAGCTGTGTCTACCACATCATTATATTTACAATTTACCAGTGCATCGCACTTTTCCTCATCATCAACATTTACACGGGTCTTGCATTTTTCCTCCTGGCCAGAAACATCCACACCTTTGTCAGAATTATTTTCAAAGTTTGGCAGGGCAATGTCTGGAGACCAAGTGCACAGCGTGGAGTGGTTGTCTCCCATGGCAACGTCGCTATCCACCAGCTCCACTGGCACATGTACCTCTTCCAGCAACTGTCCTGACACCTGACGGTCATAACACAATTCCACATTTGGTTTACTGACCCCAATCACTTGATTTGTGCCATCTGACACTTCCACCAACACTGGCTCATTTGGTATCACACTATTCGATCCTACACCATTGGATCCTTTGTGGGTTGTGGGCACGATCTCTGCTATGTGCTCAATCTCACTTGGCCCGTCCATATTGGGACGGAGACCATCTGCAGCAACAGCAAGTGTGCCCTTGTCTATAAGCTGATCTGCCGTCCCTCCATTTAGCACAGCAGAAGTCATGTCCACTCCACTGTTGGAAGCAGAGGTCCCTTTTAACAAAGCCAACAGGTTTTCAGCCCATCTGTCCCAGTCTACTTTCTCTGCGCTCCAATCAGAGGTACTACGCAGTACCGCACCAACTGTCGGAGGAGACACAGGACAGAGTGGCTCAGCAGACACATCACATATATCACTTTTGTTCAACCAAAACTGTGGCACTAAATTTTTAACCACAACAGGTTGCAATACCACACCCTCACCACCGTACTCTGATGGCGCTTCATTCACCTCATGAACACTTCCATACCTATTGTCATTACTGACAGACTCCATTAACCCATTATCACCAGGAGCATTTTCAAAAATTCCAGTTTTAGCATTTAAATTATCAAGTACTCTCTTGTCCAGAGCAGCACCATAGTTGTCCAAGGCAACCTCTGGCTCCAACACACAGAGCTCCCAGGAGGTTTCCATGGACACCTTTGCAGCCTTGGATACTGTTGCCAAGGGCAACAACATATCTTCAATCATATTCATATAAACACTATTATCTTTAGTGAGCTGTGCTAGCTCATCACCAACCATAACATTATATTTACCAACAGTAACACTTTTGTCGGCATGACCATCAGCATTCTCATTGCATATAGACATCACTGTGGTTTTTGCAGGTAATCCCTGGCTATTACCCAGCTGAGCAGCCTGTGAGCCATGCTTCACAGCACTCTCTCTCTTTAAAGGGACACTATATTCAGTTTTAGCAGCTCCATAGCAGACATGGGAAATCCTCTGCTCCATCACTGCGGGCTCCTGGGAGGTTTCCCTGGGCATCTCTGCAGCGCCTGTCACTAGGGAACACGGTGCCATGACAGTTTTGGTCACCCCTAGTTTACCTTCCCCAGCCTTCTGCTGGATTATAGCAGGCACATGCAGAGTCCCCATGTCCTTTTCCATATTTAGTCCTGCTGATCGTTGGGCTTCCTTGGACTCAGTCCCACAAACTGAAACAGTCTTACCCTTTCCTGAAGCAGGTGTCATAGCCTTCACTTGAGTGCGTAGTCTCTCCTCTGCTTGGCTTTGGCCACCCAGTTCATCCATACAGCTATAGGATGATACCGTGGCAGGCACTTCTGACTCCTTGGCACCCCCTGCAGGCACAACAGGTACTTTTTCACTGTTGCCATAGGTGGCTGCCAACATTTTTAAAAACGAATCTGGGCTTGCAGATGAAGACTTTTGCTCAGTAGCACCCTCATCAGTGGTATTCCATAATCTGGGGCAGGAAAAGATACCATGCCCAAACTGACCACATTCCAGGCAGGGTATTACCTTCTTGGGATACGGAACGACATCTCCCTTGTAGCCCCTTCTCCTGGTTGGCAGGCTTTCTCCTGTTGCTATGGGAGATGGCACTCTCCCAGCTGAACTTTGTGGGTTCCTCCAGATGCGCTGAACTCTCATTTCTGCGTTGTCACAATCCTCTGCAGACGACACTCCTCTTACATGGTCCGCAGGCCTGAAGTCACATGTGTTGCTATGGGCAACCACATTCTTCTCAAACTTGTGGTCAGGCTGTCGCTCCTTCCTTGCACTCAGAGCCGGCTTGCCTAACACAGATGCAGTCCTTTGCTTTGATATGCAACTTTGCAATGGAGGCTGACACAAAGGGCATTTAGAGACAGTGTGCCCCCACTCCCTGCACCGCAAGCATCGCTCTTGCCAGCGTGTCTTGTCCAGGCTCCCCACATTGCAGCCTTTTTCCAGCTTAGGACTCTGCACATTCATAGCTGGTCTCCTTTCACCAGTGCTGCCAGCAGCAACAACATGCACTTCCCATTTTGGCAAACTTTGTTCATTTATGTATGGGGCTTGTTCTGGGGATAACAACCCCTCCAGCCACAGGGCTCGGTCTCTCATATCAGCAAATCTTGCTTCTTTTCTTTGCTTTGACCGCCCCATCTTCACAGTCACTTCACAACACTTTTGCACAGTCCAACAACCAAGAAATGAAGCACTGTCTCTTTAAGGCAGGTTCTCCTCACCTGCACACACACCAAATTGTGCTGTCCATTGCACAGAAACACAGTTCATATAACTGATGAACTTACTTTTGCAGGGATCTCCAATTATGCCCGCATCCTCCACCATATGTGGGAACTCACTTCAAGTGGTAGAGCTTCTTCAAAGCACACGGTAACTCGCTTATTTTTTAAGGGCCTGTTTGCCCACTTTTATTTAAATGACAGTTCAATAACATAAAGGTTTCCCACGCAGGGGTATCCACCATCAAACAAAACAATATTCAGCCTCCTGGCTTGTACGCAGTTTTAAGTCTGCCTCCTGCAGACTCTTCCCAAAGTATGGCACTAGCACACAGCTAGTCTGGCTTCCACCTCTCCTAGGTGTAGCCCACCTGACTCCACGGCAGAGACCTCCCGTCTGCCTGGGTGGCGCCCTCCTAACTGCCGGGGTGGAGCCCAGAATCATGGCCTGGCTTCCCCTAAAAGGCCTGCACACACCTGTGCAATCAGCACGCTGGCTGCTCCCAAAATATGGGCCCAGGATTGGAGATTTCATCCCTCCCAAATCTCTAAGAAATCTCCAGGCTACAGGTCCCAAAACAGGCTTTACCAACCAAAGAGGAAACCGATAAACCAGTTTCCTCTGCATTAGGAGATCTGCCTGGAGCCCCTCAACCTCTATGGTTGAGAATCCTGGGTCAGCATCGTGCTTTCCACCGTGGCAGGATACCGCACTGCCACAATATATATATATATATATAAAACACACACACACTTTTTGGGGTTGGCGGTAAGACCTGCTTTCCTAAGCGAATTTACTACCGATTGCAACCGGGACAGATGAGACTTCCAGTCTGGACTGTGGATGTTGGCCATCGTCCAAATAGGCAGCTGCGTATTGGCGATGTGGTCTTAACGATCTGTCCATCATTCTCTGGAATGAGGCAGGAGCACCATGCAAACCAAATGGCATCCGCTTATATTGGAAGGACCCCTCGGGGGTAGAAAATGCTGTCTTTTCTTGTGCAGATTCCGTTAGGGGTATCTGCCAATAGCCTTTGGTCAGATCTAAGGTAGTTATGTATCTAGCTGCTCCCATTCTGTCAATGAGCTCATCCACCCGAGGCATCAGGTAAGCATCGAACTTAGACACTCTGTTCAATTTTCTGAAATCATTACAAAATCTAATTGTCCCATCTGGCTTTGGTACCAACACTATAGGACTTGACCAATCAGTGAGATTCCTCGATCACTCCCAACTATAACATGTTCTTTATGTCATTTGCCATGGCTTCCGACCTGGCCTTTGGTATTCTATAGGGCTTTACATTTACACGGACACCCAGCTGTGTAGCTATGTCATGTTGTATTACGATGGTCAGTCCAGGTAGGTGAGAGAAAAAATCTAAATTTTTTCCTCACAAACGCCTTAAAGTCATTCTGTTGGGCTACTGACAAGGTTTCAGTTATAGGTACCCAAGGTGCCATGGGGATCATGTCCTTTTGGGGGCTTAGTACTGCCAGTAAACTCTGTCCTTCCAAGGTTTCAAGAGATTAACGCTATATATTTGCTCAGGTTTCCTTTTCCCTGCTGGTAAACTTTATAGTTTACTTCACCTACTTTATCCCTAATTTCAAAGGGCCCTTGCCACTTTGTGAGGAATTTACTTTCCATGGTGGGAACTAGCACCAGCACTATCCCCAGGGTTGAAGGTACGGATCCTGGTGTCCCAGTTATAAACCCTTCTCTGGGCCTCCCGGGCTTGCTCCATATGTTCCCGTACAAGCTGCATAATGGCTGCGATTCTATCCTGCATCTCTGAGATATGCTCGATGACACTTCTATAGGGCGTGGTCTCTCCTTCCCATGTTTCTTTTGCTACATCTAGCAACCCTCTGGGGTGTCTACCATACAGTATTTCAAAAGGCGAGTACCCTGAGGTACTTCTCGTATAGCAAACATGAGATACTGTAACTAAAAATCCTAACTTCTCCCATTTTTGTCCACCACCTTTTTTAACATCTTCTTGAGTGTCTTGTTAAATCTTTCCACAAAACCAGCGGTTTGGGGGTGGTAGACTGAGGTACAGAGATGGGAGATTTTGAACAACTTGCATAATTCTTTCATGACTCTGGACATAAATGGTGTGCCCTGATCCGATAATATCTCTTTTGGAGTACCCACACAACCAAATACCCAGACAAGCTCTCTGGCAATAGTTTTAGCAGAGATATTACGCAAGGGAATGGCTTCAGGATACCGGGTGGCATAGTCCAGTATAACCAGTATGTGCTGATGGCCCCGGGCCACTAATCCATGCCCACTCTTTCAAAAGGTACTTCAATTATGGGTAAAGGTACCAGTGGACTGCGAAAATGGGGCGAAAGTGCAGAATACTGACATTTTGAGCATGACTCACAATACTCTGACATCTCCATGTAAATCTGGCCAAAATAATCTCTGGGTTATCCTCTCCTTAGTTTTCTCTATACCGAGGTGTCCACCCATTATATGCCCATGGGATAAATCTAGTACCATCCGGCAAAAGGGTTTGGGGACCACTAACTGTTCTACCACCTCCTCCCCTTTCATTACCACTTGATACAGCAAGGAAAACCTGGACTGGATTCCACCTTAAGCTCCCAGATATGAATGCATGTGAGTTGACACACAACGTCGATCAATCACCTTGCCTTTCATATTGTCACAATATATACACTGCTCAAGAAAATTAAAGGAACACTTTTTAATCAGAGCATAGCATCAAGTCAATTAAACTCCTGGGATATTGATCTGGTCAGTTAAGTAGCAGAGGGGGTTGTCAATCAGTTTCAGCTGCTTTGGTATTAATGAAATTGACAACAGGTGCACTAGCTGGCCAAAAATAAGATGTTCCCCGAAACAGGAATGGTTTTACAGGTGAAGGCCACTGACATTTTTTTTCCCTGCTCATCTTTTCTGTTTTCACTAGGGTCAGTGTCACTACTGGTAGCATGAGGTGATACCTGGACCCTACAGAGATTGCAGAGGCAGTCCAACTCCTCCAGGATGGCACATCAATACGTGCCATTGCCTGAAGTTTTGCTGTGTCTCCCAGTACAGTCTAAAGAGCATGGAGGAGATTCCAGGAGGTAGGCAGTTACTCTACGATATCTGGACAGGGCTGTAACGGAACCTGACCCCAACTGCACTAGGGTATTTCCGTTAGACTCCTGCTTCCCTGTCCAAACACAGATCCACAGACACCACCGCTGGCCATACAAGATGAGACAGCACCAGACTTGTATTAAAACAGGAAGTGGACTGCTTTATTTTAACACAGACACAAGATATAAAACATTCAAGGAAACAACCCACCTCCCTGCATAAGGACAAATCTAGTAACAAGAGACACACAGCTGACACCTCCCACCAAGCCAATACACATAAACACATACATCCCATAATAATTTGCTCACAAGCAAGACACAATAGAACAATGGGACCACATGGCAGTAAACAATGAACAACCCCCACACCCCACCTATACATGTCTACACAATATCAGGACATTCCACCCTGTACCCCTAACAGGCACAGGGTGACTTACACATAATAGGAATATGGGGAGCTGAGACAGGGGTCTCCCCACCTCTCCAAAGGGGTCTGTGTTCCATGGGCCCCCCATCCAAAGTCACTCCTGTCACAAGGGCCATAGAAGGCCCTTAACCCATCAGAAGGACTGGTATCTGCTCCTTTGTGCAAGGAGAAACAGGATGAACACTGTCAGAGCCCTACAAAATGATCTCCAGCAGGCCACTGGTATAAATATCTCTAACCAAACAGTCAGAAACAGACTTCATGAGGGTGGCCTGAGGGCCTGACGTCTTCACGTGGGCCGTGTGCTCACTGTACGGCACCGTAGAGCTCAATTGGCATTTGCCAGAATCAGCAAGTTCATCCTGAGCACATGTGAAAGAGTCTGGAGAAACCATGGAGAACATTATACTGCCTGTAACATCGTTCAGCATGACCGTTGTGGTGGTGGGTCAGTGATGGTCTGGGGAGGCATATCCATAGAGGGACGCACAGACCTCTACAGGCTAGACAATGGCACCCTGACTGCCAGTAGGTATTGGGATGAAATCCTTGGACACATTGTCAGACCCTACGCTGGTGCAGTGGGACCTGGGTTCCTCCTGGTGCATGACAATGCCTGGTCTCATGTGGCTAGAGTATGCAGGCAGTTCCTGGAGGATGGAAGAATTGATACCATTGAATGGCCCCCAAGCTCGCCTGACCTAAATCCAATAGAACACCTCTGGGATATCATGTTTTGGTTCATCCAACGCCTCCAGATTGCATCTCAGACTGTCCAGGAGCTCAGTGATGCCCTGGTACAAATCTGGGAGGAAGTACCCCAGGATACCCTCTGTGGTCTCATTAGGCGCGTGCCCCAATGTTGTCACGTAGGGGCCATAAAAACTACTTAGTGCCATTTTGAGTTGCTGCAATGAAATTTCAGCAAAATGGACTAGCCTGCTGCATAATTTTTTCACTTTGATTTTCAGGATGTCTTTGAATTCAATCCTCTGTAGGTTGATAATTTACATTTCAATCAAACAATGGGGCATCCTTACGTTCCTAACACATTACCAAGTCCATATCAGTATAGATATCCAGCATGATGTTTTCCCCATTGAGATCTGGTGTGTTTTCAAAGTGTTCCTTTAATTTTTTTGAGCAGTGTATATACATCTTTACATCATGTACAAAAATATTTTTAAGTTCATTTATATCCTTATATCTTGCCTCATCTCAAACTCCTATGGTGCCCCTTGCAGCCTCCAGATAGCCTCCATATCCAGACATCTTAACCTGGCGATTCCCAGTTCTTTTGTCTGCTGTTGCTTTTATTTGATTGTATTCAGTATCTATTCAATTGTAAGTAATTCCACTTTTTGTATCCTGGTCTCCATTGGCTGATAGCCTTTATGTCTTAAGGATCAAAGTTACAGTATATGTTTATTTGTTTTTTCACCAGATGCATTCAACTATCTCCTGAGGAAATGACTTGTTGTCATGAAATATCTCATGTAGGTTTAGCAATGATGAGGAGGACAATGAGAGAACATGGAATGTGGGTTTAGCAATGATGATGAGGATAATGGGATAGAACATGGAATGTGCGTTTAGCAATGATGAGGACAATGGGATAGAACATGCAATGTAGGTTTAGCAATCATGAGAAGGAAAGTAGGGCAGAACATGGAATGTGGGTTCAGCAATGATGAGGAAGACAGTAGGACAGAACCTAATATGTGGGTTTAGCAATGATGAGGACAATGGGATAGAACATGGAATGTAGGTTTAGCAATGATGAGGAGGACAGGACAGAACATGGAATGTAGGTTTAGCAATGATGTGGAGAACAAAGGATAGAACCTGGAATGTGGGTTTAGCAATGATAAGGACAATAGGACAGAACGTGGAATGTTGGTTCAGTAATAATGAGGAGGACAGTAGGACAGAACATGGAATGTGGATTCAGCAATGATGATGAGGACAATGGGATAGAACACGGAATGTAGATTTAGCAATTATAAGAACAGTAGAATAGAATATGAAACGTGGGTTTAGCAATGATGAGAACAATAGGATAGACTCTGGAATGTGGGTTTAGCAATGATCAGGAGGACTGTAGGACAGAACATGGAGAGTGAGTTTATTAATGATGAGAACAATGGGACAGAACAAGGAATGTGGGTTTAGCAATGACAAAGAAATTACTATAGAACATGGAATGTAGGTTTAGCAATGATGAGGAGGACAGCAGAACAAAACCAGGAATGTGAGTTTAACAATGATGAGGAAAATACTATAATACATCAAATGTGGGTTTAGCAATGATTAGGAGAACAGTAGGACAGAACATTGAATGTGGGTTTAGCAATAATGAGGACAATTGGATAGAAGATGGAATGTGCATTTAGTGATGATGAGGACAATGGGATACAACATGGAATGTGGGTTTAGCAATCATGAGGACAGTAGGACAGAATATGGAATGTGCGTTTAGCAATGTTGAAAAAAATAGGATAGAACCTGGAATGTGGGTTTATCAATCATTAGGAGGAAAGTAGAACACAAAATGGAATGTGGATTTAGCAATGATGAGTAAGACAATAAGAGAGAACATGGAATGTGCGTTTAGCAATCATAAGGAGAACGGTATAGAATATGGAATGTGGGTTTAGCACAATGATTAGGAGGACAGTAGGACAGAACATGGAATGTGGGTTTAGCAATCATGAGGACAGTATGACAGAACATGGAATGCAGGTTTAGCAATGATGAGAACAGTGGGACAAAACATGGAATGTGGGTTTAGCAATGATGAGGACAGTGAGACAGAACATGGAATGTCGGTTCAGCAATGATGAGGAGGACTGTAGGACAGAATATGGAATGTGGGTTTAGCAATGATGAGGCGGACAAAGGACAGAACATGGAATGTGGGTTTAGCAATGATGAAGACAATGGGATAGAACCTGAAATGTGAGTTTAGCAATGATGAGGACAATAGAACAGAACATGGAATGTGGGTTCAGTAATAATGAGAAGCACAGTAGGACAGAATATGGAATGTGGATTCAGCAATGATGATGAGGACAATGGGATAGAATACAGAATGTAGGTTTAGCAGTTATGAGGACAGTAGGACAGAACATGGAATGTGGGTTTAGCTAGGACAGAACCTGGAATGTGGGCTTAGCAATAATGAGGACTGTAGGACAGGACATGGAATATGAGTTTAGCAATGATGAGGACAATGAGATAGGATATGGAATGTGGGTTTAACAATGAGGAGGAGGACAGCAGGACAGAACCTGGAATGTGGGTTTAGCAATGATTAGGAGAACAGTAGGACAGAACATGGAATGTGGGTTTAGGAATGAGGAGGAGGACAATGAGAGAGAACATGGAATGTGGGTTTAGCAATGATGAGGAAAATATGATAATGCATGAAATGTGGGTTTAGCAATGATGAGGAGAACAATGGGATAGAAATAGAATGCAGGTTCTGCAATGATAAGGACAATAGGATAGAACCTGGAATGTGGGTTTATCAATGATGAAGACAATGGGATAGAACCTGGAATGTGGGTTTATCAATGATGAGGACAATGAGATAGAACCTGGAATGTGGGTTTATCAATGATGAAGACAATGGGATAGAACCTGGAATGTGGGTTTATCAATGATGAGGACAATGAGATAGAACCTGGAATGTGGGTTTATCAATGATGAGGAGGACAGTAGGACAGAACATGGAATGTGGGTTTAGCGATGATGAGGACAATGGGACAGAACCTGGAATGTGGGTTTATCGATGCTGAGGACAATGGGTTAGAACCTGGAATGCGGGTTTATCGATGATGAGGACAATGGGATAGAACCTGGAATGCGGGTTTATCGATGATGAGGACAATGGGATAGAACCTGGAATGTGGGTTTATCAATGATGAGGAGGACAGTAGGACAGAACATGGAATGTGGGTTTATCAATGATGGGGAGGACAGTAGGACAGAACATGGAATGTGGGTTTAGCGATGATGAGGACAATGTGACAGAACCTGGAATGTGGGTTTATCGATGATGAGGACAATGGGTTAGAACCTAGAATGCGGGTTTATCGATGATGAGGACAATGGGATAGAACCTGGAATGTGGATTTATCAATGATGAGGAGGACAGTGGGACACAACATGGATTGTGGGTTTATCAATGATGAGGAGGACAGTAGGACAGAACATGGAATGTGGGTTTAGCGATGATGAGGACAATGGGACAGAACCTGGAATGTGGGTTTATCGATGATGACAATGGGTTAGAACCTGGAATGCAGGTTTATCGATGATGATGACAATGGGTTAGAACCTGGAATGCGGGTTTATCGATGATGAGGACAATGGGATAGAACCTGGAATGTGGATTTATCAATGTTGAGGAGGACAGTGGGACAGAACCTGGAATGTGGGTTTAGCAATGATGAGGACAATGGGTTAGAACCTGGAATGCAAGTTTATCAATGATGAGGACAATGGGTTAGAACCTGGAATGCGGGTTTATCAATGATGAGGACAATAGGATGCAATGATGATGATGAGGAGAAATGATCCATAGAATGTGGGTCTGACATTGATGAAGAGGAATGTTTGTACATGTGAACTGGGCCCAGCACGGTGTGTGTATTATTATTATAGTGGCACATTTCCGAGACATTCCCAGGAATGAGGTAACCATAACAATTATTGAACGCGTAGTTCAGCAGACTGTGTACACAGCACTCCACCACTGCACAGATCATACATAGAATGTAAATGCAGGGAGAAGACAAGGCAGTCGGAGTGCTGTGCTTTCCGACAACCGGCCCGTCACCCGGCTGTGGTCACGTGGTACGGGTGACAGGCGCGGGGGGCGGGAGCGTCCGCTCTGTATCCACTTTTCGCGCGAAAAAATAGCGAGGTTGTGAGAGAGGCTGGCGGGAGGTGAGTGCGGGGATCGGGGGGCCCTCCTGATATCGGGGTGCCGGGCTTCTGGCCTGGTTTGTTGTGGAAGTGTGCGGCCTCCTTCCAGATCTCCCTTCTAGGTCTCCCTTCCTGGAACAGTGTCTGTCAGTCAGTTCGGACACTAATGACAGGGCTGTATGGAGGGGGCAGTACACTGATGACAGGGCAGTATGGAGGGGGCAGTACACTGATCACAGGGCAGTATGGAGGGGGCAGTACACTGATCACAGGGCAGTATGGAGGGGGCAGTACACTGATCACAGGGCAGTATGGAGGGGACAGTACACTGATCACAGGGCAGTATGGAGGGGACAGTACACTGATGACAGGGCAGTATGGAGGGGGCAGTACACTGATGACAGGGCAGTATGGAGGGGGCAGTACACTGATGACAGGGCAGTATGGAGGGGGCAGTACACTGATGACAGGGCAGTATGGAGGGGACAGTACACTGATGACAGGGCAGTATGGAGGGGGCAGTACACTGATGACAGGGCAGTATGGAGGGGGCAGTACACTGATGACAGGGCAGTATGGAGGGGGCAGTACACTGATGACAGGGCAGTATGGAGGGGGCAGTACACTGACATGGGACTATGGAGGGGGCAGTACACTGATCACAGGGCAGTATGGAGGGGGCAGTACACTGATTAGGACTATGGAGGGGACAGTACACTGATTAGGACTATGGAGGGGACAGTACACTGATTAGGACTATGGAGGGGACAGTACACTGATGACAGGGCAGTATGGAGGGGACAGTACACTGACATAGGACTAAGGAGGGGGCAGTACACCCTGTAAAGCACAGTTCAGCTCCTATCCATACACACTTCAGGGGAAATTACTGAACGTAGAGCAGCTGCGTATAGTAACCAATCAGCTTTTGTCTTCAACTTCCACAGCTAAGTTTTGAAAATGAAAACTAGAAGCTGATTGGTTGCAATGCACGGTTGCGTCAGTTCTTTTCACTCCATGTTCTGTGTGGTTCACACCATCCCCATTGAGCTGAAAGTGAGTTCCCTGGTCACCCTATGACCCTGCGCTCAGGTGGGGTGTTGTGTGTTCTGTGCACAGCTTGTACGCAGCACACCAGTGCGTAGGCTTTAACTGCTTGACCTCCAGAGGGTTTTGCCCCCTTTCATGACCAGGCCATTGTTTGCTGTTCAGCACTGTGCTACTTTAATCACTGGCCTACTGGGCACTATCACCCCCTTCGTCCCCAGGCCAATTTTCAGCTTTCAGCGCTGTCACACTTTGAATGACAATTGCATGGTCATGCAAGATTGTACTCGTATGAAATATTTTTCATTTTTTTCATACAAATAGAGTTTTCCTTTGGTGGTATTTATTTGCCACTGAGTGTTTTAGTTTTTGTGCTATAAACAAAAAAAAGAGCAAAACATTTGAAAAAAAAAAGTTTTTCTTTGTTTCTATTATAAAATTGTTCAAACAGGTAATTTTTCTCCTTCACTGATGTGCGTTGATGAGGCTGCACTGATGGGCAGCACTGCTAAGCACTACTGGGCACAGGTGGGTGGCACGTGTGGGCGGCACTGCTGGGCACTGATCACTTCTCTGACAATTGCCGGTTCTCGGCAGTACTTTCCTAACACTGTGACAGCGTGAGGAAAGTGTAGCCGATAACTGGCAACTGTATTTATCTGGTGATCTGCTGTGTCATTAGACACAGCTGATCACGTGGTAAAAGGCTGCTTACCATATCACGTGATCAGCTTACCAGCGTCGTCATATGACTGTGTGGCGGTGGTCTTGGATACTGACTGGTAACAGTATGCAAAATAAATGAAAAAAATTGTGATTTTTTTTTTAAGAAAAAAAACATTTTTTCACATATTTCTTTTTTTTACCTTTTTTTTTTTTTTTTCATATTGTCATTTTTTTACACTGTGAATGCTGTTATAGTAATGATCTCTGAAACAACAATTGTTTGAACTGTCATGAATGATGTTTTCATAATTCATAACAGCTGTGCTTACTCGATGCTGTCATTGGCCCACAGCTATCACATGGTACAGGGTGTTGTGATTGCCCAATCACTATAGGAATTACAGCTGTTAGGAATGAAATACATTCATAACAGCATTGTTGACATTGTGATCGGGAACCATAATCCGCTATGTTTGGTTGCGGTGGGCCACTCAGTGAACACAGCAGCCAAGTACGGGGCACTGTTCCTCCCACTGACCCCAACGACGGGGCATGAAATTTTATAATAGAAACAAAGAAAAGCTTTCTTCTTTTCACATTTTTTTGCTCTTTTTTTGTTTATAGTTCTAAAAAAAAAAAAAACAGTGGCGATTAAATACCACCATAACAAAGCTCTATTTGTGTGAAAAAAATGATAAAAATTTGATACGGGTACAATGTTGCATGACCGCACAATTGTCATTCAAAGTGCAACAGTGCTGAAAGCTGAAAATTGGCCAGGGCAGGAAGGGGTTAAGAGTGCGCAGTAGGCAAGTGGTTAGGGAATACAGAATCTTGGTTGCATGTATTGACTATAAAGAGAGTCAGGAGACTGCGTTTTATGGTCGCTTTTGGGTGTCAAGCTCCTTATCCCCTCTCTCCTTGAGTTCATGGTGCCTAGGAAAACTGTTTAACATCCTAAAGTGACTGGTGCCCAGATTATTTCACTCCTAAAAATTCAAGAATTCTACCCTGAGTTGATATGCCATCCCACCAAGCCACCTGGATGTCCTTCAACACTGCCTTAGGGATAAGGGGTACCACAGTGGATAAGCATGGCGTTAGGCATATTCTGTTTTTGGAAGGTTAGATCAACGATGACCATCTACATATTTTTCTCTACAGGTTTCATTTAAAAAGAGTAAGCATGTTCTTAATGATATAAAGACAGTTCATATTCACTACCCGTATTTGCTCTACTATTTGATGGGTTCCAAATGGTAGAGCAAATGCCAGCATTTATTTTACAGTTCCAGGGTTTCTTCTTCCATGGGTTTTATTGTCCTTCATCTGGATGTCAAATGTAGCAAACCTTGAGAATGAATATATTAGAAAGTACATTATCAATAGGTGAATGATATGACAACCTTGTCTTGTGCACTGTGTTGTAGTGCTGTGTTACATATAAATGAAGTAACATTGTTTTTTGTTTTGGTAACAGGGATCTTTGGATTCAAACTTTTATTCGTTGTTACAATTTGAAGATGCAGCGGTCCATAAAGTAAGTTTGAAAAATGATATTGCCTTTTTGGTATGAAGAAGAAATTAGAACATGGGGCACTTTCATATTAAATCATGTTCCATGGGTGTGCTACAGCTCAGTTCCTGGAGCACCTTCTATGGTTTGTGCACAGGGTTGGTTTGCATGGTGATATCCTATCCTGTTGTAGCCCTTGGATTACCAGAATTTATAGGACACGTTCTTGCCAAAGGATTTAAGACACTTTTCATATATTTTTTTGTTTTCTATCTGTTAAACAGATCACATCAGTGTTATTGGATTGTTCTGTAATGAATAATGGTTTTTCAACCATTTATCAACAATAAATTGAGCGTATGATCCAGTGGTTGCCTAAAACCAAGCAATATACTACTCGCATGTTCAATTTATTGCCTGAATTCAGTCGATCGAATCGGGCAATAAATTAATGGCCTCAATAAAGTTTATTGAAAAATGGATGAAAACGGAAATACAATGGCAATTTTGTCGAACGTGAGCAGATTTGTTCTCCCGGATTTAACCATTTCAATTTTGATTCCATCTTTTGGTGGTTGATCTGGTCATCTAAATGCTTACCTTTTCTTCACAATTAAATCTTAAACTTTCCTGTTCGGCCATTATACCGGCGGTCTACCATCAGGTGATTAGACATTTAAAAAGAACTTTCAAGGGCAGCCCCTAGAGAGTATTAATTTAACCTCGCCCACTCATGATACATTTTTTTTTTGCTAGTGTCCTCAGGTGATGAAACTGTACTGTGAAGAAATATTTTTCATTTAAACCATTCATTTTTTCCAGAAGCTTTAATAAAGATCTGACCACTTATTGCATTCAGGTAAATAGCAGTTTCCAAATCTGTTACCCTTGGGGTGTACCTTGGGGACTGTACCTGACGAAACTTAATGGGGTCCTGCATTAGGTTGTCACCTTGGTCCGAAGTGCAGTGTGTGTAGCTAGCTGTAGGGTGCTACACAGGTCCAGGGCCATAGTTTTTGGCCCTTGAAGACCCTTTCCAGTCTATGCTGACAGTATTGGGCAGCACAGTGGCTAAATTGTTAGCACTTCCGCCTAGGGTTGTTGGTTTGAATCCCAGCCACAGCACCACCTGCCTGGAGTTTGCATGTTCTCCCTGTGCCTGTGCGAGTTTGCATGTTCTCCCTGTGCCTACTCCGGTTTCCTCCCACACGCCAAAGACATGATGGTAGGTTAATTGGTTCCTGTCTAAATTGGCCCTAATATGTTTATGTATGAATGTAAGTTAGGGACCTTAGATTGTACGCCCCTTGAGGGTTAGGGACTGATCTGAATGTTCAATATATATGTGTAAAGTGCTGCGTAAATTGACGGCGCGATATACGAACCTGAAATAAATAAATAATATTGGGTAAAGCCTTGACCTCTAGTAGTCTCAACTTCATGTACATAAATAGATGTGGTGCTCTAATGCAAACTGTATATGTCCCACTTTTAAATATATCAAAGTGTGAAATAGACAATTATCTGCTGAACATCCTCCAGTTTTCTTGTGACATGCTTCACCTAAAATGGTAGTTCAATTTTTGGTTTATCAGTCCACTCATTCCACAAAATATTTTCCCATTAGTGTTGTGTGCCAACGTGCTCTTCGGCAAATTTCAGGTGCGCAGCAGGTGTTCTGCCATGAACACCGTGCCTGTTCAAAGATGGACAGATGGAAGACTCATGAACAGAGATGATTGCCAGTTCCAGTGATATTTTCAAGCTTTAGTTTTTACTTGTGGGTTCTTCTTTATCTCACTGAGGATTCTACGTTGTGCCTGTTGAGTCATGTTGGCTGGGAGCACACTTCTAGGAAGAGTTGCCACAGAACTAAACTGTCTCCATTTTTAGACAATTTGTCTGTTGACTGATGGATACCTAAACACTTTGTGATTGCTTTGTATCCCTTCCCAGCCTTATGCAGATTATGCAATTATTCTTGATTGTATGTCTTCAGAGAGCTCCTTTTTGCAAGGGATGGTTCACATCAGCTGATGCTTCTTATGAACATAAATCTTAAAATGTTTGAGTGTTTTTTTTTTTTTTTCAGTCAAGGTAGCTGTAAACCAAACTTCCAAACTCATTTCATTAATTGGACTTCAGGTGTGCAAATTATTGAACCCAATTAGCTGAAGTAAATAGTCTATGGATTCACTTACTTATACCTTTAGCACTTTTCACAGCTAAGTGATGCAGTAGTTGTTCAGCAGTTCATGTCAGGTTTACATCTGGTTTAGGACAGGATTAGCTGTAAGGATTATCCTGTTCACACACATGCGGTTTAGAAATGGTTCCGGTTTAGTCACTAGCCTGTAATCCACACCTGAACTTGACTGCACTGCTCAGAAATTGGACAGGACTCTTTTTCAAACCACACTGAATCTGAACCGCCAGTGCACCAGACATATGTGAACAAGTACCATAGGATGCAATGTTTTTTCACATGTCATGTGGATTGGATGCAGTTCAAACTGCATCCAATTTGCATATATGTGAACCAACACTAAATGTTTAATGGGTATGTTCAATAAAGACCGAAGAAATTGGAATTGTTTGTGTGCTATCTGCTTAAGAACATTGTGTTTTTATATTGTTAGGACTTAGATGAGGAGCAGATCATATTTTATGGCAAATTACTGCAGCAAACCAATTCATTTGCATACTTTTACTTGCCACTGTAGTTGTCAAATGATCAACATAGTGTTCTCATATATTTGTAAGCACTTGCATATATTCCATCAGATATAGAACACAACACAGCTTGAAACAAAATATGGAGTAAAAGGTTCCCTTATAGAAAGCTATGTCATCATTCTGAAACCACATCATAGAATCCAAAATAATATGTTTATGTGCAAAAAAAAAAAGTATAAAAAGTTTAATGCTAACCAGGGGCGGACTGACCATTGGGGAACTCGGGCACTGCCCGAGGGCCCGGGGTCAGTAGGGGGCCCCATGAGATGTCCCTGGTACCTTTCATAGGCTTTTTTGGGTGTGATTTGAGTGTGGGCGAGGACACGGGCCCCATGATCCCCTATTGCCCGGGGGACCCATGAGTTGTCAGTCCGCCCCTGATGCTAACAAAAATAGTGTCCATGTAACACACCAAGAATAATAAAAAAAAAGTATCCGAGATAATACAAAGTATAATGAAATTCTTCCTCTTTAATGTTCCTTAAAAAACTGTTCAAGTGAATCTTCATCTATATCGACACTATTCCTTAATGATCTTTTCAAACTTTAATTTACCACAAGAACAGGCATGTCTTTACTCAAGACAGGCAAGCTCAGGTTGTGTTAATGTGGTTGTAAAGGTTAGATTTGTTTTTTTCACCTTAATGCAGGGAAGGCCACATTCGTATTCCCCCCAACCCCAAAACCATACTTACCAGAGGCCTTTCTCGATCCAGCGCTGTGCCTTGCTGCAGCTGCTGTGTATTTCTCCTCATAGGACAGAGAGACAGCAGTGGGAGCCATTGGCTCCTTTTGCTCTCAATCAGATTGAGTGGGGTTGAGCCTCGCTCTGTTTCTACGAATGTACAAAGCTTGGCTCGGGGGCGAGCCTGCACATGCTCCCCCATAGCAAGGAGCTTGCTGCGGTGGTGCATACAGATGAGGAACAGAAGCACCTACAGGGGATACCAGAAGAGGGGGTTTGGGGCCGCTCTGTGCAATACCACAATCATTTACATACTGAAAGAACATTTCCATAGACTTTGGTATGTTCCTCCATATATTGAAAATATCAATAAATCTTTTCCAATATAAAATATTTTGGGCCGATCCATGTTAATATTATCTCCTTTCCATTTTGACATAAATTAGCCATAATTGGGACATACTGAACCCCTATGGCAACACCTTTTCCTGGTAAATAAAAGTGCTCTTTATGCCAATTCATCCTTTTAATGGCAAAATAAACATTGCCCCAAACATTGCATTTGTTTATCTTCCATTCTTGACTGGTTCTTTAACATTAACTCCTCTGCTTTAGAGCTATATTTTATTTGTTTATATTGAATTTACATAAATTGTAGCAAAGATGTAATTCTCTTCCTAAAGTATCTCTGTAAGCAATACAATATGGTATCTACTAACCTTCAAAAATGATCAAGTTTTTTTACTTCAGTGGTTGCTAGTAAACATAAATATATTCCCCTAGTCTAGATGACAGAGAATTTATCCTGCTGACTATTTTTCTTCCTGGGGGGCATGTCGTATTCTTGTATATCTTGGGAAGGTAATATATATTGTAGGCTTTCTAGGGGCCATCGGTAGTCTTGTGGGTTTGGCCATTATTATACCAAATCCTATCATCCAGTCCTGTGTGTATCTCTACCTTGACTCCCCCTAATGGCAATTTATAATATTACAACATACCTATTGTAATCAATAAAAGAAGAAAATGTTCAAAAAGAGAAAAAAATGTAATCAAACATACTATAATCTATAAATAAAAAGTAATACATTCTTTGCCAATAACTTTGGTGAGATTCATACCTGTTAGGTTTTTGGAGGTTGTTTATATAGGAGCGAAAAATGTATTTGCCAATGGCAAGGAAATTGCCTTACATTGCCTTGATGTGGACAGGACTATCAGGGTTTACCTGGCAGGCACAGCCTCTATTATCTAGACTGAGTCCCTCTTTGTCCCACCTGTGAGCTTTCATAAAGACATCCTGCTTCCTGCTCCACCATTGCTTGTTGTATGAGGCAACCTATATCCAGGGCCTATGCACTTAGGGACAGAATTTTATTTTCCTATCAAAGCTCATACCAACAGGGCTGTTGGTGTCTCATAGACTTTTCAGCATCAAGCTTTTGGTTCCCAGATTTGCATGGCAGCACCTGGTCCTCTGTTCATATGTTCAAGTTCTACCAGGCAGCTGATGCGTACTTTGCTCGCACTGTGATTAAAGTTGTTAATGGACTGTTTTGTTTTGGGTTCCTTAACATTTGTTTTCTTGTGAGCCTGCTGGCAGTTCTGTTTGCTATGTTGTTGCCCACCCCTCAGTTTGTTGCTAGTGTAAAATAAGTAATTTACAGGCAGGTTAGAATTCTTTTTTTTTTTTTAGAATTCTTTTTTTGACGTCACATCACTTCCGGATCTGGAGGGGAGTGGATGTGTCTGCTCTTTTCCTCCCTCCCCTATATCACATCCTGCCGCACCCACCGAACCAGTCTCCGGCCTGCAGATTGGCAAGCAGAGCCCAGAACATATAGCAGCGGAGAGGCTGACATTGTAGGCTGTGTGGAAGCAATCGGGTGGCACCACTGCAGCCCAATTGCTTCTTCCGGACAGGTGAGCCCGCAACAGGGCTAAAGGCAAAAAAACCCTACCTGCCCAGCGCCTGGAACTGCATGTCTTGGGCGATAGGAATTGAACATCCCTGTCCGAAAAGGATGAACCAGGGGCGGACTGACAACTCATGGGGCCCTCGGGCAATAGGGGTACATGGGGCCCCTGTGTCCTTGCCCAAACTCAAAAAACCCTATGAAAAAGGTACCAGGGGCATCTCATGGGGCCCCCTACTGACCCCGGGCCCTCGGGCAGTGCCCGAGTTTCCAAATGGTTAGTCCGCCCCTGGGATGGATCTATAGTAAAAGGAGTCACAGATTCTAGGGTACGGATGTTGGTTCCTTCCTGTGATACTGAGAAATTGCCCTTTAGAATCCATGGATGAGTGTGGGTTCGGGTCAATTGTTGCCGTGGGACTGCCCTCTGTGTGTCTTTTTTAAAAAGACATGTTGCACGGTGTAGTAGAAAAGCCTCTAGGCTCAAGTGAAGCAAGGCCTTCCATACTCGATCTGAAACAGCTGATGCTAAAGATGGTTGTAGGTGGCTGAACGGGAACAAGTCACTGAAGGTGGCCAGTGTAATGAGACTGGAGACTGCTTGATTCATGAAGCATTTTCAGAACCATATTAAACAGAAGGATGTCTTTTAGGTTGAGGAGTGTGCACAACACTCCATCTAGAATGTCATGTTAGTGCTCAGCTCTGTGCTTAGCTCCCTCAGTTTCAACCATTGCTTCTCTAAAATTGGCTGTGGGGGGAATTTGAAAAATAAGACCCAACAGTACCGACCATGAGATGGCTCCCTGTGTTCAGCCCAACCTGGCTTTGCTCACTGAGTCTTTAGCGACTGAGTAACACCAGGGCCTGTATCAATGGCTTCTACACTCGGAAAGCACTCTGCAGATAACAAACATAGTACATAATAGTCTGGAAAAGAGTCACAATGCGTAGCCCAGTGTCTGAAGGTCAGCCATTTCATGTCCAGAGGCCTACTTAATGTGTGCCAGCTGCTGGTTTAGGGATTTTACCCTTTAGCACAATTTTTTATTTTCAAGTGAGCTACTTACTACATGGGACTTCAGAGACTGGATTACACTAGAGGCTGCCCTGTGGATCTGGACTTGGGGAGCACTTTGCGGCTAACATAGTATACAATAGTCTGGAAAGCACCATAATGCAGAATGTGAATGGAACATTCTAGACTAGCCTTGCAATCTTCTATTCCAGTGGGGTCTGTATACAGCCTCCAAAGCTATTGCTGACTATAAGCCAATCTGGATAGCTACCATGTACAGACTAGCTCAAGCTATGCTTTTTGAAGTCTTGATTGAAGTCTCCGAAGAAAACAAAATATCTGTAATTGTCTAAAATATCTTCATTGAAGAAAAAAAAAATCTAAACATAACACTAAGAAATCTAGTTAGACTTTATTTCAGCAGAGTTGAAAAAAGTCATCCAACCTCCGAGGGAACTAGCAGAAAAGTGAGGCATGATGATTGGAGGTGGAGCTCTACAGGGGCTAGCTTGACATTTTTTGTTTGTCAGTTTCCCAACCTCCTGACCAAAAGCAGTATAACCCAAATGTCTAATTACTAAATTCCTCTGTTCTTCAGCGGACAATAAAGTATATAAATCTTCTTATTTAGTAACAAGTGTTGTGTTCTTTATTGCCAGTAACCTCAAACACTTTCTTCAACTGCTGTCCTGTATCAGTTAAAGAGGAGGTTCAGTCTGTAAAACAAAACAAAAAAAATTAAAATTAGCTACAAATCCTGTAGCTGCTAACTTTTAATAAATGGACATTTACCTGTTCAGGGATCCAGCTCCATCCCGACCCGGGCTAATTCTTCACTAGTGTCTGGGTTCCTGCCTCCGGCAGCCAGGCGTGTGGCTTTCAGCTTCACAGCCAGCTGCCCACCGGGCATGCATGAGCCATGCTGCGCTTTGTTCATGGTCCTGCAGTCTTCTAGAACCTGTGACATGTTCCAGAAGACTGTGGGGAGGGAGGGGGGAAGGAGAACTTCAGCTTGGATGGCTTAGGCGTTACGAACCAAAGTGGGACTGGGTACCTGCCAAAACTAGGTACCCCCCCTCCAAAATTGCATGCAAAGTTAGGCAGAGGAAGGGGTAGGATGTCTTAAAGCAGAACTTCCCCTTTTGGGTGGAGTTCCGCTTTAAGAGGGTTGAAACAAATCAATTACCACTGACAGTGGTGCTTACAAGGATGATTATTTGATTTATTTAAAACCTTAAGCCAAAATGGAACAAAACCTCATGCAGTGTATCCACTTATAAAGTGTGAGCTGGTGTTTGGCTTCTATTTGTTACTGGCCATATCGGCAGGTGACAACAGAGAGAAGAAAGCCTAAGAAAGGAAAGCTAATGAAGCCACCACTTCTAAGGATTGTTAAGCTGCTATATGTTACATTTTTGGTTTTAATACTAGGGATGCACCGAATTTTCGGTAGCCAAAAACACCCCTTTCGGCCATTGGCCGAAATGAAAAAAAGCACTGATACAGGTGCCGAAAAAACCCCGCCATTGTCACCTGGTAGTTCTCAGCCTTACCTGAGAAACCATCAATCCCGGCTCTGGGCATAGAGATGAGTGAAGGAAAGATGGCCACCACTCATCTCTATGCCCTTGGAGGACTGGAGCAATGTCACTTCCCTTTCTGCCCATTTTTTTTTTTCTAAAGCACTAGTTAAATGCTTTCTTTTTGATCCAATGCTTTACATTGCAGAGGAGAGATGTGGGGTCTTAATGACCTCTTATCTCTCCATAAAGAGGACCTGTCACTAATTATTTCTATCACAGGGGATGCATGCATTCCTTGTGATAGTAATAAAAGTGATTACAATTTTTTTTAAAGGGACAGTGCAAAAATAAATAATAAAAAAAGTTTAACGTACCCCCGTGCCTGTGTGCTCACACGTAGTGGTGAACGCATACGTAGGCCATGCCCACATATGTAAACGGTGTTCAAACCACACACGTGAGGTATCGCTACGAACGTCAGAGCAAGAGCAATAATTCTCGCACTAGACCTCCTCTGTAACTTTACATTGCTAACCTGTAGAACTTTTTAAAGCATCACCCATGGAGATTTTTAAGTACCACAGTTTCACGCCATTCCACAAGCGTGCACAATTTTAAAGTGTGACATGTTGGGTATCTATTTACTCGCCATAACATCCTATATATATATATATATATATATATATATATATATATATATATATATATATATATATATATAATTTTTATTTTATTTATTTTTTAATCCGTGTATTTTTTTCAAAAAAAAAAATATTAATTTTTAAAAACTGCGCATTTCGGTTTTGGCTTTCGGCCAAGTGCATTTTGAATTGTGGTTTTTGGTACCAGAATTTTAATTTCGGTGCAGCACTATTTAATACCATTTTAGTATCACACTGCAGTGTTTGTGGGTTTATGGTCAGGTTTGGCTATTTTGAGATACTTTTATTTCAATAACTGTTATTTTAGTCTTGTTTTGCATCATTTGTGTTGCATACCCTATTCAATTTTTGAATTAAGAATTGCAGAAAATTGTAATACAAGTTAAAAATGAAAGTCCATCTCGCCAAAATGTTATTTTCTTTGGATAGAGCTAAAAAGTTATTTAAGCCTCTTCCAGATTTTTTTTTTTTTTTTGCTGCCTGGGGATATTTACTAATTTACTGTCTGAGGAGGAAGTGATTGGAAATCTCTCTAACAGGGACACAAAGTGTGACTAGTGTTAGGCTATATTGTAGGTAAACTCAATGATTTCATCTTCCCCATTCACTCTCTGCATGCGCTGCAATTCTTTGTTTTGCAGCGCAAGTACTTTTTTTTAGAAATTCACATTTTATTTTATCTGTGCTCAGATCATTGTTTAGAAATGCTGAAGAACATCAAAGTAATCATTATCAAATCTGAGAGAGACATTTTTTTCCTTTCAATAATGCTTTCATTGGAGCTATCATCTGATAAACGTTGCTCCTTTTTTTTTAACCCCATGAATACAACACGAGATGCCTGCTAATCTTCAGCTTTCACCTGTTTGAGGACTGTGCAGCATGCTTAACCACTTTGCCTGTCCCTCTCTCTTGTTCACCCGCTTTGGATCAGAGCAATTTTTACAATTCTGCAATGGACTCGTTTATTAAGCAATACCTTTGTCATTACCAGGGTGGATTTGATTTAAATCACTAGTAAAAAGTCTCGATTTATAGCATAATAATCATAAGAGCAACTGCCATCTACGATATGTCCCGCAGCTGCTCCTCCTCTGACCCGCCGTTGACTCACCAACAGTCCCATTCACTTTAATGGGACGGCTGGGGATGCTTCAGTGACACCAGAAGGTGAGGGACGTGGCGGCAGTAGGCTAGTGGATGCCCACAAAATGACAGATGCTCTTTAAATGTAAGGAATAGAACTCATTCTTGCTGGTAGTTAAAATCTTTAATATTTGCGAACCAAATGAAGATTTCCTTTTTAAAATAATAAGCTGTCAGGTTAGTAAAACAGTGATATCAGAACCGATTTTAGGTTAATCACACATAGTTGGTGAACTATTCAAATTCTTTTATTTCATGTTTTTTCTCCTGGTTAATGTGAAATTGTGTGAATGCATCAATGCAGTGCATGTTATCTTAGCTTGCAGAGCTTGGATTCATTGAATGAGTTTAACCAAGAATGTAAATATTGCAGAATATACAGCCTCATGTTACATAGCTAAGTTCCATTTCATGCTGAATAAACAAGATTATTAACCACTTGCCATCCGCCTACTGTTTTTAAACGGCAGGACGGTGTCACTCTAGGGGCGGGTTGCCGTTCATAAACGGCACCCGCATTTTCTAGTTGTGCGCGCTCCCTCGGAGCACACAGCACCGCGATCCGGTGCCCGCTGTGTGCTCCGGACACAGTGGAACACCAGTCGTCAGATGGGACCTCTGTGTGAGGTCCCGATCATATGATCACTGATTGGCCAATCAGTGATCATATGCAGAGTAGTAAGCAAGATGTCACTTGTGACATCATTGCTTACTACGTGTGAAATCTGTGAATGATCACCGAGGTCACATGGTACAAGGCTATTCACAGCAGTCTTGTACCATGTGACAAGCTGTGACCAAGCACAGCTCACTCAGTAGTTCTTAATGGCTGTAAGAATGCATCCAGAGAGAAGGAGAATAGATTGCTTTTATAGCCTTTATGGGTGTAAAAGCAATCAGTGTAAAAAAAAAAAAAAAATCTTCATCACACCCCACAATTAGTACAGTGTCACCATGGTGACACTGTACTACTAGGGTGACAGTATGTGAAAAAAAAAACAAAAAAAACAAATAATATAAAAAATATAATACATTTTTTAAAAAAAATTATAATTTTTGGTTATAAACTAATTTGTGTTCATTTGTTTTTACTAAAAAGATAACGGAATAAATTTTGGCCAAGATTTATGATGAAATATTAAATCCCAGGGGTGAATAAATACCACTAAAATAAAGGTTTATCTGTCTCAAAAAATGCTAAAAAATTCATATAGGTACAGTGTTGCATGACCGCGCAATTGTCATTCAAAGTGTGATAATGCTGAAAGCTGAAAATTGGCCTGGACAGGAACGGGGTGAAAGTGTCCGGACCGGAAGTGGTTAACGTATCTTAAATAGAAAACTATCTTTAGAAAGATTTTTACTTCAAAAGCATTTTATTAAAATAAATTTGATAAAAATACAAAAAATCAGATTTAAAGAAAAAAAATCTGATTGAAATTTAAAAAAAAATCAGATCTTTTAAATTAAAAAAAAAAAAAAAAAATCAATTTTTATCCACCCTGGTCATTACTAAAGATAACAAGGTAATACATATATTGTGTTTAAGGACAAACAAGTACAGCTTTCTTTTCATGATATTGTCTTGCAACAATGATTTTTTTTTCCTTAATCCCTTGACAATAAAACGCAGCAAATCTAAACAAAATTTACTTTTTTTTATTATTATTTTTGAGCAATGTTGGTTTTAAAATAAGTGTTACTGCACATAAAAAGCGTGCATTTTGTTCTGTAATTTGTCCTGTTTAAAATGACACTAAAATTATGATTTTGGTACAAAGTATTGCAAAATGTAAAAATGAAACGTTTTTTTAATTTTTATTTTAAATTTTGCACTTTTTAAATGGGAAATGTGTAAATACAGGGGTTGGACAAAAAAATAGAGACGTTACATGATTTGCAGGTTTGACAACCCATTTCATGAGGGCAAATTGTTGGTGCCCCCTTAGCTCGTGCCTCTGTGATCAAAGTTGCCTATTTATTTGCCGTGCATTATTAAAGGATATGATGGCATATACAGTTTTTGGGACAACACTGATGAGCATAAGCGCGGTCGATATGGTCAGCTGACAAAAAGAGACTAAAGGACATTGCGTGGGATTGTGACCTGGAATAAGAGAACTGTTGCTGCAAAAGTGACTGCAGATCTCATTCTCAGTCTTCATGGGACTAGGATTGAGCTCTGGAGTCACTATTGCAGCAGTTATTTTCCTATTTCAGAAGGAAGATTCCCACATTTTGTCTCTCCATCAGTTGACCATGTTGACTGCTCTTATGCTTATCAGATGATGTTTTGTCAGAAACTGTATATGCTGTCATAACCTTTGACACAAGTCTGTATTACTAGCAGCGCGCGCAGTGAATGACGAAAGTGAGGCGTCTCTCCTGTTGGCTAGGTGTCTCATCACACAGCGCAAGCAAAAATTTTACTTTTGCTGTCAACACAAAACATGTTTTCCCTTTCACACCTGAAAATCATATAGTGTTTCCATTTTTTTGTCCAACCCTGTGTATGTTCAATATGTAAAAATATTAATAAACACAACAAAAACAAAGTTTAAATATTAAAGCGATTTATAAAAGTTCAATTTTTTTTTTTTTGTAAAATAACAAACATGTCTATAGTAACCTACTGAGTGCAGTGGTTTTGCACAGAACAGCGTGGATTCTCCTTTTCTCGGGTCTCCCGCAGGCTCTCCTGGCTCCTCCTGTCTGTCGGGTGCCCCCACAGCAAGCAGCTTGCTATGGGGGAACCTGCTGCTCCTTGTGTCCTTTCACACATAGAGTCGTGGCTTGGCCCCACCTCCTCTCTCCTCATTGGCTGACTGGCTCTGATTGACAGCAGCAGGAGCCAGTAGCTCCCTCTTGCTGTCTCAGCCAATGAGGAGGCAGAGACCTAGGGCAGCCAAGGATGTCATTCACATCACTGGATCATGATAAGGATCAGGTAAGTATTGAGGGGGCTGGGGGAGCTGCTGCACACAGAAGGTTTTTTACCTTCATGCATAGAACGCATGAAGGTAAAAAAACCTACAGCCTTTACAACCACTTTAATGGTTAATTAAAAAAGAAACAAAAAAAAAATCATTAAGAATATTATTGTTTAAAGAGAGGAGCCTAAGGAATTAATTAGGGTTGGCTCAAGTAAACTAAGGGTTAATATAGGATTAAACAGCGGAACATTTCATTGTTGAAAAGAGTTGCTTCAAAGTTTTACTAAACCTACTACAGTAAAATCGGTCTGTATATGCAGTAAAGAATGCTTGTTATACTCTGTGGAGCCTAAGGGGTTAATCTGTTGCATTGTGTAAAAAGGTTGTTTGATCCTGATTTCTCTGATCCTCCTCTTTTTCTGTCCCCAATCCATCAGCTTATAGTTCAGAGCCCTAGGGGTCGCTTGCTGGAAAGATTTTTTTTTTCTTTGGGAGGGTGCATGTGATCAGCACAGGGCCAATCGGTGCTGTCCAGACAGAGGGACAGCCTCATAGGACAGTCAGAGCAGAATGAAAACTTCTCCTACAAGTTTTAACCAGTGCTCGGCCTGACATTAACCACTTGAACTCCAGAGGATTTACCCCCCTTAATGACCAGGCCTCTTTTTGCTACTCGGCACTGCACTAATTCAACTGATAATTGCGCGGTCATGCAATGCTGCACCCAAACTAAATTTACGTCCTTTTTTTCACACAAATAGAGCTTTCTTTCGGTGGTATTTGATCACCTGTGCGCTTTTTATTTTTCACGCTATAAACAAAAAAAGGCCAAAAATTTTGAAGAAAAACAATATTTTTTACTTTCAGCTATAGAAAATATAAAGTAAACTCAGTTAATTATAAGTTTAGGCCAAAATGCATTCTGCTACATGTTTTTGGTAAAAAAAAATCCCAATAAGTGTATATTGATTGCTTTTTGTGAACGTTATAGCGTCTACAAACTATGGTATAGATACTGCAATTTACGCCATTTTTTTACTATACAGCGCTGCGCTAGTTTAACGGACAGTTGCACGGTCATGCAATACGGTACATAAATGAAATTTACATCCTTTTTTTCCCACAAATTGAGCTTTCTTTTGGTGGTATTTGATCGCCTGTGCGGTTTTTATTTTTTGCGGTATAAAAAAAAAGGCTGACAATTTTGAGGATAAAAAACTATTTTTGGACTTTTTGCTATAAAACATGTCCAGTACAAAAAAAATGTAAAAATCAAATTTGGTCATAAATTTCTGCCAAAATGCATTCTGCGACATGTCTTTGCTAAAAAAAAAACCCCAATATGTGTAAATTAATTGGTTTACGTGAAAGTTATAGCGTTTACAAATGGTGGGAAAGATACTGGGATTTTTAGGTTTTTTTTTATACTAATAATGGCGGCGATCAGCGACTTATGGCGGCGATCAGCGACTTATGGCGTCGATCAGCAACTTATGGTGGGACTGCGGGGGACATTCTGACATTGGGGGGTACTGACTTGGGGTCACTGACATCCCCAGTGACACCAATACAGTGATCAGTGCAAAAAAAAAAACACTGACACTGTACTAATGGCACTGGGGAGGAAGGGGTTAAGTTTATTTTTCAGGGAAAGGGTTAACTGTGTGAGGGGAGTGTTTTACTAGGGGGCGGGGGTGTGTACTGCAGGGAACACCGCTGATCGGGAGAGAGAAACTCTTCTGTCCCGATCAGCGTGTCCTGGAGCTGTCAGGGAACTGACAGAAAGCACAGCTACTGCAGCTGTGCTCTCTGTCAGCGTTTGCCGCCGATCGCCGGGACACAACCGGTAACGACCGCTGGCTGTGATCGGCATCCGTGGCTGTGATCGGCGGGACAGGTAGGGCGGCGGCACGCCTCGCGTACGCCCTCTACCTGTTTACAAAACACACGTTTTAAAACGTGCTTTTGCCCAGCCATGCCGCCCTGCCGCCGTATTTCTACAGTGGCTGTGCGGCATGTGGTTAATAGAAGTCACAAGACTGCTAAATACTGCTGATGAAAGGTACTTAGCAGTTTATATTTACTACAATAATTGCATTTCCATGTTGTGTGTACTGTGAGAGACCAGATATAGTGAATGCAGGGTCCTGGGTTTAGTAACACTTTAACTGACATTTTTAGATCTGGTCCATTTCTTTGATCTACGGATGAATGAACACAAAGATACAAATGTAACAATATGTAATTTTGTATCTTTGTGTAATCACAGTCTGAAGCAGTATTTATAAACACTGTCAGATTTATTTTTTTGACTGTTAGAGCTGCCAACTTCTCTGAGTATATTGTAATTCTGGCTATGATTAAACATAGATGAAAATTATGGAATACTGGGAGGGGATACGAAAAGCTGGCCAGAGAGACTGGATGTGCTAGTCATGCTCTGTGTGCAATGATGAAGCTTTGTTGGGCGTGTGTAGCACACCCAAAATCTGCAACTCATTAAACTGATATTTTAGGAGGTCCACTCTCAAGTAGAGTAGCAGTGGTGTTAAGTGTCCTCCAGCTATAAACTGCCTAACTAGAAAAATGGGGGCCCAATTTTTTTTTTTGTCTAGCTAGAGTGAAGAAAGGATAGAGAACCACTGTCAGGTTTTTATTGTGGTTTGTCACTCACACATTAGAGATTTGCCTTTTATTTCTTCAATAGACAAGAAGATATGGAAAATCACTGGGCACTAAGACTGCAACAAAATTCTTTTGTAGTGAAATGGGAAAGGGTTAGAATATGTCAGGCTATTACTGTCTATCTCTTCTGGGTCAGATGATGACCACCATCGTCCTTTTGTTTTTCTACTGACACAGGGGCAGGAGGTGAGGAGAAATCTTCTTAACAGAAAAGCATAAAAACTTGACTGAAGTATTTGCTCTTCCTAAGTCTTATCATAAAAAAGTAACTTTTTAAATTTGGAATGGCAGGGTACACCTACACCGGAATTGGTTGTGATACTAGACTGCATTTGAGATGGTTTTTATATTCCAGGTTCCAGTACTTGCTCTGTAATATGATGACAGTATAGAATACTTTGCTGTTCTCTGTGTTATAATGACATATACTGTAGATTGAGATAATAGACGTCTGAGAGAAATATCCTTAATTAGGGCATAGACAGCATGAACATTTTGACAGTTCTGAATCTTCTCATTCTATGGAATGGTAGTTGGGCTTTAATTGCTAAATATGTGCTAAATGTCAGATTATGTTTAGCATGGTTGAAAATTGGCATATTCCAATATACCACACATATGAATGCTGCCGTCTGCTCCCGCTGTGTGGGCGTCCATCTCTCATCGCCAGGATCTCTTGCATATCATATTTATAAAAAGCACAGTGGATATGGGAAGTAGTACATGTGAGGTATGATTTCATGTCACTCAGAAAGGATTGAGGGAGAGAGCAACTGACAGCTGCAGTAACCTGAGACTTCACAAATCTAAAGGCTAGTTAACACTCTTTGAAAACAAATCACAGTAGTGGGTGCAAAGCACAAGGCATAAAACTAATAGCTTTTTATCTATCATTTATACAAGAAAGTGTTGAGAAGTAATTCAGTTCAGGGGTTTACACTGCTAGTGCAGAACTAAAATATTTCTTTAAATACACCAGAGAAAAGACCAAAAATCAGAATTGTTGCACAGTAATCCGGTTTGTCAGATGTGGACAACACAGCATAGAGATTCTGTGTTGGGGAACAAAAAACAAAACTGCTGCAGGGATAAAGTGCAGGCACCTAGTGATGCACATAGCCACAGCAACCTACTGTCCTTTAACTGCTGAATCCCAGACTATTGTAAAAGCCCTGGATCTCCAAGTAGTATCAGAACTCGCAGATATGCCCCTTCAACACACTTTTCCATTGACCATCAGTTGATCACTATGATGGGCAGACTCTCTGGCCAATAGGAATATGTTGGAGCCTGGGAAGGTGTTCCCACAATCAGTAGGTGCTGAAGCTTTGCTCATCAGCCTGACATTCTGCCTTACAAGAAGGATTTGTGAGGTTGCTGTAGGTATATGGACTTTACACCTGTTTCTGTTCCCATAACAGAGTGTATTTAAAAGATAACCTGTAGTGTAAAGGAATCTTCCGTTTCCGAGCTCCTTAGGAACATGTGATTTGCCTGGTTTTCTCTGGCATTGTTACTTTAAAGCGAAGCTTTATAAGTCCATAGCTACAAAAACTGTAGCTGCTGACATTGAAAAAACAGCCACTTACCTGTCCTACGAACCAGCGGTGTGATTACCGACCATCCTCTCTTCCCGGTGCCGGCATCTTAAGTGTGGGCACCCAGCTGGGACAGTTTGCGGCTTCACAACTAGGTGACCACTGTGTGTGCGCAAGTTGCACTGTGCATTGTGAATGGTCCTGTCGTTTTCCCTGGAAAAACTTCTGCTTCCAATCGCCCAGGCGGTCAAAGCGGAAGTGGAAGCGGGTACCTGTCAAAATCAGGTGCCAATTCCTCACGGGGGTGGGGGACCAGACCTTAAAGTGGAACTTTGGGTGGAGCTTCTCTTTAAGGCACTTGCCTAATAATAGTGGAGAATGTCACAGTAAAGCAAGAATACCTACTTGACTTGGCAGTCAGCATGACAATCAGGCACAGAAGCATTTTCAGAAGGGTAGGTCAGCAGAGGCAGCTTCCATATACTCGCAACACAGGTTTCCTATAATGACCCCATTCGACCTGTCAGAAAGCATTGGTGTTGAGTGTCTGCCATATGTAACCATTTTTTTGCCTGTCAAACCTTCGTATCTGATCTGTGTTGTTTTACCGATATTTTTTTGTGGCGGTCCTTTTGCTTTATAGAGATGATGTGTTGTTGTTTTTTTTTTTTTTTTGTCAAAGCGTAATTAAATAAGCTGAAGTTAGTATCTCATTGACTACCATGCACAGCTGCACCAGATTTTGCACTCTAGATTTAGTAAATCAACCCTATTGCATTATAACCCCTTATTTGCGTGTGCTACATGTGTCTTCTACCTTGAATGTCCAGTTTCATTCCTTTTTTTTTTTTCCTCCATTGCAAGGTCATTTTTCCAGCCCAAACCAGGAGGAGCTGTAAAGAAAGAAGAGGGGACAACAGAAGATCATGGTTCTAAAAAGGAGAAATGTTCTTCTACCAGTAAAAAGTAAGCATTTGCGTTCATTATTGTTTTTGCATATTTCATCCTTTACATGTGTTAAGTCAGATTTTTTAGAATTAAACGTAGGCTAGGGACTTGTGGTACCATGGGGGTCACATCCTGTTCGGAAGGATATTGGAAAAAAAAAAAAAAAATGGACCAGGCAGATTTTAAGGCACCCATGCAAAATTCTTGAAACACTTTATTTTATTAGTATACATATGATTAAAATATAAAAATAATAAAATCATTGCACATTCTTTCATAACATTACATAATTAGACCTCATCTGGACGGTATGTCACACTCCCAGCGTACATGACCATATACTTCTATACATCCAGTCCACATTGAAAAGCAGTATGTGTAGCATATCAGCTGGGGCTGGGACTAGCTGTAGGCTCTAAACGTTTCCCGGAATCATGTTCTGCTTCTTCAGGAAGCCGGATTACAGTCTGAATCAAAATAAAAAGCATATTGCAAATTGTGCGTACCATAAGATGCATTAGGACCAATCATGTATGTCAAACAAAGAAAATCATGCAGGGGGTCCCACCTTAGAATTTCATATATAAGTTTTAGTAAGCGTGCTGAAAATTACAGATCACCATCATCAAATAGTCTACCAGGCGAGCACTGAGGCTGTCCAGCTGGAAGAAAGAAGGGCCCTTCTAACTGGATGCTTCTCTTGATATATACAGGATATATTTATTTTAACCTAAATGTATGGGGATTTTGAGGATGTTGCTGGATTCAGGACTCCTATAGGCATTTTGTATAGCCTAATTTTTTTATGCTTGTTTTGGATTGGAAAGGGAAGGGTTCAACCACTTGCTAGTTTGTTTTTTGATATTTGTGTCCCATTAGGGAGGGTGTTTTGCATTTCTCTCTTGGAGCAAGAGGAAATGAGAGGAAATCTCTAGTGAGGAGAATTTTCCTCCTGGGAAGTTGTCAACAGAACAGGTGTCCCATTTTAAAGATTTACCTTTGCTTCTTTTTTCTGGAGACAACTCTTATGATTTTGCATCTTTCCTAATTTTCTGTTTAGGTGACAATAACCATTGGGACATATATAGAAAGTGTCTACGTAGTGGTGATGCAGATGGCAATAAAAACTTGACAGGAGTTCTAACCCCTCCATACTCTATCCAAAACCTAACTTAAAAAAACAAAACAAAAAAGAAACCATGTCAATATACGTACACTTCAAGAGAACACTTTGAGATTTTGTATGTTATGTATTTTTCTCTTACAATTTTAAATATTTATGACATTTAAGGACAGTAGTTACTTCTCTATTATTTTTTATTTGTTTATTAAGCATTCACACTTTTCGATAGTGTATTTCGAAGAAAGTTGAACATTTTATGTCATGTTTGTCCCATGGAAGGAGCTCACTTTCTAATGTCCTTAGCACCGTCACGCACTTTAACACATAATTTAGGGCTAGTAAATCGTATGACTTGACATTGTAGATGAAACAAGAGCATGCACTGGAAACTTAAACTAATATTGGAAAACATAAAAACTCCTTGCGGTGAGAGATCTTGGTGGGAATGGAACCTGGAAGGAAGGCAGAGCTCTAAGGCAAAAATGTTAAGCTACCATTCTATCACAGTTTGTCTAAGGTCAGGCTTTCTAGAATGTGTGGGTTTGCAAAGCTAGTACAGTGTACATGCTTGCACTAAACAGTTATGTCTGTAATGAACTGTGATGTAAACCTAGTACAGATAGTATTGTATTTAAATAATGCTAATGTTACTGCCTGAACTGAATTTCACCTGACCTCAAGCACTAGCATACATTGCAAGCTAACCGAGCTTTATAGATTTCCTGCAATATCCTATTTCACCAAGTGGGGATGATGTGGCTGAAATATTTAACTCCATCTGTTTGAACTCTTCATTTGACTGGTTAGAAGACTTAGGCCTCATGCACACTGGATGTTTTGAAAACTCTCTTAGAAGCTTTTCCTGTTGGCAGCAGCGTTTTTTCAGAACAAATGCCCGATGCTTGTAAAAGTTTCTAAAGCTTTTACAAGTGTTTAGGTGCATTTACAGGCGTCAAGCACTTTGGCGTTAATATATTTAATTGGCCAGAATAATAATTTATTCTCACCATTGAAATGAATTAAAGCTCAAGCGCTAAACGCGCCTAGCAGTAACACCCCGGTCACATCGGGTGCAATTTGGCATGCGATTTGCATGCCACACAACTTGCAAATCGCATGCCAAGTCGCACCCAATTGTCCGCTATTAGAACAGTTATATCAGTGTGGTTCCGACTTGGTTGGAGCTGCACCGATTTTTAAAGTAGTGCATGCACTACTTTTGGTGCGATTTGCATAGACATCTGTGTCAGATGTCTTGCAAATCGCACCTCAAATCGGTAAGTCACCTGACTTTAAAATCGTGTAACGTCATTGTAAGTCGCACAAGTTCAAAATCGGCTTTGATGTGACCGGGGTGTAACACACATTTTCAAGCACTTTTTTTCTGCCAAAACACTGCTGCTCCTGCACGCATTGGTAGTGTTTTTTTTTTTTTTTACTGCCTCTAAATGCCTCTGCCACTAAAAGCTTTTAAAATCCCTAGCGTGCACAGACACATAGAATAAAATAAAGGGGCATTTGGAAGCAGTGAAAAAAAAATCTGATGCTCCTAAAAGTTGCAGGCAAAATGCCCATGCACACAAGACGTTTATTTAACTCTTATAGAAGCCAGCAGTGTTTTTGCTAAACAGTCGTTTAGGAGCGGTTGGGCGTTTTTTTTGTTGGTTTTTTTTACGCTGCTGAACTCACCTCTTCAGGGGAAACTCGAAAAATTTGAATATCGTGCAAAAGTTCATTTATTTCAGTAATGCAACTTAAAAGGTGAAACTATTATATGAGATAGACTCATTAATTTGTCATAATTGTGATGATTATGGCTTATAGCTCATGAAAACCCCAAATCCACAATCTCAGAAAATGAGAATATTGTGAAAAGGTGCAATATTCTAGGCTCAAAGTGTCCCACTCTAATGAGCTAATTAAGCCATAACACCTGCAAAGGGTTCCTGAGCCTTTAAATGGTCTCTCAGTCTGGTTCAGTAGGAATCACAATCATGGGAAAGACTGCTGACCTGACAGTTGTGCAGAAAACCATCATTGGCACCCTCCATAAGGAGGGAAAGCCTCAAAAGGTAATTGCAAAAGAAGTTGGATGTTCCCAAAGTGCTGTATCAAAGCACATTAATAGAGAGTTATGTGGAAGGGAAAAGTGTGGAAGAAAAAAGGTGCACAAGCAGCAGGGATGACCGCAGCCTGGAGAGGATTGTCAAGGAAAAGGACATTCAAAAGTGTTGGGGACTTTCACAAGGAGTGGACTGAGGCTGGAGTCAGTACATCAAGAGCCACCACACACAGACGGATCCTGGACATGGGCTTCAAATGTTGTATTCCTCTTGTCAAGCCGCTCCTGAACAAAAAAAACATAAGAAGGGTCTTACCTTGGCTAATGAAAAACAGACCTGGTGTGTTGCTCATTGGTCCAAAGTCCTTTTTTCTGAAGAGAGCAACTTTTGCATCTCATTTGGAAACCAAGGACCCAGAGTATGGAGGAACAATGGAGAGGCACACACTGCAAGATGCTTGAAGTCCAGTGTGAAGTTTTCACAGTCTGTGTTGATTTGGGGAGCCATGTCATCTGCTGGTGTTGGTCCACTGTGCTTCATTAAGTCCAGGGTCAATGCAGCCGTCTACCAGGAGATTTTGGAGCACTTCATGCGTCCTTCCGCAGACGAGCTTTATGGGGATGCTGACTTCATTTTCCAGCAGGACTTGGCACCTGCCCACACTGCCAAAAGCCCCAAAACCTGGTTCAATGACCGTGGGATTACTGTGCGTGATTGGCCAGCAAACTCGCCTGACCTGAACCCCATAGAGAATCTATGGGGCATTGCCAAGAGAAAGATGAGAGACATGAGACCGAACAATGCAGAAGAGCTGAAGGCTGCTATTGAAGCATCCTGGTCTTCCATAACACCTCAGCAGTGCCACAGGCTGATAGCTTCCATGCCACGCCGCATTGAGGCAGTAATTGCTGCAAGAGGGGCCCAAACCAAGTACTGAGTACATATGCATGCGTATACTTTTCAGAGGTCCGATATTGTTCTATGTACAATCCTTGTTTTATTGATTGCCTGTAATATTCTAATTTTCTGAGATTGTGGATTTGGGGTTTTCATGAGCTGTAAGCCATAATCATCACAATTATGACAAATCACAGCTTGAACTATCTTGCTTTGCATGTAATGAGTCTCATATATTAGTTTCACCTTTTAAGTTGCGTTACTGAAATAAATTAACTTTTGCACGATATTCTAATTTTTCAAGTTTCACCTGTATATTATCCTATGTGCCCATACACATAGACCTTTAGAGGAGTTTACAGGCAGTTCTCTGAAAGCACAAAAACTGCATTCAGGACAAGAGTTTACTGGCATTTAAAATGCTAAACGTGCGTAAACGCTAGGCGCGTTTAGCACTTCAGCATTTATTCATTTCATTGCCAGAATAAATAAAAATTCTGGCCAGTGAAATAATTAAACTTCCAAACGCCAAATGCTGCTAAGCTCTGCTAAGCTCACCTAAACTGGTTTGGAAAAATGCAGCTTTGGTGAGTTTTTAAAGCTGATTTTCTCCTGTCAGAAGACTAAAGCTTTTACAAGCTTTTAGGAGAAAAGCTCTTGGGTGGTAATTTATTTTATTGGCAAGAATAAATAATTTATTCTAACCATTGAAATTATTATTGGTCAAGGGCTAAACACACCTAGCATTTAGGCGCGTTTAGCAGCTTTTTTTTTTTCTGCCCAAACTCTGGTGCTCTTGGACACACTGGCAGTTGTCTTTTTTTTTCCTGCCTCTAAAAGCCCCTGCCACTAAACGCTCCTAAAATCCTATGTGTGCATGGACACACAAGCTAACATGCAGGGGAGTTTAGAGGCAGGAAAATAAAACGCCAGATGCCCACAGGAGCAGCTTTAAAATGTCCAGTGTGCATGAGGCCTTATGGGCATTTATGGATGCTGTTTTTGGTGTCGGGGCTTTTTTTTTCTGCAACCAGTAAACTGCCAGCATGTTGTTGTCCTGTGTGTCCATGCACACATAGGCTTTTATCAGCATTTTTTGGCAAGGGTGTTTTCAAACTGGAAAAACCCCCCCAGAATTACTGCATTTGAAAGGAGTTTTTCAGTTGTAAAAATTCTCTAATGCTGAAAAACGCGGCTATCCGACATTTTATGAGCATTTTTGAGACTCAAGCTTTTTTTTTTTAAAGCAATATCTTTGGACAGTGCCGTTTTTCTACAGTAAATGTCTACATTACCCAGTGTGCTTTGCTGTCCTTGCTTTCATTGTCTGACCTGTGTTGTGTGCAGACAGGAACATTTCCCAATGTTCTTTGCTGCCTCATTGTCTCAGCTGGCTGAACTGTGTGCAAACAGGAAATTCCTTTTATGGACATTTTCCAATATCCTTTGTTGCCTCATTGTCTACGCTAGCAGAACTGTGTGCAAATAGGAAACTCCTTTTATAGACATATGGAAGATACACGCCATGATATCAAAGGATGGGTCAAGAATTGCTGTCAACGGCTGCTTCTCTTCGCCAACCATCTCTGTCTCCTCACCATCCTTAACAGAATCTGTAGCATAGCCTCGTCAATTTTCTGCATTACAGGATCCTTAATGGATTCAGCAAGAAAAAGAAAGATAGCTCAGGAACAACACAGTGCTCTCTCTGCTCTGAAAACGGTGATTAAACAACACAATGACTATTCAGAGATGCATTGTGGGAAAGTGGCAAAATGCTAAAAACTGCTAATGAAAAAAGTGGCAAAATGCTGCAAAATTTGCATTTTATAACATCCAGAGTGCATGAGGCCTCAATGTAAAAGCCAAGTGAAGTCAACACACTGTAGACTAGGTTAGTGTACATTTTCAGTTCTGCTGAGAAATGTCAGGAAACATCATACATTTTTCTTTTGAGCAATGTCAGGCCGAGACAAATGTTCTCAAAAGAATTTTGGAGGTAGTCGGGGTTCCGCTTCCTAGCAAAGTAGACACCATCCCATGTTGCCCTTCTGACGAGGTCCATCTGTGAAGGCTTAAGATATCATGGACATCAGGGATGTACATTACCTGCAACTGTATCCTAACAAAGAAGCACCTTATTGCTGCATTTTGGGCTATTGGTGCCATTTTCAAATCTGACATGTACAGTATGTGTAAACATGGTTTGTTTGGTTTCTGAAGATCTTGTATATTTAACAGTGCCAGTGAACATCCTTTAAAAGAGAGAAATGGTACAGCCCCAGTTGATGATTCCGAATCTCCTGTAAAACGTATTCCAAGGAAGACTGTACGGGTATTAGACAGTGATGACGAAGACACTATGGATTTTGAAACCACAAAAACTGCAAAAGATAACTCTGAAGCAATTCAAAAAGCAAAGGTAAAGCCAAATGCTTTATGGTTGGAGATACTTTAATTAGCAACTGTTGGAAGTGTGTAGTGTTTGTGTGTATATATACGTTCAGACAATCATTCTAACATAAAATAGTAAAACACAAACAAGTTCCAATAAAATGGTTGGTTAAGCTATTGTCACTGTGACCTAGTTGTTTTTTCGGTGATGATTTTATGTGGTCAATAGAACCACTAGGTGGGGCAGTTTCATTTTTTATGATTCTTTGCTCTTAACATAGGGTATGAATTACTCCTAAATACGTCTTTCAGATTTGACAGCTTGGGGTTTGCATTTTTGCTAGTCATTTTTTTTCTAATTCGCAGAAATTTGACTTAATCAATTTTGATAACTATCATTTACAGGGAGTGAGACCAAAAATGGAAACACTGCATGATTTGCTGGTGTGAAAGTGAGGACATGTTAGTTGTGATGTAACACTCTTTTGCTTCCACTGTGTGATGAGACACCTAGCTAACAGGTCGGAAAACATCGCATGATAAGCATAAGCGCAGTTGACATGGTCATCTGACCGAAAGAGACAAAAGGACATTGAGCAGGAATGTGACCCGGAATAAGAAAACAACTGCTGCAAAAGTGAGTGCAGAGCTCAATCTCAGTCTTCATGGGACCAGCTAAGTGGGCATCTACAATTTGCCCACTTTGAAGTTCAGTAAGCTCTGACATGACTCTGTGTTACTAGCAGTGCATGCAGTGAATAACAAAAGTGAGGCTTCCCACCTGTATGGTAGGCTCAGTTTTTGGAAAAACTTTGTCTGATAAGCATAAGCGCGGTCGACATGATCAGCTGATGTAAAGAGACAAATTGTGGGTAGCCTTCCCCTGCAATAAGAGAACAACGGGTGCAATAGTGACTCCAGAGGTCAATCTCAGTCCTGTGAAGATTGAGGTTGAGCTCTGCAGTCACAATCCTGCTCAATGTCCTTTTGTACTTTTGACGAAAGTGAGACTTCTCACTTGGTAGCAAGGTGTCTCATCACACAGCAGAAGCAAAAGAATGTTACATCACTTTCGCTTTCAACACAAAACATGTCATCACTTTCACACCTGCAAATCATGTAGTGTTTCCATTCTTTTTGTGTGTGTCCAACCCCTGTATATTACTTTGTGCTGTCTTTATAGCCTACCTGATTGATTTGAACGCACTAATGTATTGGGAATATGGAGGATGTTTTTGATGCTGAACATAGCCTGATACTGGAGTATGTTGGGTAGGTTTATTTTGTTTTGTTTTATTGACCACAGTTAGCATTTTTTTTTGTCAGAGAAAAATAACTTGATGAGGTCCCTGGCATTACTGTGGGACAGTATGTGAATTTTCTCTTCGCAGATCTGAACAGATATTTATTTTGGACTGGGAGTGTCGCTTAAAGGAAGCCTTTAATGTGTAGCTAGCACAATAAATCATACTGTCTAGTAGGCACTGTAAGGTGTTCTGTCGTAACTTGACAGCTGCACCTGCCTCTTCCAATTGCTGCTAGAACCACCTGATGAAACGGAACTTTAAGGTGTGGAGTGCCTTGTAGAAGTGTCTTCCTTCCTCTGTAAAATAACATTCAGATACTTCGTATTTTGAATAGGTTCTTTATGTAGTTCCAGTCGGATATTGGGAAGAGTAGCACTGTAGTTATGGCACCTTGTGGTGTTCACTGTACTTCATCACTGTAAATTTACAGGTTTCCTTTATGTAAGACGCCATCGTGACTCAAATATTATTTATACTAGGGAGTATGTATATATTCTAGTGGTGCACGGAAATTAAAATTCTGGTACCGAAGCCGAAAATTCAGGATACACTTGGCCAAAAGGCAGGCAGTTTTTAATTATTTATTTTTTTATATTTAATGTGGCTGGCAATTTTGCATTGAAGTCACTAGGGGGCGTTTTTGCATTGAAGTTAATGGGGATGCGATTATGCATGAGAGTGTATGGGACACAATTTTGCATTGAAGCCACTAGGTGGCGTTTTTGCATTGAAGTCAATGGGGACGCGACTTTGCATAAAAGTCTGAGATGCAATTTTGCATCAGTCACTGGGGGGGGGCGTTTTTGCATTAAAGTCAATAGGGACACGAGTTTGCATGGAAATACATGAGACGCAGTTTTGCATTGAAATCACTAGGGGGTGTTTTTGCATGAAAATCTATGAGACGTAATTTTGCATGTATCGGCACCATGCCAATAACACTATTTTCTGCCGATTAATCGGTGCATCCCTAATATATATATATATATATATGTGTGTGTGTGTGTGTGTGTGTGTGTATATCCTATAGAGATTACATTTTTGTTAGGTGCCAATGAAGTTAGACCCCTTTCACATGCCTGCTGATCAGAGCAGAACAGGCAGATGACAAGTCTGTGTCTGCTCAGTTTAAGCTCAGTATTGCTTAACCACTTGCCTACCGGGCACTTTTACCCCTTCCTGCCCAGGCCAATTTCAGCTTTCACTGCAGTCGCACTTTGAATGACAGTTGTGCGGTCATGGAACACTGTACCCATATGAAATTTTTATAATTATTTTCAAAATAGAGCTTTTTTTTGGTGGTATTCCCTACTGGGTTTCAATGAAAAAACATCAAACATTTTGAAAAAAAGTTTTTCTTTGTTTCTTTTATAAGATTTTGCAAACAGGTAATTCTGGGAGGATGTCATATGATGCCCTCCCAAAACTGGACGACTGTGCTATAGCCATAATTTGACTATATAACGTGGTCAAGAAGTGGTTAACTAGAGATTAGAATAGTTATCACCAATAATGCTGTCAAAATTACATACCTCTAGGCAGGTAAAACAGCAAATGACATGCATTTGAACTACGTATTTAGGTTGCCTAGGGTTCAATTTTACTGGCATTTACAACTTCTATTTTTTTTTTTTTTTTTTTTTTTTACTGGGGCTGGAAGCAGAGTGGACCTGGAAAGACCTCTCCAAATATGTTTGTTGAAAAAGTTAAAAAATATGAAACCAAATATAGATTTGTCCCTCTCTAATAGTATCTTACTATGCAAATTAGGAAATGGAAACCTGTAGTTTTTTTTTTTTTTTTCCTGTGAAGGTACCCAAGGAAACGCATGGCTACATTTCAGTATTCATACGGCTATATCCAACTTTCTTGTGTTGTTTTCCAGTCTGTATCGCAGGGAGCTACAATCCATCTCATTGTACACAAGCATTAACACATTTGAAAATACCCCAAGTATGTCATTTACACTCTGCTTTTAGTTCTTAATGAAATGATCACTGGCCGTTGTTTATCTCTAACCACTTGTTGGAGCAGGTGCTGTCCGAGCTCTGATATTGCAAGTCTTATGGAGGTAAAGATTACCATGTCTCTTTATAACTCAGAAATCTGGGCTTGTGCCAGGAGATCCTTGCAGAGTATCATTGGCTGTTTCTGGGCTCTTGGCCAAAAAAAAAAAAACTAAACATATTATTCAACATTTTCCTTTGATGCAAGTTCATGCGTGTAATATGTATGGACAGTATACATCCTGTTTAGAAGAAGAAAAGTTCCCTAGACAAACTGCTTTCAGCTTCTTTAATGTGGATGAAATGTATCTGAGGGCTGAGATGCCAATCCCAGAGTGTGACACAAGTGCCTGAGATTATTGGAGGCCATCAGTTCATGACCTCTCCCTTGTGGGACTAAAGTGTTCATGTACAGACTTTGCAGAGTGTAAATCAGCAGCAGTGATTTTAAAATGTGTGTGCCTTAAAATAACCAACATGAACTGTTCATTGATGGTTCTGGTTAAATACCTGGATATGAGTTTATTCAAATTAATGCCACATAGCTTTTTATTTGTTGAAAAGCTGTACTGTTCACTGTTAATGTCTTTGTGAATTTGCTTTCTGCGGGGGACTTAAAGCCCAACTTTACCTTGAAAATAAACATTCCTCCTCTCCAACCCTCCCACACTTTGCTACATACATTTTTTTTTTCTTCAGTGTACAGGTTTCCTTCTCACCCCCTCATTCATTCTAGGCAAATGATGCACAGTGCTTCTGGTGCCTCTTGGGATGTGCATGTCGTATATCCCAGGAGGCATACTTTTCCATTCATAAAAGGAGCGGGGGGGGGGGCGCGAGCCTAGCAGTTCATCATTGGGAGGTGACTGCCTGAACCCAGAAGAGATGGCAGTGCAGGACCCGAGCAGTGACAGAATAGTGGTCCTCCTGAGGGAGTTAATATTTGAATTGAGGACAACCCCAGCATTAGGTATGCAGGGATTAAAGAAAAAGTAAATGGGTGGGGTTGTGGGGGGGGGGGGGGGGGGGTGTTGATGCACTTAAAGGTGTATGACCAACCAAAATTTGTTTTCTTTATGGTACAGTACAGGACACTGGTCTTCAACCATAGCAGATGAGATATGTGCTGCACCTTTAGGTGATTGGACACTGGCAAAGCCATTCAAAGCTCCCTTCCTCATATAATCCCTCTCCCCATGTGATCCTCAGTTTTTCCACTAGTGTCTTCAGGTGATGGATCCTCCTTTCTAGAAAAGATGACACTGCCATATAATGTGCTCACACTGCCAGGACATGTGTAGTCACAAGGTCTATCAGGAAATACATTTTGGAGGCTAGGACCTGCCTCCCTCCTCAGTCTAACTACTGCCCATGTCTCCAGGAATAAATACATGTCCATCAGCTGTCTATGGTTAACCCTTTAAGTACAGGTATTGGAGAAAAGGGTAAAACCCAAAATGAAGTATTTTCCATAGCAAGAAAAGGAACTCAGAGTTCCAGAAGCAGCTGGGGGAACAAAGGTAATTATAACAACTAGTATAAAAGTGAAGTCATGGCTGTGTTTCAAATCAGAATTAAGACAAAACAAATAAAATAAGCTTAAATGTATCACCAGTTATCTTATAACATATAAATATATAAAAATAGAATTAGCAAATATATGTCATAGGGAATATATTATATAAAATTCTAGTATTAAAAGTCTCACTATAACAAACATTTTAAGGCTCTCATTCTTGAACATCAACAGCAGAATAATAGGCTTAGCAGTCATCCCTAATCCACTGAGTGGATTTAAGCAACCTGAATTCACTGTTAGTAGATCATCTGAGGAATCTACTCCTGAAGAACCCCAAGGTTAGGGTTTATATCAGACCCAAAGGAGCCTTTGTGAGTTTTCTCACGGTAGTTGTTTGGACTAATGTAAAGCGGTATGGTGGCATCTGTCACAGCATCCACAGTTCTTTCTTATACAAACTCATTAAAGGTTGTTTTGTCAGCAAGAGGTTCCCTCAGCAAAACTCCAAGGAAAGTGAGTTGACTAAAATGGTGTATGCCTTTGGTGGATCTGACGGTCTCTAAGAATGTTGTGTACCCATTGGATGAGGTTTCAGCGTGAGCGATGCCTCAAACGTCTGGAGACTTTATTCTAGGCCTCATTTATGCTGGTTGGAACATATATATATCCAACTGTTAGATCTGTTGGCGTGTGCCAAAGCATAAAGGTTTTGGCTTGTCACATGATGAGTGGAGGGATTCTGCTAATGGAGAATGACACTTGTGCAAGATTTTATGGTTGAACTGTTGTCAGTTAAAATGCCCTGCTAAAAACATGTGGAACATTCACCTTTTTAAAGGGAATATTTGTCTATTCCTGCTTGAATGCTTACATCCAGTAGGTGACTGTGGGTAAGGGTTACTGCTTAGAATAGAAGGCTAAAAGCAGCCATACATGGATTGAAATTCACCCATTTCAGCAAGGACTGGCCGAATTAATATCTAGTTGTGGGCACCTTGATTGTACACATGAGTGCTGCCGGCCATAGTTGGCCACACTAATTATTATGTTCTGCCGGCAGGGAAGGTTCCCTGCCGGCAGAACACAGTAGAGTAGCGGGAGGGACTCCCCCATGAATACTGACTGAGTTGATGGGGGAATCAAGCAGTTTTCTTTCCTTCCACCTGTGGTCCAAAAAAAGAATTGGTCTATGGCTTGAAAACCTGCCGCTCCTTCTAATTAACGAAAAAAAACACATTCCTGTCACCACCTCAGGCCTTGGGCTAGTTCCTTTCTGTGGGAATGGGAACTCAGGAACTCCACAGTCGGCAATGGCAGGAAGCATTCCCTCTTCACAATGAAATGTAACCCCACTTGCTCAGGAGAATGGGGGGGGGATTGGGGAGAAATGTCTGCAGGCCTTTGTAGAGACCACAAAAATTCCCACTTTTCTGCAAGTTCCTAATCATCCTCTATCTTAAGGAGTGATCCATCTGGTCCTAGTGCACAAAAGGTTTCACAGTTTTTACTCAGACCTTTTCTCTGGTTCCAAAATCAAATGGAGACATCATTTCCCTTCTTGATCTCCAGGGACTCAAGTTTCTCCAAGTGCAGAAGTCCGGATGGAATCTCTCCAGCAGGTAGACTCCTGACATCGCTGGACAGCAAGATGTTTACCTGCACATTCCAATCCTTTCAATTGACCAATGGTTCTGTGGTTTGCAGTGGAGGACTGCCACTCAAATTTGCAGCCCTGCTGTTCACTCTGTCCTCAAGTCACATTGTGTTCTCCAAGGTTCTGACTTTTTGGGAGCTCCTGTGTACCAGGGGTACTCCTGTTGTAGATATTTGGATGACTAACTTTTAAAGGAACATCCACTCTGGAGAGGTTCGGATAAGTCCCCTGATCCTGGATACCATCCAGGTTTGAATAATTCTCCTTCTGGACATATACAGTATATCTTGCTCTGAGGGCTAAGATGTGTTCAAGGATATAACAATTCTCTATATTCAGACTTGCATGAGGGTTCTGGGAAAGATGGTAGCATCCTTTCAGGCAGTGCCATTGTCCAGCTTTTTCCAGTCCCTTCCAATGGAGTGTCTTAAGTTCTTGGAATAGATGGATCCAGCCGTTGGATTCCCTGTTGTCGTTAAACACCAGCATGAGACTGTTTCTGGCCTGGTGGATCTCCTCACAGATTCTGTAGATGGGAAAATTGTTCCTCATTTTTAGTTTTTTTTTGGGGGGGGGGGTTGTTTAATCATTTTTATTGTGTTTCCAAGAATGACAAAATAGAATGTAAATGAGAGGACGCTCCATAGTCACAGCAAATGGTATAGAGTAGAAACTGAGGTTTGTAGTAAAGGCATTTTCTACAAATAAATATGTGCATAAGTTAACAGTTTTGGTAGTAGGGTCAAACATAAGAGTACATCATTTTAGACAAGGTGTCTCTATCTTGACTGCTTATGGAGCTTATATGGCGGAAAGGAAAGAGAGTAGAAAGTTGGAAAGGGTATAGAAGAAGTAAGGGGGGAAGAGGGCAAAAAGAGAGATACGATGTGCAGGGAAAGTTGGTTGAGAGGGATTCTGGGGTTGCTGGTGCCAGGGTGCCATGAGGCAGGTTATGACAGTTACAATAACCTGCAGTCAAAATCTCTGTAGGCCTTTGCTATAACTCATTTTGTGGCTGTGAGAATGAGTCATACGGGTGAAGTGAGATTTGGAGATCTTTGTGCTTACAGTTAAGTAAGACCGCAAATGGGTTCCATGTGGGCGCTAGGCAAAAGAGAGTGCAAGTGCAAGAAGTTTGTACACCTTCTGCCAAAAATGTTGGGCCACTAGGCAGATCCACCAAACATGTAAAAGGGATCTAGTGTCAGGGCAGCCAGAAAAGCAGTGTGCGGATGAATCCGCACAGACCTGTACCAGTGTACTAGGGACTATATACTACCGAAGCAGCAGTTTGTACTTGGTCTCCACTGCTGCTGCATTTCAATAGTATGATTTTGTGCTAGCCCTGGTCAGGATCCAGTGCATTTGGTCTGGGGTTTTCTGTAGGTCCCGTTCCCATTTACAGAGGTAATTTAATGAGTGAGGTGTTCATTTGGTAGTCAGGAGATTGTATAGGAGAGATATCAACCCCGCTGAATGGAGATCATTTGGATTGGAAAAGTGTAAGGGTCAAAGGGCTTCCATCTTATATGTATTGTGGACATTGCGTAATGTCTGACCTGTAAGTACCTGAATAACTCACAACAGATGCTGTGAAAACTGCAGATCCACAAAGTACCTGAAACCTTTCATGGTTAGCAAGGTGTGAAGCCCTGTCACCTTTGAGGTGATCCAGTGGCAGAAAAATCCAGGAGATTCAAATCCAGATGGGTATGACGGGTAATTGTACAATGCAACGTTGTTAGCGTACATATTTAATCAAGGAGGCACCAGAAGTTGGGCTTCTCAAGGCGAGTGGATCTTGTCCTGGGTGAAACTCTATGTTCCCATACTGTCTTCTGTTTGCATTCCAGGTGTGGAAAATTGGCAGGTGGATTTTTCCTCAGCCATCAGCTTCTGTCTTTAGGGGAGTGGGCTATTCACCTAGAGGGATTCGAGAGATCCTGTCAAAGATTTGGCACCACGGATGTGGATCTTTTTGGCATCCAGGTTGAATGCATAGCTGAACAAGTTCATCTCTAGAACCAGAGATCTTGAGTACTTGTGGTTTATGCTCTCCATGAGATGCCTTGAGATCCATTCTCCCTACTTTGCGTTTCTGCAATTTATAGCTTCTACCTAGTCTGTTTGCACACTTAGAGTGGACGGAATGCCAGTGTTGCTCATTCCGGTCTTAGCCAAGGAAGATTAGGTACTCTAATATTGTGAACATGTCCACAGACAATCCTTGGATCTTCTGGATCTACTGTCTGTCGCATAGTCCAATCATTTATCTTTATTATTTGTATAGCCATGGGCTAGACGGCATGGCTGTTACAGCCAGGGTCTTGTGACACAGGGAAGTTGCTGTTTTGGTCATTCCTACCCTACTGAAGGCTTGGAGGGTGACTTTAAGGAAGATTTACCTCAGAACTTGGAAATAAGTTTTGTTGGTGTGAGGCTAGAGTGTTTTCTCCTTGCAAGCTTGTCAGGGAGGTTGTATCCTGTTTTTTTCCAATCTGGTGTTTATCTGGGACTGGCCTAGAGTTCGATAAAGAGTAATATTTTGGCCTCAGCCGTTCCTTTTCATAGACTGATTTCTACACATTCCTTGGTGTGTGTCTTTTATGCAAAGTGTTACTCGTATTGTTCCACTGGTCCAGATTCTGTTGAATCTGGGGGATCTCAACTTGGTACATCCTGTAGTGTAGAACTCTCCATTTGAACTTCTCCGGGTTATTTCTTTAATCCTTTGGACTTGGAAAGTCATACTTCTGGTTGCTGTTACTTCAGCTCACAGAGCTTCAGAACTGGCTGCTCTTTCTTTGCATGCCCTGGACTGCCAAACCCACTCTTATGAGTGAGGTGGCATCTGTTGGCATATGCACTCATTTGGATCTGATATGTCATGGAGTCCAATCATTTTAAAGGAGTACAAAATAGTTTCTCTATAACCCCCCCCCCCCCCCCCGTTTTTTTGCCTTCTAATCAGTCAACTTCATAACAAAAGAAGGCAGATTTATTGACTGCCTTGCACTAATTTCAGATGAAAGGTTTCAGTGATTCTATTTAAATATTCACAGTCCCAAAACCAAATGGGGACAGCTGGGTTTAAATCTTTAAACTGATTTATTAGTGAACCAAAATTTTGGGTAAAATCAACAAGATCTGACATTGCTCCCAGACAAGGGGAATTTTTGGCATCAGTAAACATACTCTACAAGATACCTGTCTATACTTTTCCATCTTCCCCTCACCTCAAAGCTTTTCCATTTTGATGTGGGAGACAATGCTTGCTATTTGTAACACTTCAATTCAGGCTCTTCTCTGAACCCCAATGTTCACAAATGTGCTTGCCCTGCTTCTGGCTCTTCAATGATCTCAGGGCGTTCATGTTACAGATTATGTGGATATTTTCCTACTGACAGATTTCTCTACCACAAACGTGGTTATAAATGTCCAGAGGGCGATTGAATACCTTCATACCTTTGTCTGGATTATCACCCTTCCAAAGCCTTCCATGCCTCACACCAACTGTGGAGTACTGTACCTGGGTGTAATGTTGAACACAACCCAAGCCATAATTTTCTTTCCCCCAATAAAATGTTGCTTCCCATAGTGTCCTACACGAGGACCCTCAGGTCAAAACGGCACCTCTTGGTTTACTTGTGCATGAGGCTCCTGGGCTTAATGGTAGCCTCCTTCAAGGCAGTTCCCTTTGCACAGTTTCACTCAAGACCTCTTCGTTCCAGCATACTTAGCACATGGAGCAATTAAATCCAATCCTTTGATTATACAATGCTTATGTCAGACAAAGCTTGCCCTGACATGATTGATCTTCAAACCTTCTCTGGAGTTGGGTCTTTCTTTCACATGTCTTGGAAGGTGGTGACAGCAGTTTCCAGCCTTACAGGCTAGGTGGAGTTTACAGTTATTCTACTACCCAGGGGACCTGGTTCCCACAAGAGCCAAAACTTCCCATCAACATTCTGAAACTGAAAGCCATCAAGCTGTTTCTACAACATTGAACCTCTCTTTTCTAAGGTCATTCACTCAGGGGACAGTCAGTGCCACAGCAGTGGCTTACACAAACCATCAGAGGCACATCTTAAGTCAGGCTGTCCTGATAGAAATTCCCATTTCAGCTCTTTTCACCATTCATATTCTCAAGTGGACAATTGTCAGGCAGACTTTCTAGGCTTCAACACCTAGACCCACAGAAGTGGTCTTTGCACCCACCAGTCTTTCAAAATCTCTGTCGAAGGTGAGGAAATCCAGTTGTGGACATTGTGGTCTTCAGTTTCCAACAACAAGCTTAACAAGTTTTTAGGCAAGACCAAGGATCATCTGTCCTTTCCAGTAGATTTTCTCTGGTGATTTCTTAAACTCTGTTCAACTTGGTTTATGACTTTGATCAGATGAAGGTCCTCCCATGACTGCTGTGCAGGATAGAGGAGGAAAGGGTCATCTGTTTCTCATTGCATCTAACTGGCCAGAAGACTGTGGTGCAACCTTAGATGTAGCTACTCTCTGCAGCATGGAGTCCTGTTACTCCCTGTCTTTACAGTTAGTTTGCTTTGTTGGGTGTGGCTGGTTCCTCTGCCCTCTTAGCTGAAGTTCTTAAAAAACTTTGACTTAAATCAGCAAGATATTTGCTGGCTGTAGAGGCCACAAGCATACCAAGACCCTTTGGTTGAAATGCTGGACAGAGGAACCTGCATCTAAGAAATGTCTGATCTTGTTGTGAGTCTGAGATTTCATCTTTAGGAGTTTTTCCAGAGAATAAATCCTTTGCTTTTTCCAGCTGGGTCTGGACCAGCGTTTAGCTCTCAACACGATCAAGAGCCAGGTTGCTGCCCTTTCTATCCTGTTTCAGAGACGGTTGCCCCCTTACTGCATGATTAACACTTTTGTATAGGGGTTCTCCCCTTATCCATTTCCATGTGTTTCCATGGAATCTTAATCGGGTTCTTTCTACTCTTCAGAGACTGCTTTGACCCACAATAAATGCTTAGCGGCCCCCGCTCAAGCTAACAAGGTCCAATGAATTGTATGCTGCTGACTAGTGAGAGTGTGCAGGCTGGGGAAAGGTTCGTCCAGATCCAAAGCACGCTGTAGAAATAAGAAGAGTTAGCCAGGCTGCTGCACACCTCGCCTGGCCTGAGTGGTTAGCAGATTAAAGCAGCCTCAGCTCGATTCATCCAAGCTATACCCCCATGAATCGAGCTGAGTCTGCTTTTACCTGCTAACCACTCAGGGCGGTTAGGTGTGTGGCAGTCGGGCTATCTCCTTCTATTTCTTCAGAGACGCCTGTTCGAGAGACCTTCCTCGCTCTACTAACCCACAAGGCACTCCCACTCCCTCTTCACAAGAACTTGAATGACGGCAGCAGGAGCCTATGACTCCACATAGGCTTTTATGTGAATGCTCAGCTCCTGCACATTCTGACAAGTAAACAATCAGAATGTGTATTGCAGGAGAATGGTGCTCACTGGCAATATCTGCATTGGAGAAGCATGGAACTACAGAGGTGGGCGGTAGCAATCTTCTGGAGGGAGAGGGCAGGTGCAGGGTGTGTTTTATTGAGGTCAACTGGTGAAATACTTCCTCATCCGACTAACCGTTTTCCCATCATGGAGTTTTTTGTAGAAGAAACTGGAGGCTGAAGTGAAGCCTGCCCTAAAGGAAAGCCTTTTTCTTTTCTGCATCAGAGGTACATTAATGGTATATTATATAGGGTATACATAGGGAGGCTGGAATTTGGAGGAAAGAAAGTGAGCTTAGCCTTTAATACATTTTATACAAGGCTTTTATAATGGAGAATTGCTTCTTTTTTGCTTATGTATTGGGCAAGTAGTGAATGCATGGTGATAAGTACTTTGTAAATCAGAAAAACATTCCTGTAAAACTACACATATTAGGGCCAGGGGTGAGGTAAGTTACAGGGCTGTCTAATACTACTTAACTACCCCTATCTTGTGTGTTTTTTGTTTTTTTTAAGAATGTCATAAATATCTCATTTATATTCAAAGCTCTTTTTAGTGTAGATAGAATTATTTCACTATGTTCTCTACATTGTTTTTCAGCCAGCTACTCCAACAGTTACCATTTCTGGGGAAAGTACCTCTGTTGGAAATGGGGGGTCCAGTGAAAGATCAGCCAATGCTGCTTCAGCAGATGCTTCTGTAACTTCTTCCAATATTCCCATACGCAAAACGGGTATGACCTTGCATTTAATAACAATGTTGGAATACAAAAATGCAGGTTACATAAATCCTATCTCCCAATGTATACTTGATATTTCTTTTTCCCTGTTTCTATACAGCTCGCAAGCAAATAACCAAAAGAAAATTAGAAAATACTTCAATAGAGCCAGCTACACAAAAAGAACAAGTTGCCAAGCGCCAAAAGAAAGAAGCAGAAGATGGTAATCCTTCAGAATATTTGAATATATGCTATCTTCTCTAAATAGGAGTCTTCAAGTCAGTGGACCAAACCCTTCTTTCTATGAAAGCCGCCAATGGTGGTTATACTTGTATCACTGCCTGCCTTTCTTCAATACATCTCTGTTTTTGCATGCCATTACTTCATTTTTTTGTAGCCCCTCTTAGAGGTTTAAAACGGTTCATAGGCGAGATGGTTTCACATTCATCTCTAGTCATAAACGAGGCCTTATGGAAGTGTGCTTTCCACTTACTGGGAAAGAACACATGACCCACCACACATTTATTCTAATGTCAGTTTTTTTGTTCAATTATTTATAAACCAGGGAAGTTCACACAGTACATTGCACATACAGAATTAAGCAAAATGGGTGAAATAATCCATAGGATATAGCAGTATGAGAAGGGTAACATGTCTTTCAGAGACATTCTGATATTTGAGGTTCATTGATACATGATAAGAGTATTGTAATTCTCTGTAAGTATCACAACATACGCTATTTTACATGGAAAATTGGTATGTGCTTCCAATTTTAAGGAGCCTAAAGGCAGTTTTAAAATTTTTC